>NW_004443938.1:9225536-9336028 GCF_000243295.1 Trichechus manatus latirostris | reverse complement strand
CTTTTATTCTAAGTCTATTTCAGAGACTTAGATAACGCTCCAAATTAAAATTATAGTATGTAATATGGCTCCATTTCATACTGCTAGGAACACTGCCAATTTGCAAAGGCCAATTTACTTGGACTCTTTTCCTGGAAATCGAAAGCACCATCCTTCAGGACCTTAGGGTTTACTAGTTTTCCAAATATCCTCTTACTATCTAAGGGATTCTTCACTCAGACATTCGTATCACATAATTTCATAAATGAGAAAAAGAGACAATATATTGAGTTGCTGATTAATCCACAAAATGTCGGCAGGTTTTCTCCTGAGCTCGAGAAAATTTTCACAAACATTATTAACCCCATCATGCCTAACCTGAGCAAAAGGAATGGGTGTGTTTTAAGCACAAATGCAAGGAGACTTGCCTGCCTGTGCCAAAGAAAGCGAAAATGGGATTTCACTTTAAACATTAACGGAAAATGAGAAATGCTGGTCACACGCATGTGATGAAATGCTCTGCAGGAGGAACGAGCTCCAAGAACAAAAGAGCAAAAGTGAAAATGTGAGAAGTGTAATCTCTGTGCAGCCCGCAATAATCAGACAGCTACATTCGAAAAGAAGGAGCCTTCGTTGTGCAAGGGTTAAGTTCTAAGTACTGTTAACCATAAGGTTGGTGTTCAGAACCCACCCAGAGGCTCCGTAGGAGAAAGACCTGGCAATCCACTTCAGTAAAGATTGCAGCCTAGGAAACCCTATGGGCGCAGTTCTACGCTGTCACATGGGGTTGCTACGAGTCAAAAATCAACCTGATGGCACCTAAGACACACATACATACATTTGGAAAGTAGGCCTACTTACATAATAACCTTAAATTTAGTTTTCAGTTTTTTGATTTTTTTTTTAAGAAGAGTAAAATAAACTCCCATCACTGACAGTCTTTCAAAAGGCACCCGTGATATTACGACTCATTCTTTCCTTGAGATTTCTCACGGTCTTCATAGCCATTCTTTTCAAACCCTATTAAACAACTCCAATATCCTCTCTCTACACCTAGAAGCCTGGCTCTCAGCCCTCATGGTACATCAGAATGACCTGGGGCGTTCTTTACAGAAGATAGATGTCTATTCTCCACCCCAAGAGATTCTTCCTAAAATGGGCTAAGATGGGGTCCGGAAACTAATCTTTTTAAAAGCTCCCCTAGTTTCCCAGCACTTCTGTAACAGAAATGCCACAAGTGGCTGGCTTTAAAGAACAGAAATTTATTTCCTCACAGTTCTGGAAGCTGAAAGTCCCCATCGGGGTCTTGGCCATTTGATTCCTCCTTGGAGGTGGCCCCAGGTATGCCTCGGTTCCCTGGCTTGTAGACAATCCTCACATGCCTTCTGTCTTCTTGTGTGCATATCAGAGTGTAATCTGCTCTTTTTATAAATCAGAAGCGATTAGATTTAGAATCCACCTTACTCAGGAATGATCTAATTAACAAAGAAAATCTTACTTCCAGGTAGGATTACATGCACAGGTATAGGGGTGAGAATCTCAACACACATTTTAGGGGAACACAGTCCAGTCCAAAACACTCCCCACGTGATTCTAATATGCAGCCAGAGTTAAGAAGTACTGGTTTACCAGGAGTAAGATTGGAAACAACTTAGAATCAAATCTAGCCTCTGCCTTTCACATCCAAGCCCCACTTCTTACAGTTCCTTTTTTTTTTTAGACTGTGGATAGGAATCTTAACAGTATTAAAAACTGATTTAATATGTCTAAAACCTTGGCTACATCACAAAAATTAGGGCATTATTCCAGATTCAGACTGCTAAATCCCTACCTATTCACTGAGTCTTACTTCTTTATTTTTTTAATTGTCTACTTTCATGCTAACAATAGCTTTACACTTTGGCTAAGCTCAAATTTAATACCCCCCCCCTTTTTCTTTACACTGTACTTTATAGGATTTTTTTCTATTCTAAAAATATTTAACAGATAACCCCTATTTTATACAAATTGTTTCAAAAAATGAAAACAATCTAACTTATTTTATGAGATTAATATAACCTTGATGCCCAACTGGATAAGAACAATATCAGAAAAGAAAATCACAGGCCAAATTCATGTAAGACTACAGATGCGAAAATTCTTAATAAAATATTACTTAACTGAATCAATGTCCATTTCAAAAACAGAAAACAAAAAAAATTAGTAAACAAAAACAAACAAAACAAGATTACATAGGGTTTATAACCAAGATGCACTAATAGTTTAACATGGGAAAATCTATTAATGTAGTGCCTCAAATTAATAGCCTAGAGGAGAAAATTTTCAAGTCACCTCAAACATTCTGAGAAAGCATTAATAAGTGCATCAAAATATGAAAAGTAAGAGTATTTATTAAAAAAAAAAAAAAAAGATGACGTAAAACTAGGAAGAAAAAGGAACTTCCTTAACATGATAAAGCCTATTTATCAAAAGAAATCCTCTTCCTCTTGGAAGGAAAGATCATACCTAATGAAGACACTATAGGCCCATTTCCTTTAATCTCAGGAAATAAACAAGAACGTGTAATGTCTCTCCTACCGTTCAACATATTACCAAATTTCCTGGACAATGCAACACACAGAATCAGAAATAGAAAGTTCAAGGGTTATCATTAACATGCAATAGGAAAAAATAAAAACAAAAAAAACTGTTATCTACAGATGACAACCTCATCTACAAAGAACCCAAGAGAATCAACAGAGAAAAACTGTCAGAAAACTGTAAGATTCCATTAAGGAACCTCGAAGCAGACTTGACTAAAAGGCGAAATATATATTCCATTCAGTAATAGAATACCTAATGTTATATAAATCTCCTTTCTTCCAAAAACAAATCATAAACTCAATATGAATTTTCTGAGAGGGAGGTAACAAACAGGAATGCAGGCATACCTAGTTTTATTGCCCTTTGCTTTCTTGTGCTTCGCAAGTACTGCATTTTTTACCAATTGGAGGTTTGTGGCAACCCTGTGGCGAGCAAGTCCATTTGTGGCAGTTTTCCAGCAGCATGTGCTCACTTCGTGTCTTTCTATCACATTTTGGTAATTCTTGAAATATTTCAAACTTTTTCATTATTATTATATCTGTTATGGTGATCTGTGATCAGTGATCTCTGATGTTACTATTGTAATTTTTGGGGGAAGCCATGGACCAACCCCATAAAGACAGTGAACTTAATTGATAAATGTTGTGTTTTCAGACTGCTCCACCAACCAGCGATTGCCTCAGGCTTCCTTATTCCCTAAGACAGCACAGTATTGAAATTAGGCCAATTAATAACCCCACAAAGATCTCTAAGTGTTCAAGAGAAAGGAAGAGTTGCACATCTCTCACTTTAAATCAAAAGCTAGAAATGATAAAGCCTAGTTAAGAAGGTCTGTCAAAAGCTGAGAAAAGCTGAAAGCTAGGCCTGTTGTGCCAAACAGTTAGCCAAGTTGTGAACGCAAAGGAAAAGTTCTTGACGGAAATTAAAAGTGCTACTCCAGTGAACACACGAAAGATAAAGAAGAGAAACAGCCTTACTGCTGATATGGAGAAAGTTTTAGTGGTCTGGATAGAAGATCAAATCATCTACAACATTCCCTTACGCCAAAGTCTAATCCAGAGCGAGGCCCTAACTCTCTTCAATTCTATGAAGGCTGAGAGAGGTGACGAAGCCGCAGAAGAAAAGTCTGAAAGTAACAGAGGTCGGTTTACCAGGTTTAAGGAAACAAGCTGTTGGCATAATATGGAAGTGCAAGGTGAAGCAGCAAGTGCTGATGTAGAAGCTGTAGCAAGTTATCCAGAAGCTCTAGCTAAGATAATTGATGAAGGCGGCTACACTAAACAACAGATTTTCAATGTAGACAAAACAGCCTTATACTGGAAGAAGATGCTATCTAGGACTTTCATAGCAAGAGATAAGTCAATGCCTGGCTTCAAAACTTCAAAGGACAGGCTGACTCTCTTGTTAGAGGCTAGTGCAGCTACTTTGAGTTGAAGCCAATACACATTTACCATTCCAAAAATCCTAGCATCCTTAAGAATTATGCTAAATCTACTCTGCCTCTATAAATGGAACAACAAAGCCTGGATGACAGCACATCTGTTTCAACATGGATTACTAAATATTTTAAGCCCATTCTTGAGAACTACCACTCAGAAAAAAAGATTCCTTCCAAAATATGACCGCTCATTGACAATGCATCTGGTCACCCAAGAGCTCTTATGGAGATGTACAAGGAGATTAATGTTTTCATGCCTGCTAACACCACATCGTTTCTGCAGCCCATGGATCAAGGAATAATTTTGACTTTTAAGTCTTATTATTTAAGAAATACATTTCGTGAGGCTATAGCTGCCATAGATCGTGATTCCTTTGATGGATCTGGGCAAAGTAAATTGAAAACCTTCTGGAAAGGATTCACCATTCTAGATGCCATTAACAACATTCATGATTCATGGGAGGAGGTCAAAATGTCAACATTAACAGGAGTTTAGAAGAAGTTGATTCCAACCCTCATGGATGACTTTGAGGAGTTCAGGACTTCAGTGGAGGAAGTACCTGCAGATGTGGTGGAAATAGAAAGAGAACTAGAATTAGAAGTGGAGCCCGAAGATGTGACTGAATTGCTGCAATCTCATGATAAAACTTTAACGGATGAGAATTTGCTTCTTACGGATGAACAAAGAAAGTGGTTCTTGAAATGGAATCTACTCCTGGTGAAGATGCTGTGAACATTGTTCAAATGACAACAAAAGATTTAAAATATGACATAAACTTAGTTGATAAAGCAGTGGCAAGGTTCGAGAGGATTGACTCCAATTTTGAAAAAGTTCTACTGGGGGTAAAATGTTATCAAACAGCATCACATGCTACAGAGAAATCTTTTGTAAAAGGAAGAGTCAATACAGCAAACTTCATTGCTGTCTTATTTTAAGAAACTGCCACATCTTCCCTAAAGTACAGCAACCACCACCCTGATCAGTCAGCAGCCAGCAACATCAAGGCAAGACCCTCCTCCAGCAAAACGATTGCGACTGGCTAAAGGCTCAGATGATGGTTAGCATTTTTTAGCAATAAAGTATTTTTTAATTAAGATATGTACATTGTTTTTTTAGACATAAGGCTATTACACCTTAATAGACTACAGTATAGGGTGAACATAACTTTCATATGCACAGGGAAACCAAAAAATCCGCGTGACTCGCTTGATTGAGATTTTTGCGTTGTTGTGGTGGTTTGGAACTGAGCCCGCAGTATCTCCGAGACATGCCTGTATTCTCCAGTTCATTTTCTCAATGTTCTCCTCACCCATTAAATAGGAATCATATAATACCTAACTAGACTTCATAGTTTTTGTAAACTGTAATGGAATGGCAGCAAAATGAAAGGTGCAATGGCTTGGAAGTGTGGTGAGCTGGATCTGCGTTTTAACTTTGGCTCTGTCAATAACTGAACGTGCTGGCCTGCCGCATTATTTTACTTGTCTGAACCTCGTTTCCTCGCTGATAAAATAAGAAGATTAGGCACTAGTAGGCATTCTCAACGTTTTAAAATGCATTCCTTTTCTTAATAAGCTTTTTTCTTTCTCTTTTTGGAAGTTGCTGTTGAGAGTCCTTTCTGACTCATGGTGACCTCACGTGTGCAGAGCAGAACTGCTCCATAGGGTTTTCAAGGCTGTGATCTTTTGGAAGCAGATCACCAGGCCTTCTATCTCTGGGTGGATTCCAACTGTCAACGTTTTAAACCAGCATAGTGCTTATCTGTTTGTGCCATTCAGGGGCTTAAAAGTCTCCTAACATCCACCATGGTTTTCCCTTCTCACCTGCCACCCTTAAACCAACGTTTGGACATAGCTGTTAGGGCAATAATTCTCCAGATGAAGATAGAAGGTGCGTTGCATCTTCTACAGAGATTTATCAAAAAGGCAGGAAAAAGAGCTCGATCTAGGCTGTTTGTAATTTGACTCAATGTTTTTTTTTTTTTTTAATTTACTTTTGTTGTTGTTGAGAATATACACAGCAGAACACATGAATTAGGTGTGCAACCCTACCCTTAATCAATGCAATTTTTCCATCACCATCAACCGAAACTCAGCGTTCCATAAGCAATAATCTCCCCTCGCCTTCCCTCCCACCCCTGGTAACCATGAATAAACTTTAGTTTCTATACCTTTGCCTGTTCTGTTCCATATTAATTTATAATACCATATTTGATCTATTATAAGATATATATCCTAATTGTTTTTTCTTTCATAGTGGTATTTCTTCTAGCTCAGCTGCTAACTGAGAAGTCGGTGGTTTGAACCCACGAACCGCTTTGCGGAAGAAAGAGGTAGGCAGTCTGCTTCAGTTAAAATTTACAGCCTTTGAAACTCTATGGAGCAGTTCTACTCTGTCCTGTAGGGTTGCTATGAGTTGGAATCGACTTGACAGCAACAGGTTTGGTTGGGTTTTTTTTGTTTTTTTTTTTTAAGAATTGATTAAACAGACTATTAAATATGCATTTACAAATACATAATCTCCTGTCCCCAGAGCACAGCACAGTACTACCTGATAACTAGCTTTCTTATGACTCAAGAATTATTCCTGTTCTAAAGTTACCTTAAGCTATCTTGCTCAGTTTGATTTTTCTTTTTAAATATGTTAGAACATCTAAATCATTCATCTGCTTCTCCTTTCTCCCTCTCCCCTGCTCAACAAGGTAAAATAAAATTTCCCAAGCACTGAAAATACCAGAGTTTACACAGAATTTATAAACCATTTCTTCTTAAAGTCAGGTTGTCCTCAGGGTCACTAACAATTCTAAAAAGCATTTGCTTAGACCAGGGATCAGCAAATTTTTCTGTGAAGGATCAGAGAGTAAATATTTCAGGCTTTGGAGACCATATATTCTCTATCATAAATACTCAATTCTCCTGCTGTACACAAATCAGTCACAGACAACACATAATCAAAGGAGTATGGTTGTGCTCCAGGAAAACTTTATTTATGGAAACAAGTGGTGGGCTGGATTTGCCCCGCTGCTCCCAGTTTGCCACCCCCTGGCTTAAATGTAGTTTACCCACTGATGAGCAGGTGTGTCCTATCTGAAAAGAGAGCTCTCCTGAGAATGAACAAGCCTCTAATTTCAAATTAATAAAAGAATTTCAAAATGGCACGCCTCAATTTAGTAAATCTACGCTGGATGTATGTGTGAGTCCGCGCACATACGTCCATATGTACTAAAGCATTAATTTGATTTAACACAGCTCACATAAGCAGAGTGCCAATACAAAACAGTTTTAGCAGACTCAGTTTGAAAATACCAACAGCAGTACATTATTAATACTTCCATTTCTACAGCGTGCATTGTCTGTCTGGTCAGGTTTATGAAAAGCAATCCAAGTGCAACTTTAGGATGATCGCTGAAGTGCACTTGAGTCTATTGACAAGATATGAAGTTACGAAGACAAAGGCACAACTTCGTGAGAGGCAAGTCACTCACAGACTTAACACCTGAATAAGTGTTAATCAGCTATCGATCTATCAGTTCAGCAAGCTTTGTTTTAGCATCCAGTTATTAATTTGGGACAATCAGCTAACAATAATGTATCAAATGGCCTAGGATCTGAAACTCTTAACTGAATGTTAAGAATATATCTACCATCACTCTTTCTCCTGCATAAATTTCCCAAAAGAAATATATGAAGTTACTAATAATAGAACAAAATAACAAATGGTTTGTCATTATAAAGATATTTGATAAAAAACATCTGACATTTGATCACATGTAAGAGAAATCAGCCACATCTTCCTTTTTGCTTCAAGGACTTCCTACGTATCCCTGTTTAGCCTATTCAGATACATAAATTTAAGATGATGAGTGCAGCCAAGTTTATAATTATTGGAATTCCTGGTTGTCCATACATTGGTTATTAGGTTGTAGAACATAAACATTAATTCCTCTTAGTATTTAGCACTCATTCTATATTTATAGACAGAAAATCAGATAGACAGAAGTTGTTTCAAGATTTTTTTTTGGTAAAAATATACACAGTCATACACCATCTCAACAATGTCTACATGTACAACTCACTGACATTGATTACATTCTTCAAGTTGTGCAAACATTCTCACCACCCTTCTCCAAATTTTCCCACCACTATTGTCTTAAACTCATAGCCCCGTAAGCTTCTCATCTAGCCTTTTGAGTTGCTGTCAGTTTGAACTCACTTGGATAATTCTTTAAAAGAGTACAATGAGCAAGGCACACATGCTTTTACTTATTAAGATAAACTATTTTTTTGTTCAAAGAAGACCTTAGGTGATATCTCAGGTCAATAGTTTTGGGGGTTCATCCAGCATCACTGTCTCCAGAAATTCTGGAATTCTTTCAGAATTTGAAATTCTATTCCACATTATTTCCTCCTTTGGTCAAGATTCTTCTATAGACTCTTCGATCAAAATGGTCAGTAATGATAGCTGGGCACCATCCAGGGATAAATAGCATTTTTGAAGTTGTTGTCAAGTACTCTATAGACTTAGGCTTTAGTGTTCTATGATCATGTTGGAGGAAAACTGGACATGCCATTTAGCACTCAGGATGGTAAAGGCTAGCCTGACTAGTGAGATCTGTGCTGAATGTACCCTCTTTGCCTACTCCTTTTATAAATGCTAACGGTTCACTCTATTTCAGAGTGAGTCCCCAAAGCATTCTCCTGGGTGAAATGTTCTTGGTGTTAGTAATCCCTGCTCCCACAGAGGAGGAAGAGTACCGATCTTCTCCTAGGGATCATAACACCGCATGGGATGGTAATCACTTAGTCGTGCCTTTCAATGACCCATGGTGCAGCTGTACTTTATGATTATCCAGATTAAGTAAGGCTCCATTCAAAGTTTCCTAAACAAACTTTATGTTACATCCCATCCATGCACACACCAAAAACCCTGGTTCATGTAGGGTAAAAATACATAGGCCATGTGTGCTAATTGTATATCCTTTTTCCTCACACTTTAGTTGCCTAAATGAAATAATTGCATTACTTATGTTCCGAAGAACTAAAAAACAAAACAAAAACACTTCCACTGCCTACCTTCTGGTCACATCTTAAAATACCTATGGTTATGTGTATCCAACTGGTTTCAGTCTACTAGCATGCCTAGAGGACTACACTATCAAAATATCCTAGGTAGAGAAATGAATGATATCAAGGAAAATGTCGCTAATATATAAAAAGCAATGAAAATAACAGTAGTAACTCTATGGTACAATCCCCTGGGAAAGAAGAAAATGAGCGTGGTAAATTTTAAAATATCCTACAGTAGAGCTAAGGACTTAGCATAATTGCTTGCTCTTCTTATGTTTATCGTAGAATCTAGTTTTCAGGTTTTTTTTTTTTTTTTTTTAACCCAAACACTTCAAAATTATCACGTTGACCTCAACTTCACAAAATATAGTCAGATCTACTAGTTTATGATGGCAGGTTTACACTTTTAAAACTTTCTATCATTAAGAAAATATTAACTACAAATAAAAAAATTTCTAAGTAGAAGGAAGTAAAAAGACAGATACTGTGATAAAGAAAAAGACTGTCCTTCTCTGCAGTTGTTTTTAAATTTGTTTATTCATTTCTTCAACTGTTTGTTGAGTATCTACGTTGTAACAAACCATCTGCTAAGTACTGGCTTTCGGTGGACCCTTTCTTTGGATGTGTGTCAGTTTTAGCAAGAGAAATTCATGTATGCATGCAAATTGAGCAAATAATCTGAGAAGCTGGACTATATGACGAAGAATAGGGCATCAGGATAGGAGGAAGACTCATAAATCACCTGCATTATGCAGATGACACAACCTTACTTGCTGAAAGTGAAGAGGACTTGAAGCACTTACCGATGAAGATCAGAGCACATACCTCAAAATAAAGAAAACAAAAATCCTCACAACTAGACCAATAACAACATCATGATAATGGAGAAAAGATTGAAGTTGTCAAGGATTTCATTTTACTTGGATCCACAATCAACACCCATGGAAGCAGCAGTCAAGAAAACAAAAGACTCATTGCATCGGGCAAGTCTGCTGCAAAAGACTTCTTTAAAGTGTTGAAAAGCAAAGATGTCACCTTGAAGACTCAGGTGTGCCTGACCCAAGCCATGGTGTTTTCAGTTGCCTCATACGCATGTGAAAACTGGACGATAAATAAAGACGACTGAAGAAGAATTGATGCCTTTGAATTGTGGTGTTGGTGAAGGGTACTGAATATACACTGGACTGCCAAAAGAACGAATAAATTCATGTTGGAAGAAGTACATCCAGAATGCTCCTTAGAAGCAAGGATAGTGAGACTATGTTTCACATACTCTGGACAAGTTATCAGGCAGGATCAGTCCCTAGAGAAGGACATCGTGCTTGGTAAAGTAGAGGATCAGCGAAAAAGAGGAAGACCCTCAACAAGATGGATTAACACAGTGGCTGCAACAATGGGCTCAAGCATAACAACGACTGTGAGGATGGTGCAGAACCGGGCAGTTTTTCGTTCTGTTGTACATACGATCACTGTGAGTTGGAACCGACTGGATGGCACCTAACAACAACAACACAACATACTGGACCAACTCACTAGAAGGGAACCATATTTATGCCCATTCTGAAGAAAGGTGATCCAACCTAGTGTGTGGTTATAAGACATTTGAAAGGAAATCAATATTCCATTTTAATGCTATTTTTGAATATAATTGTCACCATCTCAAACTTACTTTGTCTACATCAACTCATTGAACAGAGATTAGGAGAGGATGAGCCACCATTCTACCCACTATGGTGACTTAGTGCCTCATTTCCCCGGAAATGAACATACAAGGCTCCTGGCCTTGGAGCTACTCGCAGATTCCTGAGCACAAGCATCAAAAAGGGCAGGATCATAAATATGAATGCTTCCACCTGATTGGGTCTGAGGCCCCAGTCTGGCTCTTTGGCCTGGCTTGTGATACTATCAAATGAGATAAGGCCTCTAAGTCTGGCTATTAAAAGTTGCAACAATGTTAATTTATCACGCCGCTTCTGAAAATATTCTTTTCATTCCCACCCCACATCTTGCTATGGGTGTAGCATGGATAGCACTGTTTGGAGGAGATTTGGAAGATTATTACAATTTTGGAGCTCCTAAAACCTTAGTCAAAGCTTTGTCTTTTGCTAGGCTTGCTGAGGACTTACTTGACCACCATTCCATGGTATATGGGGACTTCTTGTTAGTAGCAAAATTCCTAAGATTTTCTAGCCATGATAACTATAAGGGAGAGTAGAGAGGGGAAGGCTGATGGTGAAAATAGTTTCCCTTTTTCTTGCATTGTTATTCACTTCTACATTGGCAGGACTTAGCATAAAGGAAGGTAAAAATATGGAATATGGTAATGAATAAATGAGTAAGCACAAGAATAAGTAATTAACAAATGAGCTAGAGACCTAGAAGATCTCAAGGGCGCAAATTCCCACAAGCTCTTCTACTGCCACTCTAGCCTAGAGAAAATGGGGGGAAAGGTTCTGTTTGGTTGGCTGAGTGCCATCCCACATATACTGGTCAGTTTAGATTTGAAGCAGAGGGAACTGAAAGGACATAGACATTAGGTTGGGCTACAAAGGGGACACTTGTCACTCAGAATTAGTAGGGCAGCTTCCTTTCCCTTCCCTTTACATGTGAGAAGCTGGATAACTTTGAAAGCCAAAGCGGCCCAAAAGCAACTGAGACAGATCCATCTATGATAGGTGATTAAGAGGTATTTCCTCACTTCTATTTTGTGTCGAGAAAGAGTGTGATGATAGGGACACAAGACAACAAGAACATAAATGAGTAGAGTCATTGTTTGTTAGCTGCCCGTGATTTGGCTCTGACTCACGGTGATCCCACGTACAACAGAACGAAACATTGCTCGTCCTGCACCATCTTCATGATCACTGGCATTAGTGGCTACTGTGTATTTTGAGTGCCTTCCAACCTGGGGCATCATCTTCCAGAACTAAATCAGACAATACTCTATTGTGATCCATAGTGTTTTCACGGACTTATTTTCAGAAGTAGATCGCGAGGACTTTCTTCCTAGTCTGTCTTAGTCTGGAAGCTCTGCTGAAACCACCTCCTTCTGTCAGTTTGTCATACTGTGATAGCCTGCATGTTGCTATGATGCCGGAAGCTATACTACAAGTATTTCAAATACCAGTAGGGTCACCCATAGTGGACAGATTTCAGTGAAGCTTCCAGACTGAGACAGACTAGAGGCATTGCAGACATATGTATAAAAAGTAATGTACAACAGGAAATCTGATCTTTCGAAACTTTTAAAATTATGTTCCAGGCTGAACTTACTTGGACCTAAATACAAAGGTCAAAAAGAACCAAGCTCCTTTTGTGCTTACATCATCAGAAAATTATCTCAAAGTAAATAAAACAACGATCAAAATAAAGAGACTTGAGGATATACATTGAAAATTGTTTGCTTGAAAATATTCCATCTACTTTTGTGTTGTTCTTTTCTATAGTTCATGTTACCCCAAACAACATTCTCTATTTAAGGCAGAAGAATAATATAAAATATTATCCCACAATATAAAGAAAACACTTGTTCGATCTAGATTTCCCCTTCTATCTTGTTTCTCATTACCATTCAGTGGTTTCATAAAAAGGAAAAAGATCTGCATTGTTGTCTATACATTTTTAAATTAACAATCTGCTCAGAAGTCATACACACGAAAAGAAACAATCTAATGAAAAAATCTGAAATATAATTAATGTGTAACAAGATTGCCTTCCTTTTCTTATGCATGTGTTCTATAATGATGTCCTACTGTTCAGCAGAAATGAGTTCTGGAAAAAATTTACCAATCTAAATCTTTGGATTCTTGCAATTGAGCATGATGTTTCCTGCAAAGGACAGTAAAAACCCTCTGTTTATGATGAGCAATAGGCCATCAGCATTACTGCACCAGGAAAGTCACAGGGGGCTTGGGGCACATAAGCAGAGCTATAATACCTTAAGAGATACAGTTTCTATTATAAATGGGTACAGGGACTGGGTAGCTAAAAAACAAACACGCATGGAAACCTCATGTTTTTCAGAGTAGAACTGTGCTCCGTAGGGCTTGCAGTGGCTGTGGATGCCAGGTCTTTCTTCGGAGGCGCTCTGGGTGGATTTGAACCACACCCTTTGAGTTAGTAGCCAAGTGCTTAACCATTTGTGCCCACAGGGACTCCTATTGGAACCTAAGCCTCCTGAAATATTTCTGACTCTGAGGAAGGTCTTAGTTAGAAGTCTTCCTTTCAGATCATGCTCTGGCTTGAGGGGAAGTGAGAGGGTGATGTGGAAGGGTTAATAGATAGATTCCCGTCAGGACTGGAATTATTCCTGAGCAGACACCCTTCCTGGTGTTGACAGATCTACAATCGGTGCTTGGAACACACGTGGCTTTAATCCAGGTTTTGAACTATGTATTATTTAATGGTCTGGACGTAGTATGCATATTTCTGTTCATCAGTCTTCATCAATGTGTATATTCACGCTTGCTTATAGAAATAGTCTCCATCTTTCATAATGAGACTGTAAATTCTTGAAAACATATCTTTTTTTCTTAATGTAGTAATTTCATTCTCTTTGTAAAACATCTAGAAAGGGCCAGATAGTAAATACTTGCGGGTTTGAGGGCTGTGCAGTCCGTGCTGGAAATACTCAACTCTTTTGTTGTAGTTCAAAAGCGGCCATAGATAACCCATAGACAAACGGGCATGACTGTCTTCCAAAAAACACTTTATTTATGGGCACTGAAAATGGTATGTTATACAGTTATCACCCATCACAAAATATTATTCTTTAAAACATTTTTTTTTTTTTTTGGAAATATTGAAAGTGTAATATTCATTTCTGGCTCAAGGTCTGTGCAAAACCAGGAGCTGGCACCATTTGGCCCGAGGGTAGTAGTCATCTGACTTCTGGTTTGGAACAAGGTCATAGGAAAGAAGGTCTTTGAACAAATGAAAGGATGATGATGGAAAAAAAAGACAAAGGTGGTGACGATGATGTTCATTAAATTAGTCCGATAAGAAAATGAATGCTTGCCACAGTAAAAAGCTATCAGTCACTGTCAGGACAGGTGTAAGTTAGAGGCAAGAGAACTAGATTCTAGTCTCAGATTCTACGTAACCTGTTAGTGCTCTTGGGAAAAATCCCTTAATCTGTTTAATCTCCGCTTTTCACATGTAAAATACTGGAAATTATTAATTATAACAGTTCTAAAAGATCATTTTCCCCACTAAGACTATTCCACCCTTGTGTTTACAGCCTCCCCCTTTTTCCCTTGCATAGCTAGCGCCCTGTTTATTATTGTTTCACTTACATCACACACAATTAGAAAAGGCAAGATCTTAAAATAGGAGCTAATTGCTACACTTTAAAATGAATTCCTTTCTCCTAGTTCGTCCTTAAAGCACAGAGTAGCTGAAGAAAAGCAAAATCGTTACGTCTGTCAGTGATTTCTAGCGTGTCATTACCGAGCATACATTCTGAAAAACCAAGAAGTAGAAAATCAAAGTAGAGTCTGAATTATGCAGCAGAGAAGTCCAATTACAAGGAGGAGAAAAAAATATTTGGATGCGTACAGCCTACCTCTCACTGTCATCAAAGGAATTTTGCGGGTGTAGGTTTTTGCAGCAGGGACCAGAGTCTAGCTGATCTAGACTGTAGGGCTGACGCGCTGTATTTTATACTATAATTACAACTACAGTTTTTTTGAATTTTACTGTCTAGCATTCACATACCCCATAAATGGCATAATAAATGGTCTATAAATAATAACGTGAGAGCTCCCTGGGACAGAAGTACATTTTCACATTTTTCTAAAGTAGAACATGGTATGAAAGAGAAAATATTAAGAAAGAATGGCAGCTGACATATATGCACGCTTCCAAGAGCACTGTGCTACAGGCATGGATGAGATGAAGCCCATGGAGAAAAGCATCTCATGGCACTTGTGTTCTTTACTAGAATTGTTTCTATTTTAGTTATGACATACCTCAAACTACATGCATCACCTAGGTGCCATAGTAACTCATCTTGAACCCCGACTTTGCTCTCTCTATAAATAGAACCACATTTCTTTTCTTTTTTTTTAATTTTTTTTTATTGTACTTTAAGTGAAGGTTTACAGAACAAATATTTTCTTATTAAACTGTCAGTACACACGTTGTTTTATGACATTGGTTAACAACCCCACGATATGTCAACAGTCTCCCTTCTGGACCTTGGAGGACTTTTTTTTTTTTTTGGCGAAAATACACACAGCCAAAGACATACTATTTCAGAAATTTCTACATGTACAATTTAGTGACATCAATTACTTTCTTCCAGTTGTGCTGCTATTCTCACTATCCTTTTCCAAATTATTCCATCACCATTATCTTCAACTCACTGCCCCCTAGGCTTCCCATCAAACCTTTTGAGTTGCTGTTGTCAATTTGGTGTCACATAGATAATTCTCTCTTTTTTTTTGGTACCTTAGATGAAGGTTTGCATAACAAATAGTTTCTCATTAAACAGTTAGTACACATATTGCCTTATGACAATGGTTAACAACCCCGTAACATGTCAACACTGTCCCTTCTCAACCTTGGGTTCCCTATCACCAGCTTTCTTGTCTTCTCCTGCTTCCTAGTCCTTGTCCCTGGACTGCTGTGCCTCATTAGTTCCGTTTTGTTTTATGGGGCTGTCCAATCCCCAGTTGAACGGTGAACCTCAGGAATGACTTCACCTCTAAGCTAAAGGGTGTACGGGGGCCATACTCTCAGGGTTGCTCCAGTCTGTCAGGCCAGTAAATCTGGTCTGTTTTTGTGAGTTAGAATTTTGTTCTACATCCTTCTACAGTGCTGTCTGGGACGCTATGTTGTGATCCCAGTTAGAGCAGTCAGTGGTGGGAGCCAGGAACCACCTAGCTGTACTGGACTCAGTCTGGTAGAGGCTGAGGTAGCTGTGGTCCATTACTTGTTTGGACTAATCTTTTCCTTGTATCCTGTTCTCTTCATTCTCCTTGCTCCTGAAGGGGTGAGACCAGTGGGTTATCTTAGATGGCTGCTCACAGGCTTTGAAGACCCCAGACGCTACTTACCAAGGCACAATGTAGAACATTGTCTTTACAAACTGGATTATGCCAATTGAGCTAGATGTTCCCTGAGACCAAGGTCCCCACAGCCCTCCGCCCAGCAATTCAGTCCCTCGGGGAGTTTCGACATGTCTGTGGAGCTTCCATGACCTTTCCTTGTACAAGTTGTGCTGGCTTCCCCAGTATTGTGTACTGTCTTACCCTTCACCAAAATTACCACTCATCTATTGTCTATTTAGTTTCTCCCCCCATCCCATCCCTCGTAACTAACAAAGATTCTTTTTCTGTGTAAACTTTTCCACGAGTTTTTACAGTAGACATCTCATACAATATTTGTCCTTTTGTGATTGACTTATTTCACTCAGCATGTCCTCCAGTTTCATCCATGTTATGAGATGCTTCACAGATTCATCATTGTTCTTTATCATTGCATAATACACCATAGTGTGTATGTACCATAGTTTGTTTATCCATTCTTCTGCTGATGGGCATCTAGGTTGTTTCCATCTTTTTGCTATTGTAAACAGTGCTGCAATGAATATGGGTGTGCATATGTCTATTCGTGTATTGGTTCTTATTTCTCTAGGATATATTCCTAGGAGTGGGATTGCTGGATTGTATGGTATTTCTATTTCTAGCTTTCTAAGGAAATGCCATATCATTTTCCAAAATGGTTGTATCATTTTGCATTCCCACCAGTGGTGCGTAAGAGTTCCCATCTCCCTGCAGCCTCACCAACATTTGCTATTTCCAGTGTTTTTGATCCATGCCAGTAATGCCAGGGTGAGATGGTATCTCATTGTGGTTTTAATTTGCATTTCTCTAATGGCTAGTGATCGTGAGCATTTCCTCATGTGTCTGTTGGCCACTTGAATGTCTTCTTTGGTGAAGTGTCTGCTCATTTCCTTTGTCCATTTTTAAACTGGATTATTTGTTTTTTTGTGGTAGAGGTGCTGGATTTTCTTGTAGATTTTAGAGATTAGAACTTTGTCTGACTTGTAATGTCCAAAAATTTTTTCCCAGTCTGTAGGTTCTCTTTTTACTCTTTTAGTGAAGTCTTTTGATGAGCCTAAGTGTTTCATTTTTAGAAGATCCCAGTAGTCTATCTTATCTTCTGGGGTTTGTATTTTGTCGGTTATGGTTTGTATCTTGTTAATGCTGTACATTAGGGCCTCTAGCATTGATCATATTTTTTCTTCTATGAACTTTATAGTTTTTGGCTTTATATTTAGGTCTTTGATCCATTTTGCAGTAGTTTTTGTATATGCTGTGAGGTATGGGTCCTGTTTCATATTTTTGCAGATGGATATCCAGTTTTGACAGCACCATTTGTTAAAAAGACTGTCTTTTCACCATTTGATAGACTTTGGGACCTTGTCAAAGATCAGGTGACCATAGGTGGATGGATTTACATCTCCGTTCTCAATTCTGTTCCATTGGTCAATGTATCTGTCGTTGTACCAGTACCAGGCTGTTCTGACTACTGTAGCTGTAT
This sequence comes from Trichechus manatus latirostris, assembly GCF_000243295.1. Classification (NCBI taxonomy): domain Eukaryota; kingdom Metazoa; phylum Chordata; class Mammalia; order Sirenia; family Trichechidae; genus Trichechus; species Trichechus manatus. Next base: position 9,318,414 of record NW_004443938.1, on the reverse strand, counting down.
AGTAGTTTCTGAGGTCAAGTAGTGGGAGTCCTCCTACTTTATTCTTCTCTTTCAATAGAGCTTTACTCATCCAAGGCTTTCTTCCCTTTCCATGTAAAATTAATGATTAGTTTTTCCATCTCTTTAAAGAATGCTCTTGGTATTTGGATTGGGATTGCATTGTGTTTGTAAATTGCTTTGAGTAGAATTGTCATTTTCACAATGTTGAGCCTGCCTATCCATGAGCATGGTGGACTCCATTTATGTAGATCCCTTTGGGTTTCTTGCAGTAGAGTTTTGTAGTTTTCTTCGTATAGGTCTTTTACATCCCTGGTTAGATTTATTCCTAAGTATTTTTATTTTTAAGGGGCTATTATAAATAGTATTGTTTTCCTGATTTCCTTTTCATTGTTCTATTTATTGGTGTATAGGAATCCAACTGATTTTTGTATGTTTATCTTGTATCCTGCTACTCTGCTGAATCTCTCTATTAGTTCCAGTAGTTTTCTCGTGGAGTCTTCAGGGTTTTTTATGTATAGTATCATATCATCTGCAAACAGGGACAGTTTAACTTCTTCATTACCAATCTGGATGCCCTTGATTTCTTTTTCTTGCCTTATGGCTCTAGCTAGGACTTCCAACACAATGTTAAACAGGAGTGGAGATAAAGGTCATGCTTTTCTTGTTCCTGTTCTAAAGGGGAATGTTTTCAGCCTCTCTCCATTAAGAATGATGTTGGCCATTGGTTTTCCATAGATGCCGTTTATTATGTTGAGAAATTTCCCTTCTATACCTATTTTATTAAGAGTTTTTTATCAGGAATGGGTGTTGGATTTTGCTGAATGCCTTTTCTGCATCAAATGAGATGATCATGTGATTCTTTTCTTCCCTTTTATTTATGTGGTGGATTATGTTGATTGATTTTCTAACGTTGAACCTTCCTTGCATATCTGGCATGAATCCCCCTTGGTAATGATTTTATATATATATATATACTGTTAAATTCTATTGGCTAGAATTTTATTGAGAATTTTTGCATCTATATTCATGAGAGATATTGGCCTGTAGTTTTCTTTTTTTGGTTTTCTTTTTTTGTGGTGTCTTTGCCTGGTTTTGGCATCAGGGTAATGCTGCCTTCTTAAAATGAATTCAGAAGTATCCCTTCTTTTTCTATGTTCTGAATAGTTTGAGTAGTACTGGTATAAGCTCTTCTCTGAATGTTTGGTAGAATTCTCCAGTGAAGCCATCTGGGCCTGGACTTTTTTTGATTCTGAACTTTTTTTATTACCTTTTCAATCTCTTCTCTTGTTATGGGTCTGTTCAGATTTTCAACATCACTTTGTGGTAGTTTGGGTAGGTAGTATGTTTCTAGAAATTTATCCATTTCCTCTAGGTTTTCAAATTTGTTGGACTATAGTTTTTCTTAGTACTGTACCTTTTATTTCAGTTGGCTCTGTTGTAGTGTCCCCCATTTCATTTCTTACTGGGGTTATTTGCATCCTCACCTGGTTTTCTTTTATCAGTCTGGCCAGGAGTTTGTCAATGTTGTTGATCCTTTCAAAGAAACAGCTTTTGGTTTTGTTGATTCGTTCTATTGTTTTTCTATTCTCTATTTCATTCATTTCTGCTCTGATCTTTATTATTTCCTTTCCTTTGGTGGCTGTGGGCTTTTTTTGCTGTTCTCTTTCTATTTGTTGGAGTTCTGTAGTTAATGTTTTGATTTCTGTCCCTTTCTTCTTTTTTGATGTGTGCATCTATTGCTATAAATTGTTCTCTGAGAACTGCCTTTGCTGTGTTCGAATGGTTTTGGTATGATGTGTTTTCATTCTCGTTTGAGTCTAGGGATTTTTTGATTCCATCTCTGATTTCTTCTATTACCCAGTGATGTGTAAACAGGGTGTTATTCAGTTTCAATGTAATTGATATTTTTCCTTGCTCTTCTTTTTGTTAATTTCTACCTTGATGGGGTTGTGGTCAGAGAAGATACTTTGTATTATCTCAACGTTTTGGATCTTGTTGAGGATTGCCCTGTGTCCTAAGATGTGGTCTATTCTGGAGAATGTTCCATGTGAATTGTAATGAATGTGTAGTTTGCCACTGTTCAGTGTAGTGTTCTACATATGTCTATAAGGTCAGGATGGCTGATTATACCCTTTAGGTCTTCTGTATCTTTTTTGAGTTTCTTTCTAGGTGTTCTGTCTTTTACCGAAAGTGGTGTCTTGAATTCTCCTACTATTATTGTGGAACTGTCAATTTCCCTTTTCAGTGCTGTTAGAGATTTTTAAGTATTTTTGGGCACTGTCATTGGGTGCATAGATGTTTATTACAGCTATGTCTTCACGATGGATTGTCCCCTTAATTATTATATAATGTCCTTCTTTGTCTTTCATGGTGGATTTTGTTTTAAAGTCTATTTTATGTGAGATTAATATTGCCATTCCTGCTCTTTTTCGGTAGCTATTTGCTTGATATATTTTTTCCCATCCTTTGATTTTTAATAAATTTACGTGTTTGTTTCTAAGGTGTGTCTCTTATAGACAGCATACTGATGGAACCTGTTTTTTTATCCATTCTGTCACTCTCCATCTCTTTATGGGTGAATTTAGGCCATTTACATTCAGTGTAATTACTGATAGGTATGATTTTATTGCTGTCATTTTCTAGTGCTTTTTTTTGTGGTGCTGACATTTTCTTTGTTCCTCTCGCTCTCCTGTGCTGAAATCTTTTGTTTCTGTATTTTTTTTCATTTCTGTTGTTTTTGTAACTTTTGTTTTTACTGAGAATTTATGTTTTTCTTCTTTGTTTTGATGAGTAGGTTTGTTAACTTTCTTTGTAGTTACCTTGAAATTTACCCTTAAATTCCTAGGTTTGAACCTGTCTATTTTTACTTGGTATCGCCTTGCCTTCATCTCTATTAGAAAGTTCTATACCTCCACTGTTTATTCCCTTTTTTATTGTTCTGATGTTGTTGTCATTTACAGATTAACCTCTCTGGTTCCCTGTTGTAATTCTTTCGGTTTTGGATAGTCCTTACGAGTGCATTTCCTAGGTCACTATCTGGCTAGTACAACCCTTTGTCCAAGATTCAGCCTGTGGTCTGATGTTGTTTGTTCTCAGATCAAAGGACTCCCTTTAATAAGTCTTGTAAGTTTGGTTTGGTTTTTACATAATCCCTTAATGTCTGTTCATCTGGAAATGACCTAATTTCACCATCTAATCTAAATGAGAGTTTTGTGGGATATATTATTCTTGAGTGGCAATTTTTTTGTTTCAAAGTTTTATATATGTTATCCCATTGCCTTCTTGCTTGCATGGTTTCTGCAAAATAATCTGAGCTTAGTCTTACTGTTTCTCTTCCGTATGTAACTTTTTGTTTTTCTCAAGCTGCTCTCAAGATTCTTTGTTTGTCTTTGGTTTTGTCAAGTGTGATTATGATATACTTTGGAGATTTTTTTTGGGGGGGGCCTATCCTATATGGGGTTCGTTGAGCTTCTTGGATGGTCAGCTTTTCATCTTTCATGATATTAGGGAAGATTTCTGTCAGCAATTCTTCAGTGATTCTCTCTGTGTTTCTTGTTTTCTCCCCCTGCTCTGGAACTCCAATTACTCGCAGATTTTTACTTTTGCTTGTATCCTAAATAATTCTCAGGGTCTCCTCATTTTTCTTTGTTCTTTTTTCTGATTTTTCCTCAGAGTTGTATCCAAGTGTTTGTCTTCAATTTCGCTGATCCTGTCTTCCATTGTTTCAAAACTGCTCCTCAGCCCTTCTATAACACTGTCCATTTCTGAAATCTTCTTGGTTATCTTCTGGATTTCTAATTGTTGTTTTTGTATGATCACTAGTCATGAATTTATTTTTATATTTTGTTCTGGTATTATTTTCTTGAATTCTTGCTTTTTTTGTCTGTATTTTCCATGAATTTGTCCGCCTTTTCCATGAATTTGTCCGCCTTTTCCATGAATTTGTCTATTTTTTCCTCATTTTTGTCTGCTTTTTGCTTAAACTCTTGGATAATTCTGAATATTAGAGATTTGAATTCCCTATCAATTAGGTCTAGCGCCTTTTCTTCTACTGGAAGGTCATCTGGTGTTTTATTTTGGACGCCTACTGGAACCATCCTGTCTTGTTTTTGTAAATGTTTTGATATTGTCTGCTGTCTTCATGGCATTCCGTTGTTATTTTCCTTGTTTATTGATTGTAGATTTGTTTCGTACTGCTTTTTTTTTTATTTGGTTATGTCTGAGCAGGTGGACTGTGTGTTCTTTGTTGTTTGCTTGTCTGTGGGCATGATACTTTTTACTTCCTTCTCCAATGGGCTCGGTCAGTCACTCAGGTATGTTACAGCAGCGCAGGTCCAGCTGAAGGTGAGTTGCTGGGATGGGCTGTTTGTGGCACATACTAGAGCTGACAGGGTGGGCCGGGAATCAGTGAAGGGTAGGTTCTGGTAGGATGTACCTGCGTTGTTTGGGGGTGTGATGTTCAGCACACAGTGTAGGTAAGCAGGAAGGAGGGAGACTGTGATGTGTGGAGCTAAGATGGGAAGGGAAAAGAGGAGAGAGAGGAGAGAGAGAGGAGAGAGGAACAGGAGCCAAAAACATACACACAAACAAAAAAGAGTGCTAAGGGAGCTTGTTATTGGAGTGGAGAGATGAGAGACTGAGAAATAGAGAAAAACAAAAATGAAAAAAAAAAGGAAAAGGGGTAAAAGAAAAAATGAATAAATTAAGAAACTGGAAATTAAGAAAGACAAAAAGGGAATAAGAGAGAGAAGAAAACAAAACAAAGAAACAAAAAAACACAAAGGCAAAAAAAAAAAACAAGAAAAAAGAAATGCCCCCAGGGATGTCACTGCGCATTTTCGCAGAGTAAGGGAGTAGCTCCCAAGCCCCGTGGCACTGCCTGGCCAGAAGGGGCTCCCAAGCCGAGAAAAGAAAAAGAAAACAATAAACAAACAAACAAAAAAAAAAACACCGGGGGTCCCACCAGCACGGCGGCAGTGGCCAGGAAGCAGTTGCACACTCAAGCTGCACCTCAAAGCAAAGATGGACATGGAGCCAAGTATTTAAGAGAAAGGAGGGGGAGGTGGTAAGAGGTAAGGAAGAAATCTAAAGAGCGGAAAAAAGCAACACCAGCAGGCAACAAAAGGCACTCAGGGAGCCAGCCAGTGTGGGCGGGTGGAATACAAGTGATACTGGGGTGAAGCCAGTGCTTCCCAGACAAGAGACTGTGGCCACAGGAAGCAGAGGAGGCCGAGTGGGGGTGAAGAAGCATGGGGGGTGGGAAAGCGTATATTGTTGGTTACCGGTTGTTCTGTCTCCTGCTGGAAGCTCCTTGAAGCTGCTTTACTGTAACCCTGTTTGCCGAACTCTGATAGGAATACAAGATGGCAGATCCGTGCTCCAGTAACTGATAGGGGACCTCTGCGTCTATCCGCCCTCGCTCTCTGTTCTCGGTCAGTTTCTTATTCTATTCGGTGCTTGGCTGAGTTCTTTACCTTTCATTTAATGCTTAGGGTTTCAGGATTGATGTGTGACTCTGTTTGACTCACTTTTTTGGATCTTTGCTGTAGAAGGATGTCATAGTGCCATGTTGCATGGAAGTCCTCAGAACCACATTTCTTGAGTTCACAAAGCCATGATGCCATCCTTGACTGTTCCCTCTTGCTCTCCATCTTCTCAGTCACCAAGCCTTCAGGATCCTTCCTTTGAAGGAGCTCCACAATCATCTCTCCCTTTCCCTGCTGACTCATCGACTTTCTTTACCACAGAGGAGATCACAGTTCTGGAATATAGGGGATATCCAAGGAAGATATCCATGACCTTGGGAAGCATCTACTTCAATTGACATAACACTTTTATAAAGAACTTATTCTACATTCTACATAGGTGAGTAGCCTCTGGGGTCTTAAAAGCCTATGAGCAGGTCTCACTTCTTCAGGAGCAAAGGAGAATGAAGAATACCAAAGACATAAGGGAAAGTTTACTCCAAATGACTAATGGACCACAACTACCATGGCCTCCACCATACTGACTCCAGAACAAGTAGACAGTGCCTGGCTACCAACACTGTCTGCTATGACAGGGATCAAAATAGAGGGTGCCGGACAAAGCTGGAGAAAAAGGTAGAACAAAATTCTAACTCAAAAAAAAAAGACCAGACTTACTGTCCTGACAGAGACTGGAGAAACCCCAACAGTATGACCCCCAGACACTTTTTGCTCAGTAATGAAGTCACTCCTAATGTTCACGCTTCAGCCAAAGATTAGACAGGCCCAAAAAACAAACCAAGACTAAAGGGGCATGCCAGCCTAGGGGCAAGGACTAGAAGGCAGGAAGGGACAGGAAAGCTGGTAACAGGGAACCCAGGGTCAAGAAGGGAGAGTGTTGACATGTCCTGGGATTGGTAACTAATGTCACAAAATAATATGTGTACTAATTATTTAATGGGAAGCTAGTTTGTTCTGTAAACTTTCATCTAAAGAACAATAATAAAAAATTAAAAAAAAAAAAACAAAAACAAAGAAGGTATCCATGAGTGGAGGAAGTTCTGGTAGTCCTCACATGGTTTGTGCACCAGGACAGCCTAGCTCCACACAGATTATCTGCAAGGGTTTAATTCACTGTATGAATTCATTTCAGCCCAATTTAATTATCTTTCCTTGCTTTTTTTACACAACCAATTCATAAATATATATTGAACATTTATTGTGTACAAGCAAAGTAAAACAGTAATCACCAAAGAAAAAATATATACACTAATGTTAAGGTATTGGCCTGTCCTCAGGGTGCTTACAATACAATTGGGAAAATAAGTGGTGCAAATAAAATGTGATTGTAAGAAACCCACCACAGCTCAGCTCATGGTTAATTGCCAATTGAGCGACATAATTCTTAAGTGTTGTGAGTTATAAGAAAACGAGATGATTAGACTTTAATCTCCTTAAGTTTATAGTAATTAGAAATGTGAATTAATTCAGGTTTAGGATACACAAAATAAAGCTAGATGAATCTTGCCATAATATAATTTTGTACACTTTCACAACAAATAACTATCATCTTTATAGGGAGACATGGTTGCACAGTGGTTAAGTGCCTGGCCACTAATTAAAAGGTTGGCAGTTTGAAGCCACCGGCCACTCTGTGGGAGAAAGATGTGGTGATCTGCTTCCATAAAGATTAAAGCCTTGGAAACCCTATGTGGCAGTTCTACTCTACCCTATAGGTTCGCGATGAGTTGGAATTGATTCAACGGTAACAGGTTTTGGTTTATCTTTTTAGAATTACTGACTGTTTTCTTTTGTTAGCATAAGTCAGAATTGCCTGTGTAATTTTATCATGATTTATTTACTCCTCTACCAAAATAAGACTGTTTTAAATGTTTTATGATCAAAGGTCTATCAATATTTTATATTAATCACAGAGAAAAGATATCAGTGGAGCTATTAAAAAAAAATCCCTCTGGCCTGAGAAGGAAAGGCAATAAGGAAGAAGTAATTAATTATTAATTAATAACTATTAATTATTGATAGCATATTATGTACCAGGGACTGTGCTAAATGCTTCCCTAGATTTCACCTCCTTTCCATAAGGAACACCGATCATAGATTTCATCATATATATATATAGAAGTGACTAGAGAACGCTGGGGAATTAGGTTGAGCATCATGGAATACTCCTTTTGCGTAAAGTAGAGATGGGAGGAAGAATACTGAGGAGAGTTTCTCTCAGGGAATGAACTTAGAGCTGGTGTAATCACCCACTGAGAAAAGTCTGGGGACTGCAGTGGAAGACAGCCTGAGAGGAGACAGAGGAAGGACAGGGAGAGAGAGAGAGACAAAGAGAGAAAGAGAGAATAAGAGCAAGAGCTGTAGAATAAGACAAACCCATCGGCCAGATGAAAACTGCACTATTAGAAGACAAATCTCAACATTTTACCTAATAAAAGACTCCAAGCTCAGTTGAGTGGCCCAAAAAAATGCACCAAGTATTGATCAACGTGTAACATTGATGCTGCCTATTTGTGACTTCCCAATAGGTTTTGGCAGTGCTCTAGCTGCTTGGAATAGATTAAGAGGTGACAAGAAAGACATGAACCCGTTTTCACTGAGGTTACAATATAACTGGGAAGAAAACTGAAGCACCAAACTGAGAACTTTACATAAATTACTTTTAATCATGTTAATAAACCCTGTAAGGTAGCTATTTCTATCCTCTGTCCAGAAAATAAGAGAGTAAGAAATGTTATGTCCTTTTCCGAAGACACACAGGGCCAGGGATGTCCTATTTCAGTCAGGACTTCATAGAGCTGATGAGAAACAGGGACAGGGCTTCACTCCAGATCGACTTGTGGCCAGAGTCCAGTTCTCAATGCCCAATCAGACTTAATAACATGGCTCTTCCTTCCAACTTCCCCATCCTAAAATGCCAACATACTCTAGGGACAAAGCACAGCCTCTCTTGAGATATTTTAATGGAAAAAAAAATTATCCTAGATAACATTAAAATTTAGAGGGAAAAATTTTGCTAAGGGCAAGGGAAATAGCATAACTTGCTTTTAATTATTATTAAAGAGAATACATAGAAAATTATTATTAAAGGGAAAACAGAAGCATGCCCTGCTTTTAGAAAATGAATAGAAATAGAAAGATTCCATCAGACTATGTAAATGAAAAAAGGTATAATTTTCAAGAAGTGTGAATGAATGGTAGCAGAAGTAACCATCCATTTAAACAGACACTTCCATGTTACAAGCATCGCAAAGTGGAAGTCACTATCAGCAGAGACTCCCCTTTGATAACTTACATAGTTACAACTTAAATATGTAAGGGTCATTTCTAGGGTTGTCACTAAGCTATGGGGTATCCTGAAAACTATATTAATCATTTATTTTCTGGAAGATATGCCATTGTAGAATGATAATCATTTTTTATTTTATTTTCTGAGGCTAGCATAGGACTGGGCAGTGTTTCATTCTGTTCTACACAGGGTTGCTATGAGTCGGAACTGACTCAACAGGACCTAATAACAACAACAATCATTTTCAGATTAAACAAACAAACAAACAAACAACATTGACAGCATTGAAAAGAGAAATAGACAGCTCCAAAATAATACTAGGAGACTCCAAAACACCACTTTTGGTGAACGACAGAACATCCACAAAGCAGCTTAATAAAGACATAGAAGATCTAAATGTCACAAGCAACCAGTTTGACCTCATAGACATATACAGAACACTCCAACCAACAGCAGCCAAGTATACTTTCTTCTCCAACACACATGGAACATTCTCCAGGATAGATCACATATGAGGCCACAGGGAAAGCCTTAACAGAATCCAAAACATCAAAATGTTGCAAAGCATCTTTTCTGCACATGAAGCCATAGAAGTAGAAAAACAGAAATAGCAAAGAAAAAAAGATCAAATACATGGAAACTGAACAACACCTTGCTAAAACACTACTGGGTTATCAAAGAAATTAAGGACAGAATAAAGAAATTCACAGAATCAAATGAGAATGAAAACCCATCCTACCAGAAAATTGGGACAGCAAAAGCAGTACTCAGAGGTGACCTTATACCAATAACTGCACAAATCTAAAAAGAAATAATGGACAAAATCAAAACATTAACCCTACAACTTTAAAAAAATGGAAAAAGAGCAGCAAAAGAAGCCCTTGGGCACCAGAAGAAAGGAAATAATAAAAATTAGAGCAAAATTTAATGAAATAGAGAATAGAAAAAGAATTCAAAGAGTTAAAAAGACCAAAATCTGTTCCTTTGAAAAGATCAACAAAATCAATAAACCATTGGCCAAACTGACAAAAGAAAACCAAGAGAGGAAGCAAATAACCTGAATAAGAAATGAGATGGGCACTATCAGAACAGAACAAACTGAAATTAAAGAATCATAACAGAATACTATGAAAAATTGTACTCCAACAAAATTGAAAACCTAGAGGAAATAGGCAAATTTCTAGAAACATGCTACCTACCTAAACTAACACAAACAAAAGTAGAATAACTAAAACCTATAACAAAAGAAGAGACTGAAAAGGTAATTAAAAAACTCCCCCCCTCCAAAAAAAAAGCCTTGGCCTGGACAGCTTCACTGGAGAATTCTACCAAACTTTCAGAGAAGAGTTAACACTACTACTCCTAAAGGTTTTTCAGAGCATAGAAAAGGATGGAATAATCCCAAACTCATTCTATGAATCCAGCATAACCCTGATACCAAAACCAGGTAAAGACACCACAAAAAAAGAAAATTACAGACCAATATCCCTCATGAACATAGATACAGAAATCCTCAACAAAATTTTAGCCAATAGAATTCAACACATCAAAAAAATAATTCAACATTACCAAGTATGATTCATGCCAGGTATGCACGGATGGTTCAAACAACAGAACAACGATCAATGTAATCCATCACATAAATAAAACATAAGACAAGAACCACATGATCTTATCAGTTGATGCAGAAAAGGCATTTGACAAAGTCCAACATTCATTTATGATGAACACTCTAAGCAAAATAGGAATAGAAGGGAAATTCCTCAACATAACTAAGGGCATTTATACAAAGCCAACAACCAACATCATCCTAACTGCAGAGAGTCTGAAAGCATTCCCCTTGAGAACAGGAACCAGACAAGGATGCCCTTTATCACCACTCTTATTCAACATAGTGCCTGAGGTCCTAGCCAGACCAATTAGGCTAGAAAAAGAAATAAAGGGCATCAAAATTGGTAAAGAAGAAGTAAAAGTATCCCTATTTGCAGATGATATGATCTTATACACAGAAAACCCCAAAGAATCCACAAGAAAACTACTGGAACTAAAAGAAGATTTCAACAAAGTATCAGGATACAAGATAAACATACAAAAATCAGTTGGAGTCCTCTACACAAACAAAGAGAACTTCGAACAGGAAATCACCAAATCAATACCATTTACAATAGCCCCCAAGAAGATAAAATACTTAGGAATAAATCTAACTAAATACATAAAAGACCTATACAATGAAAATAACAGGACACTACTGTAAGAAACCAAAAAAGACCTGCATAAGTGGAAAAACGTAACTTCCTCATGGATAGGAAGACTCGACATTGTGAAAATCTCTATTCTACCCAAAGTGATCTACAGATACAATGTAATCCCTATCCAAATTCCAAAGACATTTCTTAATGAGATGGAGAAACAAATCACCAACTTCATATGGAAAGGGAAGAGGCCCTGGATAAGTAAATCATTACTGAAGAAGAACAAAGTGGGAGGCCACACACTACCTGATTTTAGAACCTGTTATACTGCCACAGTAGTCAAAAGAGCCTGGTACTGGTACAACAACAGATTCATAGACCAATGTAACAGAATTGAGAATCCAGATGTAAATACATACATCTATGAGCAGTTGATATTTGACAAACGCCCAAAGTCCGTTAAATGGGAAAAAGACTGTCTCTTTAACAAATGATGTTGGCATAAATGGATATCTATCTGCAAAAAAATGAAACAAGACTCATCTCACACCATGCACAAAAACTAACTCAAAATGGATCAAAAAACTAAATATAAAATCTAAAATGATAAAGATCATGGAAGAAAAAATGGGGACAATGTTAGGAGCTCTAATACATGGCATAAACAAAATACAAACCATAAGTAACAATGCACAAACACCAGAACTGAAACTAAATAAATGGGAGCTCCTAAAAATCAAACACTTATGCTCATCAAAAGATTTCACCAACAGAGTAAAAAGACAACCTACAGACTAGAAAAAAATTTTTTTTGTGACATATCCAATCGGGGTCTAAACTCTGAAATTTATAAGATACTGCAAAACTTCAACAACAAAAAGACAAATAACCCAATTAAAAAATGGGCAAAGGATATGAACAGGCACTTCACCAAAGAAGATATTCAGGAGGCTAACAGATACATGAGGAAATGCTCATGATCATTAGCCATTAGAGAAATGCAAATCAAAACTACAATGAGATACCATCTCATCCCAACGAGTCTAGCATTAATCCCCAAAACACAAAATAATAAATGTTGTAGAGATTGTGGAGAGAAGGGAACACTTATACACTGCTGGTCGGAATGTAAAATGGTAGAACCACTTTGGAAATGTAAAATGGTACAACCACTTTGGAAATCGATTTGGTGCTTTCTTAAAAGGTTAAAAGTAGAAGTACCATAAAATCCAGCAATCCCACTCCTTGGAATATATCCTAGAGAAATAGAGCCGACACATGAATAGATATATGCACACCCATGTTCACTGCAGCACTGTTCACAATAGCAAAAAGATGGAAACAACCTAGGTGCCCATCAACGGAAGAATGGATAAACAAATTATGGTATATTCACGCAATGGAATACTACACAATAATAAAGAACAATGATGAATCCATGAAACATCTCATAATACGGGTGAATCTGGAAGGCATTATGCTGAGTGAAATTAGTCAGTCACAAAAGGACAAATACTGTATGAGACCACTATTATAAGAACTCAAGAAGACGTTTAAACACAGAAGAAAACCTCCTTTGATTGTTATGAGGGTGAGGAGGGAGGGAGAGGGTCATTCACTAACTAGATAGGAGACAAGAATTATCTTAGGTGAAGGGAAGGACAATACACAATACAGGGGAAGTCAGCACAACTGGACTAAACCAAAAGGTAAGAAGTTTCCTGAACACAACCAAACACTTTGAGGGACAGTGTACCAGGGGCAGAGGTCTGGGGACCATTGTTTCAGGGGACATCTAGGTCAATTGGCATAACAAAGTTTATTAAGAAAATGTTCTGCATCCCACTTTGGTGAGTGGTGTCTGGGGTCTTAAGAGCTTGCAAGCAGCCATCTAAGATGCATCAATTGGTCCCAACCCACCTGGAGCAAAGGAGAATGAAGAACACCAAAGACACAAGGAAAATATTAGCCCAAGAGACAAAAGGGGCCACATAAAACAGAGACTTCATCAGCCTGGGACCAGAAGAACTAGATGGTGCCCAGCTACCACCAATGACTTCCCTAACAGGGAACACAACAGAGAGTCCTGGATGGAGCAGGAGAAAGGTGGGGTGCAGAACTCAAATTCTAGTGAAAAGACCAGACTTAATGGTCTAACTGAGACTAGAGGAACCCCAGATAACATGGCCCCCAGACTCTCTGTTAACCCAGAACTAAAACCATTCCCAAAGCCAACTCTTCAGACAAATAATACACTGGACTCTAAGACATACAGTGATACTCATGAAGAGTGTGCTTCTTTGTTCAAGTAGATACAAGAGACTAAATAGGCAGCTCCTGTCTGGAGGGAAGATGAGAAGGCAGAAAGGATAGGAGCTGGTTGAATGGACACGGGAAATCTAGGGTGGAAAGGAAGAGTGTGCAGTCACATTATAGGGAGAGCAACTAGATCACATAATAATGTCTGTATAAATTTTTGTATGAGAAACTAACTTGATCTGTAAACTTTCACCTAAAGCACAATTAAAAATAAAAAAAAGGAAGTGAGGGTGGACTGCTTTTTATACACTTCTCCACGCTCATTTCAGACGATGATGCTGCCCAATACTTTAAACAGCACAATAAAATGTGCTGCACTTCAGTGTTGAACTCAGTGGAGAAAAACTGAATGTTCCCAGGGCTCATTTTGTGTCAGAGAGGACTACAAGTTCTGGTATCTTTCCCTTGGAGTGTTTATAGCACAGAGCTCTCTGCATCTTATCTGGAAACAAAAGTATATATATTGGAAGGTATTTGGTGACCATCATATAAAGGTATAGAAGCATGACTGTTTTTTTTCCTTCTGTGGATGGGGGTAGGAAATCACATCACAATTTCCTCTTCCTATATAAAGGACTCCGTCCTGCTCAGCAGATGTTGTCCATGTAGAGAACACTTTACACGTCTGTAAGGTAAAACTGAAACTGCACATTTGCGTTTGGGGAGGACCCTGTTGTTTTTGTCGTTAGGTGTCATAGAGTCGGTTCTGACTCATAGCAACCCCATGCACAACAGAACGAAACACTGCCTGGTCCTGCACCAGCCTCACAATCGTTGTTCTGCTTGAAGCCCATTGTTGCTGCCACTCTGTCAATCCATCTCATTGAGGGTCTTCCTTTTTTTCGCTGACCCTCTATTTTACCAGCATGATGTCCTTCTCCATGGACTGGTCCCTCCTGGTAACATGTCCAAAGTATGTGAGACACAGTCTTGCAATCCTGGCTTCCAAGGAGCTGTGTTTCTTCCAAGACAGACTTGTTCAGTCTTCCGGCAGTCCATGGTATATTCAATATTATTCGCCAGGAGGAAAATAGTCTAGGCATGAGGAAAAGCAGGACCCCAGCATTTACTGCTTGTCTTCCACAGGCAAAGCACTTTCCTCATTCTCTCATTTAATTTTCACAGAAACTTATCAAACAAACGTCTTTACTGTTACGTATTCATTATTGAAATATTTTTATGAATACTTTCTGAGTGTGGCCTCTTGCCAAGTACTGTTCTGGGTGTAGGAGCTGTGTTGTTGTCTCGTGCCCTCAAGTCCATTCCAACTCATGGAGATCCCGTGTGCTATAGAGTAGAAATGCTCCATAGGGTTTTCTTGTCTGTAGCAACAAATGTTTCTTGGAGGAAGTTCAGCCAGGAAGCGCCTTAGAAGTGAGGATGGTAAGAATTCATCTCACTTAATTTAGACATGTCCTCACTAGAGACCAATCCCTGGAAAAAGACATCATGCTTGGTAAAGTAAAGGGTCAGTGAAAAAGAGAAAGACGCTCAGCGAGATGAATTAACACAGTGGCTGCAACAATGGGCTCAAACATAGCAAACATTGTGAGGATGGTGCAGGACCTGGCAGCGTTTCCTTCTGTTATACATATGGCTGCTGGGAGTCAGAGATGACTGTACGGCACCTAACAACCAATATCTTTACAGAAGTAGATCACCAGGTCTTTTCTTCCCCCAGAGACACTAGGTGGGTTCAAACTGCCACCCTTTCAGTTACCAGCCAAGAACAAAACGCTTGCACATACCAGGGACATTGCTGGAGCTATATCCCCATTACCACTGAGTCGATTCTGACTCACCCTATAGGACGAAGTAGAACTGACTACATAGGGTTTCCAAGGAGCAGCTGGTAGATTCGAACAACTGACCTTTTGGTTAGCTGCCAAACACTTAACCACTGCACAACCAGGTCCTGCTGGCATTATAGTGCTGCTCAAAACAGACAAAAGCTCTGTCCTACTTGAGTTTACATTCTAGCGGGGGAGAGAGGGAATAAAAAGACAAACAAGTGCAGGACACAATGTTATATAATCACAAGTAAGTGAGGAATAAATAAAGCAGGGCCAGGGGAAAAAGAAGGTCATCTGCTGGGGGAGTGTGGGCATAAGTAGCTGTGTTGGTAGTTTGTAATGGAGGTCAGGAGAAGCTCAGGAGGAGGCGGCATCTGAGCAGATGGAAACATGTGAGAGGAAGAGCCGTGAATAGTTAAGTAACTTGACTAAAGTCATCCTGATGGCTTGTCTGTAGTCGTGTGACTACCTGTACTTCTACAAACAGAACAGAATTTGATTTCTACAGGAATTGTGTTAGGAGGCATGGTTAAGTGCTTAGCTGCTAACCAAAGGTTTGGCGGTTTGAACCCACCCAGAGGCTCCAAGGGAGAAAGACCTGGACACCTGCTTCCATAAACGTTGTTGTTAAGTGCTGTCAAGGTGGATCCGACTCATAGAGACACTATGTACAACAGAACAAAACACTGCCTGGTCCTGCGCCATCCTCACAATTGTTGTTACGCTTGAGCCCATTGTTGCAGCCACTGTGTCAACCCATCTCGTTGAGGGTCTTCCTCTTGTTCGCTGACCCTCTACTTTACCAAGCATGATGTCCTTCTCCAGGGACTGATCCCTCCTGATAACATGTCCAAAGTATGTGAGACATAGTCTCACCATCCTTGCTTCTCAGGAGCGTTCTTGTTGTAATTCTTCCAAGACATAAAGACACCACCTAGAAAACCATATGGCACAGTTCTACTCTGTCATGTGGGGTCACTATGCGTTATAATTGACTACATGGCACCCAAACAATAACAACAACTGTGTTGGACATTCATATAAAAACATAGTTCTTAAATTTTCTCCCTCGCATCACATCTTTTTACGAACATGCCTTAATTCCTGAGGGGCAGATGAAGCTCATTCACCACCTAAGAACCTCTTGGCCACGGTCTGGGTAGGCTCTGACCAGCTTCCCACAGGCCACCCCAGCACTCTGCCTCGTGTGCTGGGTTTGTTACACTTCCAGAGGACCAAGCCTTGAACCCATGATGCTTAACCTGTGGTCCTTTGCATCAAGGAATCAGGTGTGCGTGGAAGTGGCCAGCTCAATCAGGCATCCTCTAATTCCCTGGCTCCACTTCCCTTCCTTGTCTTGCCTCTTGCGCCTGGGATGTTGCTCAGTGACAGAGCAGCCCACATGAGCCACGGCCCAGGTTGTGTTTTCTGGGGAGCCCAGAGTACGACACTTTCCTCCTGGATGCCACGATACTTGGAGGTCAGGTGCCCTGTTTTCACTTGTCTCTGTGTCTCCGATAGAGTTATTCTCCAAAGGGTTAACAAGAAGCCATCACAATTGTGGTCAAACTGTGAACTGATGGCTGTAAGAAATATAGTAATTGCTTTTTCAAAAAAAAAAAAAAAAGAAAGCTAGATGTGAATGGCAATGCTGTTGGTTGTTAGGTAGAAAACGCACTGGAAGAAGGCAGACCAAGCCACCAGTGACATTTGGAAAGGGTGGTCGATAAGATGAATCAGCTGAAACTCCAGAATGAAAGAAAATCAACTTTGCAATGAATTCTGTGCCTACTCCCGGAAACGCACAGCCCAAGTTCCCACTGCATTTAGTGTTTATCCCTTTCTCTGAAGCCCCACGTCAGTCTCTGGTGGGTCCATGTCTGAGGATGACACAGGGCCAGGCAATGTGTCCTTCGGTTGTACATGGAGTGGCCATGGATTGGAGCTAACTTGAAGGCAACTCACCACCATGTGACATTATAAACTGTGGAGTGGGTATAATTATCAACCAATGGATTTTGCCTTTATCCAACAGCTGTATGACCTAACATTTATATTCCCAGTTAGTGAGAGACTGAGGGGAAGAAATCTAAGGACCTACTAAAACCCACGTCTCTTACGGTTGCTTTTCATGCTTTAAAGGCTGCCACAATGGCCAAAAACAAATTAAGCTGGTTTATCTTTTCTGATTTTTTGTCTTTTCAGTCATACTGACTAGTATACTGGTTCTTCTAGTTCCTTAAAAATATATTAATATTTATCACCATCCTTGACTTCGAGATTATTGACTTCCTTTTTTTTTTTTTAATTGAACAATATCAATAATTTCCTATTTCAAAAATGTGCAGGCTCCAATATACCTCTAGATCAAAATCTGATCATTTTGGACACATTTGGGATTTCAAAAAATATTCTTCTCTTTATTTTCTACCATTATTTTTTCTACCCTCATGTCACAGTCGGATTTTCAGAAAGTTAAGAATCTGCAGAATATTTTGGTTTCTAGACTAACTGTTCACATCAAGAACTGAAAAGAACCTCTCCCTCCTTTTCACAAACCAACTGGGAATCACTGAAGTCTTTCGTGGTCAGTGCAAGATTTCAACACTCTATGAAAATTCACTTCTTCTGGAGGTACAATAAAACCTGTAGAAGCCAGAGCTTGTATAAGGCAGAAGCCTGTCAGAGAAGGACAACTCAAATATTTTCCACTAGAACAGGCAATAGAAAAGTGGGAAGGCTGCACCTGTCAAAGGCTGAAACCTTGTGAGACCTGGAGAAAAAAGGCAGTCCCTCCGAGTTCTGATGCTCACAGATTTCACTGTATTTTCATTGCCATTTTATTCAGAAGTACTTATACTTTATTTATATTGTTGTTGTTGGGTGCCATCCAGTCGATTCTGACTTGCAGAGACCCTACAGGAAAGAGTAGAACTGGTCCATAGGGTTTCCTAGGTTCTAATTTTTACAGAAGCAGATTGCCAGGTCTTTTCTCCTGTGGACCTGCTGGTGAGTTTGAACCACTGACCTTTAGGTTATCAGCTGAGCCCTTAACCACTGTGCAACCAGGGCTCCTTTTAACGGTAGGGACTATCTAGAAATCCAGAACACCCATTCTGAGGTATCAGGTCATCTGTTTGCTAGTATTTATTGACCATTACAAAGGACCTGAATCCTGAAATGTATTCGCAATCTTTCTCTCTGCACAGAGACTTTTTATCAAGTCACTCAGCACTCCTGAGCCTTAATTTCTGATCCAAGTGTGCACAGTGGTATGACTTATAGGGGGACTGTGAAATCACCGACATCCCGCTGGTGCCCAAAGCTCTGGCCCACAGACTTCCTCCTCCTGGCGTCTGCCCCTGTGGCTGGGCCAAGCCCCAGCCCTTTGAAGCGCCCTGGGCTGCAGGTTGTCCTAGTTCTCACATTCTGTCTCCACCAGCCCCCAGGAGCCCCTTCTGGTGAAGCATCTCTCCAATTTTATCACTCACTGGCCTCCTTGATGAACTATTTCCAGCAGGACTAAAGGCTGATAATCACCAAGGAAACAAATTTGCATTTCTGTAAGAGCTTTAATTCAAAGGGATGGAGGTGAGAATCTGAAGCACTCTAGCAGATTGGTAGGAATGGTATTTGGGGCTGATGGATCTTTTATGTCCATCAAATTTCCTAGTGTAGACAGTTATATCTGCTCCACATATGTCAGTGAGAGAGCAGGTAAGTGAGTTCATGTTATATGAAAGTGACAGCTGAGCCAAACCAACGGCATGAGCATTGGGGTGTTTTCCAGAATTGGTTGAGGAGGAAAGCTAGTCAGCCACTGGTACTCTTTTGTCTGTTCTCATGTCAAAGAGTGGATATTTTCAATGCTGTTGGGGACAAGGCTATGAGCAAATGGCTCAGAGTAGGGAAAAGCTAAATGCTTCCAATTAAAGTGAAACCCATGTCCTCATTAGGCCAGACCAGTTGTTCACAACCTGGCATTATGTCAAAATCAACAGTAAGAATTTCTGAAATGTAATCTGCTATTGTAGTATAACCTATATACAGAACGATCGAGCCATCATAAATGTTCTATTAATAAAAGTTCACAATGGGAACCCACCCTTGTAACCAGTAACAGATTAAGAATTAGACACGACAAGCACCCAGGAAATCTCCTTTGAGCCCCCTCCCAAACACTATCCACTATCACCATGCGAAAGCCAACCATTGTCCTAATTTTCAACACTAGAGATTCATTTTTCCCTCTTTTTGAAATTGTCAGTATGCATTATTTTGTGTTTGACTTTTCTCACTCAACACTGAGTGAGATTTAACCATGTAGATGCAAGTAGCCATAATACATCTATCCTATCCCATTGTGGCAGGCCAGCTACCTAATTTGCAAGGTCCAATGCAAAGTGAAAATTCAGATCCCCTTGTTAAAAATTATTAAGAATTACAAGATAGTGAGGGCAGAGCATTAAAGCAAATGCAGGGCCCTTTTAAGTGACAAGCCCTGTGGGACTACCCAGGTAGCATATCTACAAAGCCAGCTCTTCTGTATAGAACCCCAAAGTATGAATATACTGTGTTTATCCATGCTACTATTTATAAACATATCTGGGTAGTTTCCATTCATTGACTACTTTGAATAGTGCCGCTATGAACGTTCTTGTGCATGTTGTCTGATGAAGATATGGATGCATTTCTATTAGGCATAAAGTGTTGAGTGCAATTGTAGGGTCATAGTGAGTTGCTATGATGCTGAACAGGTTTCAGTGGAGGTTCCAGATTAAGACAGACTAGGAAGAAAGGCCTGGTGATATACTTCTAAATATCAGCCAGTGGAAACCCCATGGCTCACAACAGTCTAATCTGCAACTGATCATGGGGATGGTGCAGGAGTGGGTAGCACTTTGTTCCTTTATGCATGGGGTCGCAATAAGTCGAGAAAGGACTCAAAGCCAGCTAATAACAATGACATCAGGGTATACATATGTTCAGCTTTGATACATACAAGCGCATCTTTGTTATATTAATTTACACTTCTTCCAGTGGTGTATGAGAGTTCCGGTTGCTCCATATTCTCACCAACACTTGATGTTTTCTATCCTTTTGAACTTGGCATGTGTTTAAAAACACAGATTCCTACACTCCATCACATACCTAATTAAATCTATACCACTGGAGTTTCTCTCCACATTATGTATTTTTCATAGCTCCCTACATGGATTTTACACTAAGCCAACTTAGGAACCACAGAGCCGTCTCGCAACAGACTAAACAAAAAATGCTGTCATTGCATGGGAGTCAAACCTGGGTTGAAGGACTGAAAGTATTGAGGCCAGATCACTAACTCAACAGGAAGACAAGCAAGTAACAACAAAGCAGACTGGAAAGTAGCCAGGCCTAGAATACTTTGCAAGGTACTTCTAACATAACCATGATATTGTGGGTCATTCTTTTCTGCACTAGTGGTATGAAAGGGCTTAAAAGAAGTACAATGTGGTTAATTGTTAAAAATTACTAATTTGATACTCTGAAATCACACTTTGATAATTATTATAATCTTTTTCATTTCAATGTTCTAATTTTTATTTTAGATGATCAAAGTAAAATCATGCAATTTTGCATAATTAGTGTATTTTTTAAAGTCATTCTTCGTTTCTAATCTCTAGGATGTCCACTTAGCAACATCATACCATTTACTACGATTCAGGCATGCGCACGTCAGAAGGCGATAAAAACACACAGAATAAGGGAAATTTTATCAAAATATATGGTACCTCAGGAGAGAAGCTTGGAGTCTGATACAATATGAAATATAAATAGTAGCTTGGAATTCAACTGTATGATATTTCTATCCTTTAAATGTTTAATTTTAAAACAATCTATTAATGGGAAATTATATGTAGACATTGCTTTCTCTAAAATATCCTCCGAAAATGCTAATAGACAATGAATTTCAATATTTTGTTTTTGTTTTAGCAAAGTAAAAATAATTCATGAAAGAAAAATTCCTTACACAAAATGGTGTAAGTATATGGCACACGTTTTTCTCTGTTAGATAACATGATAAGATATATTATCGAAATTTGCTTTATGGCCATCGTTCCATAATTGTATTTTTTAAATGGATATTTATAACGTAAACGTGAAGCTTGACAACACTGCGAAATATGATCATGTTCCTTCTAGTGTATCCAACCTGTTATTAACATATATTTCTCTTCATTTTAGAAAATATGAGTACATAGTTCATTTATATAATGAGCAATACATGAATCTCTGAATCAGTTCTCTTCCCCCACATGATACCAGTATTAAGGTATTCTTCCCTGCAAGTGGAGTCCGAGTCTTGCAAACTGTTAGCCTGCTCAACAGCTAACCCAAATGTTGGAGGTTCGAGTCCACCCAAGGTGCCTTGGAAGAAAGACCTGGAAATCTACTTCCAAAAATACAGCACACTTCTACTCTGATACATATGGGGTCACCAATGAGTCAGAATCAACTCAGTGGAAACTGGTTTCTCGTTTTCCCTGCTAGTGAGACAAACAAACAACAATAACAAAAAACAGTTGCACTCACAGCGACTCCAACTCATGGCGACCCCTCATGTGTAAGACTAGAACCGTGTTCTCGAGGGTTTTTAATGCTGATTTTTCAGAAGCACATAGCCAGGTGTTTCTTCCTAGGTGCCTTTGGTGAACTTGAACCTCTGGCCTTTCAGTTAGCAGCCAAGAGTTTAACCATTTGCACCACTGAGGGATTCCTGCAGGTGGGACTCCAGGGCATTATATCAATATCTTCCCAAGGAAGACAGTGCAGTCCTGGGCACTTGGTCTCGGTCAGAGCACTGATGCAGGCGATGGGTGGTGGGGGGTTGGTTCCTACTGTGCTGGATTCCCAGATGCCAAGCGAAGGCCATCTTCTG
This sequence comes from Trichechus manatus latirostris, assembly GCF_000243295.1. NCBI lineage: Eukaryota > Metazoa > Chordata > Mammalia > Sirenia > Trichechidae > Trichechus > Trichechus manatus. The sequence continues at coordinate 9,296,416 of NW_004443938.1, read as the reverse complement.
CCCAGAAGAAGGCCGTTTGTATCCCTTGAAGCCAGTGTCTGCCAACAAGAACATGCTTTGTAGACCATCCCTGTCCTTCGCCTTACCTTTGTATTCGTTGACTGGTCGTTGGTAACCACTGCGCAAGGAAAAGAAACCTAACCAGTGCTTCGGGGCAATCAAAAAAGGATGTGGTCCTTTGTTCTGAAACTCTTTAGATTCAGCCCAACTGTTCAAGACTGTAAGATCCTATGTCACTGTTTTCCCATTTAAGACCTGATTAGTCATTTCTAACAGCACCTTGAGAAGAGCTAACCAGTTCTTTGATTTTTTTTTAAATGTTATAAGGTTTCATATTTAAAGAAATGTTCTCATGTAAAGATAAAATCTTTAAACTGTGGTGCAGTGGTTGAATGTTCAGCAGCTAACCAAAAGGTCAGCAGTTCGAATCCACTAGTCACTCCTTGGAAACCCCATGGGGCAGTTCTACCCTGTCCTATAGGGTCACTATGAGTCAGAATTGACTTGAAAGCAACTGGTTTGGTTTTTGGTTTTAGTGAGACATACAGGGAGCCCTGGTGGCACAATGGTTAAGCACTCAGCTGTTAACTGAAAGGTTCACTATTCAAACCCACCCATCGGCTCTTCAGGAGACCTGGCAATCCGCTTCCATAAAGATTACAGCCTTGGTAACCCTATGGGGCAGTTCTGCTCTGTGCTATAAGGTTGCTATGAGTCAGAATCTACTCCACAGCACCCAATAACAACAACAGTAGCACATATGAAGAGTAGAAAGAAGTATTGTATCAATGCTCCTGTATATCTACTAACCTCTACTTACTCAGAGAGCCTGCAAAATTCTGCTAAGAACTTGAAAAAAAGTTTTCCTTTAAAACAGATGTCAGGGAGTGCACCTGGCATGTTGAACGGTTCCCATGTGGAGACATACAGGCAGCCAGGCAGCTGTTGAAAGCAGACGCAGATGTTGGAATTCAATATAGGCTTGCTAGCAATAATTGTGTTGTTTTTAGAGGAGGAGAAAGCTTTCTTTTTTCCTTTTATTTCAGGACAGGAGGCACGGGTGGGGGTGGGGGGGGATTTGCGTAAAATGGAAGCATCAGAAACAGAAGAGTCTAACAGAGGGGGACTGATCTGTCCAACAGTTCAGTGTGCTGCCCGGCGTGTAACTGGACAGGATTAGAACACCGTCCTCCACAATTCTTTCACAAACGACCAGATTCCTTGAATCTAGCTCAAGTATGAGATCCTTCTGCATTAGATAGGATGGAAAGATAAATGAGAAGTTCTGCAAGAATCTAGAAAGATCCATGGGGAGCTGAGAACAAACAACTTTAAAGAATGGAAAATAATCCTTTTTATCACTTAGGAAACTGGAAGTCAATAATAAGGTTTGATTTCACAGAATATACACATGTGGTGCTTCCTTGGACCCTCACAACCAGGGACGGATTACCCAACAACAAGGTACACATGGGCTTAATTATGCTTACTTACTAGTCTGTAAGGCACAATTTCGCATGGTTTTGTGATGAAACCCATGTAAAGTTGTTCACTGCGGATTAGTAAGTAAACAATTAAACCTGTGGTACTTCGCTTACTGTACACAAGTGCATCCCCTGCTTACTGGTTTATCCGCCCCAGCTCATGCTAACATTGAGAAGGTCTAATGATAATATTCCATTACATGATTTAAAGAAATGTTTGCATGCAAAAATAATAATAATAATAATAAAGAAATTGGAACTCAGAAAGGTGAACCGAAAACAGACAATGTTCCTGTGTCAGACAGCTGTTCCACTTTCCCCTAAATTTGCAAGATGTTCTGGAACACCTGGCCGAGGTCTTGATCTTTTAGGATCCCAAGGAGTCGGGCAGCTGGCCAGGCAGTACAGGAATGCTAGAATGCAGAGCTGGGAATCTAAAATTTAGCATAACTGCCCGTCTAGCCAGCCTAAGTTTTAAAATTTTAATACTGTTGACAAACCAGTGATCACTATCTAGAGAAAAGATTATGTTTGAATTTCTGAGCAGCTATATAGAGCTTTGTTAATTGCTTTAATTCTAGAATAGAAACAGCAAATGTAAAATACACACACACACACACACACACAAAAGACGTCTAGCCCTGTGCTTTGGAACATCATCTGAACACCTCTAAATATGCAAAGAACACTCAGAATTATAAAATATCTTTACTTTCTTTGTATTTGTGCTTTTCTTATTATGCATTCTCAGATTGTCATTTTTGCAGTGTGAAAGGATATAATTTCTCATGGCGAAGTCCATGAGCACATACAGGACAACAATGGCCTGGGGCCAGGGTGCCCCACAGGTGAGGCAGGCAGTACCGCCTTCTCTCCCCAGCAGAGACAGATCAGATGCCAAGACAGCTTCCCAGGGAAGCTGCCTCCCTTCTCCAGAAGGAGCTCAGTGTCCAAGCCATTCCAGCCAACTCTTCTTCAATTATCTCAGGTCTTGAGGGGCTCTTAAGTTTTTGGATTAACTTAAATGAAGTTCAACTTCAGTTTTCCCAAGTAGGAGAGGTTACAGCTATCAGAGTCAAAGGTGTTCCAGCTCTCTTCTCTCATTTTCTTAGCAAAGCAAAATTATGTAAAGGTTGACGAATAAGGTTAAATAAAGAATTGACTCTGGGTAGGCATATATATATTTGATCTTGCTTTACATGAGAGAGAGAGAGAAAGGAAGATATTCTCTTCTGTCAGGGATATACACCCTACACGCTCTCTCACTCTCTCTCTCTGAAAGGTCATACCCTTGAAACTCTTATGATGCATAGTTCTACTCTGACACATACGGGGTCACCATGAGTCCTGGTTGATTCAAAGATAATATTTCTTTAAAATCTATCTACCTATTGAGTAACAGAATATATAATTAAAACTTAATATTTAACCACAAGATTTAACAATTTTTAATAGGCAAGCATAACTGAATAAAATAAATTTCCTAAACTTTAATCCAATCATGCTTTTTAGAAGTTAAGCAGCTGAATCACAATGCCACACTGCAGTTATTCCAGCTGGGAGTAGTAACTCGAAAGCGTTGGCTAATGAAGAATGATAAAATAATTTTCTCTTGACCTTTCAATCTATGGTGACTATAAATATAACATTAAATTAACCGGTAATTAAAACTAATTTACTTGATTATTTCTGGAAGTACTGCCTTCTCCAGAGTCTTTTTTCCACCATGCCACGATGTCACAGTATTCTAGACTTTCATGACAAGCCCAATGATGACAGAGAATGCTCCCATTCTGAGGGGTAAATGTACCTTTCTAATGTAGTAATTTTTGTGAAGATGCAGCCTGTCAACTAATTCTGCCAGTTAAGTACACGTATCAGTTTATATAGCATGAAAATTAAATTTCAGGAGCTATGATAATACACAGTGAACCACCGCTATGACATGAATTTCATTTCATAGCTTAGTTTCATTTTAGAATTCTACTATGAAATATTTAGACAGAGAAAGATATTAAATCCAACTCTTGTGGATTTAATAAAATTCAACTCGAGCACCTCATACCTTCACCTTACTTTAAAAAACTAAACAAAACTAACTCGTTGCCATCGAGTTGAGTCCGACTCATAGCGACCCTACAGGGCAGAGTAGAACTGCCCCATGGAGTTTCCAAGGCTGTAATCTTTAGGGAAGCAGACTGCCACATCTTTCTCCCATAGGGCTACTGGTGGGTTCGAACCACCAACCTTTCAATTAGCAGTAGAGTGGTTAGCCACTATGCCATCAGGGTTCCTTGATTATGGTGGTACCTACAAAAATTTTTATGTGTGTTCAAACTCAACTGTACATAAAAAGAAACAAGTCAAATCAACTGTATGAGAATTAAAAAAATATATATTGAGAAAATGCAGTCATTAAGTGTAAACTTCCCTGTTAAGGCCTTTGTTAAGGAAATAGTGAAAACAGCTTAGGCAAATACAAGAGCTGATAAACACTACAACTCCCAATTATCTGTCATTTCTTAAAACAATCTCTCTTAAAGGGATTTGTGATTTTTTATGGCTAAGAAAGTTAAAATAAAATGTAGTAAAGAACAAAAAAAAAAAATTCATACACTTGATAAATCAATATATATTTGAAACTACGTGTGCCTCAACAGCACCTGGGGTCCACTTGCCCTTCACTTAGATCTGTGGGGTCAGAACAGATCTCACACCTGCTCTCAGGCCTCCAAATTCTATTATTCTGCAGTCTCCTTCATGTGACCATAAAGCAATGAGGTGATTCATTCATGCAAGACCTGTAAAAATAAATCCTTATTTTACAGTATTCTCAGAGTGTTCTTAGCTTACTTCCCATCTTTTTAAAAGACTTTCCTCCTAAGATGCTATTTTTCAAAATCAGATTTATTCCTGAAAGAGTCCCTCTTCTCATTGCCAATCTCATCTTTGCTGGCAAATTTTCTTAGTTTCCTTTGGGATGAGTGAGCTGAATCCTTCCTAGACAATCTCTCTGCAGAGGGGCCCTGGTTCTCAGCATCCTATGACCCTCAGGCAATGAACTAGAGCTTCCAAACATTCCAGTGTTGGGATTCTGGAACTGAGATGAGGGTTGGAAGTTGGGAATGTCTAGGGAAGAAAATCTCAAAATGTTTGGAAAATAGATCATTTTTAAAAGGCAGTAAAAATTAACTCGAAGTAAAATACGGCAAAGAATGATTTAATATTCTTTTAACTAGTACAATAAGATGACGTGGATAATGAGATTTCCAGTTTCATAATGGAGTTCCAGTTTTGAAGCTGGAATACATGCAATTTTCAGGCTCCTACCTTCTATAATGAAGACTATGATTTTCCCTTGGGGCAGATTCCTGTTTTTTTTGTTTGTATTTGTTCTTTTTTTTGTTTGTTTTTCTTTTCTGCAAAAGACCACTTCAGTGAGTGCTTTTATGTTATGATAACTTAAGGCAAACATCTACACATTGTCTTTTGGAATACCCCAATGGAGGGAAAGTCCCAAATGAAGACATGTCAGGCTGAATTGGGACTATTCACACTAACTAACAAATAAACAATAGAACTTCTATTATTTAATACAATCTTATTTCTTACTCATATGCCTGTCCAACACAAGTCTCCTGGCCATCAGCTGGCTTTCCTTTCCAAAAAGATTCAGAGCTTCAAGCTCCTTGCGTCTCCTGGCTCCACTACTCCTTGAGTTGTCAGCTCTCTGCCTCTAGCCAACAGAAGGGACAAGGCAGAGTGGAGAAGTCACCCCTGCGTCCTACTGCACTGGCCAAGAAGTCACACCCAGCACTTCTGCTCACACTTTATCTGTGTAGACTTGTACCTGGTTCCCTAGAGATAAGGGCCTGAAGAATGCCATCTCTGGCTCTCAAAGAAGTAAGTATGTGACTATACCATGAATGCAGTCCTCTTGGAGGTGGGCAGATTTGTGCAGTATACCAGATGGACACTTGCATGGCATGGCCCAGTGTTTTATCCAGGCTTTGGAAGTTAAGAATTCTTGTTTAGTGAAAGCTGATGTTTACCATTAAAGGGAATGAATGGATTAATCTCAAGTGAGCTGAACCTCAAAGGAGAGGAGAGAGAAGTCCTTCATCTAGGGACCAGGGAATCTCCCAGCCTGGACTCTGCAAAGCAGAGAGAAGTCTAGACTCCCACTGACGGCAGTTCAACAGACAGACCACACCTGAAGACTGGTTGACAGGTAAGTAGGGGTTCTGAGACCAGGTATGGCCTAGAACTTGCACATAGCTTCTAAAGCAGTTGTTATTTTTCCTGTGTTGTTTCTGTTATATCTAAGCATTCAGTCAAGTCTTGTTAAAAGTGAGAACTCGCTTCTCTTAGCTATGTTAGAAGCAACGTGGGAAGCAGTGTCCATTCCCAAGGCCTGAGTGGGGTCATCTGATGAGTGGGGTCATCTGAGCTGGTCATCACTGAACATGCAGCCGCGAGGAGCAGCAGGCGTGATCCTCAGGGCAAAGGCCACAGCATGATAACAAGATGCCATCTATAGAGCTGAAGAACGCGACAGAGCTGGTCTGGAGCACTCGCTTGGCAGTACCCTAGAAAGCTGTTAAATAATTTCCACCAAGGCGATAGAAGTCTGCGCCATAGTAACGTGGTAATAAAAACAAAGTATATGTTGATTTTACTGGCACAACTCTGTGAGCGAGGAAAACAGGGGTGCGCATGAGGGAAATTATTTATTTTTAAATATTCTTACATATAGTAAGTGATATTTTACAAGCAGCAATAAATACATAATCGCATGATACTTATGTTAGGGCAAGACTGAAGGAAATACCTGTTGAATACAGCAGATTAATTTCCGTGACAAGTTGAGGACAGAGCACTAAGTTTTGAGACTTACGTGCTAATTAGCAAGAATGTCTCCCTCCAAAATAAACCTTTTGCCGTCGAGTTGATTCTGCATAAAGTGTCTTTAAACCCTTGAGGATGTAACCGACAGGGTTAAACTGTTTCTCCTCCTCCCATCACACCTGGGTCTGTGAGTTCCTGATAGGGCTTCTGTGTGGCAGCTCAAGGTCATCCTACAGCTTCTTTGTTCAAGGCCACTTCACCACCCACCCACCCCCCTCCATTCAGAAATGAGAAAATGAGAAATAAGCCACAAAGCTGTCCTTAGATAAACTTCATGCATCATACCCCCCAAAAAAACACATGTGACGAGCGGCCATATTGTACCCTCCCCTGCACCCCATACTTGTTCATTAGTTCCTGAAATTGTCCGCCTATTCCCGGAAACTTTATGAATTACGCATAAGTTCCCTATCCCGAACCCTATAACTGAACTAGAATCCCCAACCTCAGGGAGCTTGATTTGAGACTTAGTCTCTGAGCTCCTTGCTTGACCAGCCTGCAACAAAGTCCACTTTCTCCTTCTCAACGGCCTGGCGTCTCTCAATTGACTAGAGGGGTTGCACCAAGCAGTTTACAAGGAGATGCTATGGAAAGTTTGGTGCTCTCAGATTTAATGTGGTCCTCATGGAGACGGGTGGACATATTCAATGACCTCTTCACTTCCCTCCTAGCTCTCCTTATCACAAACATAAAACCCTGTCAGGGATTTCCCCTGGAAAAGTTTGTCTTACTCTGTTCTAAGCACTGCTGTTTTATTTGGGGAACAGAATTCTAAATCCCCATAAATGAATCTATAAGGCAGTTGGGAAATGCTGATTTTAGTTCTTCAGTAGAGTTTATTTCCCATAATGCTATTTCACAGCAAACTCAGCTTCACTTCCCTGGCTCTACCTCAGGGTCTTACAACATCCAGTCCTACCAGGCCAGAAGATGCCGCCTAATAGACCAGACAGCAAGCAGAACTTGGCTCAGTGGCGCAAAAGGAAAGGGGCAACCAGGGCTACGATGATCTATCTTCAACATTTATCCATCCATTCTCATATGTCCCAAGGGAGAGTTTCGGTCTTGCTACAAAGTAAGAAAAAATAACAATAACAATCACCATGGTAATAGAACATATGATGAGGAGCATTCTTTTAAAAGCCTTTAAAACACTGCCAGGAGAGTCTTATGGCTGCGTGGTGTCAGAGCTGAGCCATGCTGAAGAACCAGGGTGGAAGCATGGAGACCCCAGGAGGGCCATAGCGCAGCATTCACTTTGCTGTTTCTCTTCCGTTGATAGTATCACAACCAAGTTCATGGACGCCCCCAGGAAATACCAGGCACAGCCTGAGCTGTTCAAAACAATCTGACTATAAAAGTGACTTTCCTTTTTTATCTAGAAAGCACTTTTTGTAATGAGAGGTTAAAGCTAAGATACCAGTGAGCACCGCCAGCTTCTGTTTACTTCCTCCAACTTCCCATTGCTCAGTGCATGACTGAAAATTGGACATCAAAGATAAGAACTAGGGTTGTTTTGCTAGATACCTATTCCCCCAAACACAAGGCTTAGGGGTCTTATAAGCTCGAGTAATTCTTCAGAAACTATAGAAAGTGTGTTCTCAGAATGTCCTTCAAGCACCAGCCCCTTTGTCCATCACACCGAAACACTAGAGCCTGTCGACTGCAGTTTCCAGGACTCCTAATCGCAGCAAAACTACAAACTGGCATACCTACCGGGGAGAAGACAAACAAATCTTTACTCTCACACAATCTAGGTTTTTGAGAGGTAAGAGACTTTGAGTGTGTAAGCCACCTATGGAGAAAGCAGTTAGACCTAATTTTAGCTCTTGGTAGAGAGAAAGAGCTATCTCAAGACAAGCAAATAGTGAGGTTAAGAGTACTGGTAAACCTTGGAAGAATCATGCCATCACACGCTCTTGAGTAATGCCCTTCTTTAGTCCTCATGTAGAATTCTTACAAATATTCTTGTGAAGTTTTCTCAGAGGTGGAGGGTTTACAAATCTCCAGTTTCCTGTATATCCCAATGGGCACTTTGTTTAGTCTCTAACTATTTCCTGTAAAGGAGTAAGTGTCTGGAAGTTCTAGTTAAGGAAAACAATCCCTAATGTCCTTATTATAAGTTCTCACCTTTCCCAAGTACATTCATTTTAGTATTCTTAAAACAATGACAATTAAATAAAATTGGATATTAATTTAAGGCTCTAGAAAACGCATTTGGCGGTAGAAACCAGCCCTTTGTTTTAAAGGTGCACAACGAAGAAATATTACTATATTCATGTTCGCTACGCTTAAATCAAAGGCTGCTTTCAAGTAACATCTCCTAAGCAAAGGTGTGTTGTTGCTGTGTGCCATTGAGTCGCGCCAATTCCAACTCATAATGATCCTGTAGAACACAGTAGAACTGTCCCACATGGTTTCCAAGGCTTTAATCTTTATGGAGGAGCACCACTGGTGTAGTGGTTAAAGCACTCAGCTGCTAACCGAAAGGTTGGTGGTTCAAACCCACCAGCTGCTCCGTGGGAGAAAGACGTGGCAGTAAAGATTACAGCGCTGGAAGCCCTATAGGGCAGTTCTACTTTGTCCTGTTGAGTCACTATGGGCTGGAATCAACTTGATGGCAATGGTTTTTTGTTGTTGTTGTTTTAATCTTTACAGGAGCAGATCATTAGGTCTTTTCTCCCACAGAGCCTCTGCTGGGTTCAAACCACAGACATTTCAGTTAGCAGCCAAGTGCTTAACCATTGCACCTCATCAGGATTTTACTGAGTCCCTTGAGGGTAGAGCCACATGATAGTGTATTAACACATCAAGGACTGACCAGCTTAGCCAGTTAAGACACAGAACTCATGAGGTTTGGCCAGGAGTTCATACCCCACGTAGTCCAGTTAGTTTTAGTCTCTTCAGAAAACATAAAATATCCTATGGATGCATGATGCTGGCAGCAAGGAGTATAAGGTTTAAATTAGACACTGGGCTGAAATCTCTTCTGCTATCTGCATCCTCACTATACCACCACTATTTCACTGATGAAGAAAGAGGCTCACAAGGCATGTGAACTCGAGCAACTTGCTCCCCTTCTCTGAGCCTCAATTTCTACATTGGAACATAAGCTAATAAGCAGTATCTAACTCACAGAACTGCTTGAGGACTAAATAAAATAGCTTTAATGCATATAGCTGAGGGCTCAGCAAATAAAAACTCAACAAATGTATGATGATGAGATTTGTTATGGATTGCATTTTGTCCCCCTGAAAAGATATTTCAAAGTCCTAAACCCTATACTTATGAATGTGACCCTGTTTGAAATAGTGTCTTTGAAGATGTTAGTAGTTAACACGTGATCATAATGCAGTAAGGTGGGACCTAATCCAAGCTGAATGGTGTCTTTATAAGAGATGAAAAAATACACAAAAACAAGGAGACAGAGGAAGGACGCCATGTGATGCTGTAGCTGCAAGCCAATAACTGCTTGTTGCTATTGGAAGCTAGGAGAGAGGCACAGAGTAGATTCTCCCTTAAAGCCTCAGAAGTAATCAACATGACCGATACCCTGATCTCAGACTCCCAGCCTCCAGACTGTGAGACAATAAATCTGTGTTTTTATAAGCCACCAAATTTGTAGCATTTTGTTACTGAAGCCCTAGAAAACCAATACAAGGATGAAGACAGTAATAATCATGATTCCTCAGAGTTGCAAGGCTCATTAGAAATAACCAGAGTTTCAAAAGAGCTGCTTCTTTATGATTCCACCACTGATACTTGCTCTAGATGCTTTCATGTGTCTCTCCTCACGCTTATCCACGCTCTCCTTAGAAGGAACTATACAAGGCATCTCCGCATTGCCAAGCCTTTTAGCACAGTATTTAGCACAAAGAAGCACACAGTAAAGCATTTATAAATGAACAAACATATTGTGTCCAATGTCATATTTATCATAATCTATCTCACTCCTCCTATTCCCAGATAAGTCCACCAACCTGCTAAATTGTATAGGCTGTATAGATTGTTATTGTTAGATGACTTTGAGTTGGCTCTGACTCATAGTGACCCTAGATACAACAGGATGAAATGCTACCTGGTCCTCTGCCATCCTCATAATCATTGCTATGTTTGAGCCCATTGTTGCAGCCACTGTGTCAATCCATCATGCTGAGGGTCTTCCTCTTTTTTGCTGAGCCTCTACTTTACCAAGCATGACGTCCTCCAGGGACTGGTCTCTCCTGATGAAAAAGTCCAAAGAACGTGAGACAAAGTCTTGCCATCCTTGCTTCTAAGGAGCATTTTGGCTGTACTTCTTCCAAAGCAGATTTGTTCATTTTTCTGGCACTCTGTGGTATATTCTATATTCTTTGTCAGCACCATAATTCAAATGCATCAATTCTTCTTTGGTCTTCCTTATTCATTGTCCAGATTTCACATGCATGAGGTGATTACAAACACCTTGGCTTGGGTCAGGTGTACATTAGTTCTCAAAGTGAAATCTTTGCTTTTTAACACTTTGAAGAGGTCTTTTACAGCAGATTTGCCCAATGAAATACATCGTCTGATTTCTTGACTGCTGCTTCCATGGGCATAGATTGTGGATACAAGTAAAATGAAATCCTTGACAATGTCAACCTTTACTCCGTTTATCATGATAAACAGGCTGTATATACTCTTTCCTTTTCCTGTGCTCTCAGATAGAAAGTAAAACCATGAAGACAGTTTTGGCACTGCCCTCTACTCATCAGCTCTAATATTCACCCTGTCAAATCTTCCTCACCATCAGCCACACCATCAGCCAGTTGAAACTGTGACTGTGTCCACTGTCTTCGAGTTTCCCAGGTGTGTTCACATAAATGGGCCAAAGACAGTCTCTGTACATTAGCACCAGGTTGTCTACTTCTTCATAGCGAACTGAGGCTTGTTAGTCCATAAGGCCATAAGCACTGTGACTGTCAAGGTTGTGTGTCAACTTCTCTGGGCCATGATTCTCAGTGGTTTCGCAGTTAGATGATGTAGTTTGGCAGTCATATGATGATGTGATCACTTCCATGATGAGATTTGATATGATGTGATCACCTCCATGATGGGATCTGCTGTGAGCAGCTAATCAGTTGAAAGGGAATTTACTTGGGGGTGTGGCCTGCAGTGAATATAAGTGGACTTTTTCTGTCAAGGCTTGTGGGCTTTTGCTTGCTTTGGATCCTGCAGCTGGCTTCTATTTGTCTGACATCTGGTTCTTGGGACTTGAGCTAGCATCTTACTGGCCATCTTGCCTGCTGATCTTGGGATTCATTCATCTTCACAGCCTGTGACCAAGAGCTCTGCTGTCTGACCTGCAGATCTTGAGTTTGCTAGCCCCTGTGGCTATGTGAATCAGGGAGAAGCATCCAGCCTGACCCACGGACTGGGGACGTTTCAGTCTCTACAACCACTTCAGCCATTTCCTTGATATAAATCTCTCTGTATACATATATTTCTACGCTTTATTGGTTTTGCTTCTCTAGAGAACCCAGCCTAAGAGAAGCACCAAACTCAAATTTGTACACATCCAATTGTTTCAACACTAGCCCTTAAATAAGCAGATTTTTTAGCCACTTAGAGCCTGCCTGATTTACATACACTACAAAACTGTGCCCAACATCTGCTACCCCTAGATAAGATAAAGCTCTCTAGTTATAAGGACTCCCAGCTGCCTCTGTCCTTTGGAGTTCTCTGACCCAGAGAAGCTCCCTGCAGGACAGCATCACTTAGGGATAAGCTTTCCTCCCTCCCTTGTCCTCTTCCCTGGGTATTTTCATGCCCTCTTTCCCTCTGGTGTCTCTCAATCATAGCTGTAAACATATCCATACTTTCTCCAAATTTTTCAGTAGTATCCTATCGATTTCTAAATAAAAAACATACTCATCAAGATGACATCCAAAACTGTTCTCAATATGGCACCCATGCACCATTCCAACATGTGTTTCTTACCAACACATTTTAAGACTGGACGGAAACACATCATGAATACTTTGTTTTCAAATCTTGCTTTGCTCCTGCCTGTTACCTGCAACATGCTCCTCTCAGTATCTTCATTCACCCTGGGAATTCTTTCTATTTTTATGTCCTAAGTGAAATTAGGTTTTCTCTATGAACCCTTCTTCAAATCACTCTTCCAAGAAGTCCTGGCTTTTAGTGATCTCCCCTGTATGTGCTTATAAACACACCATTATGAAGGTCTAGCTAAGAATATTATATGAATCATTTTCGAATTCTTATTTACAAGCATTAAATGGTATGAATATTGGATAAACGTGGCTCATTTTTTAGAACTGTATTCATTTAATGCTGATACTATTTTTCCTGTTCCAAAATATAATTATGTGCTCATTCCACTAAAATCTAGATAGTGAATTGGAAGCAACCCCAAAATCTGAGATGGTAATAGATGTTATCTCTGAGGGTCAGACCTCACTCGATGCTATAACCATAATATTTTATATACTGCTTATTTAGTGCTAGTTTTTTATACTTTCTACTGATTTCCTATATTTGGTTTCCTTCATGACTGGTGGAAAAACTTCCCGGTAAAAATACAGCTGAGAAGAATGAAAGAGAAATGGTAATATAAAGCATCACATTTACCTGCCACAGCACAGAAATTCAAAACCAAATTTCAAGCTTAGCTATTAAAAAACACCATGATCAACCTCCCTCCACAACTTCACTGAGTGAGGCAATTTTTCTATTTTCCCCACTGATATCAGAGTCAGAGCTGAGAACAGGTGGTTGGCAAAGGAAAATGATTATGCTCTGTATCACTGGGCTCATGTAGCTAAAGCTTGTTAATTGTGGTTTGCTTGCTTGCGCACTGAGGGTACTGATAACGCGTGGAGGTGGTCCAGAGACTAAGTAACAAAACTGCCAGGCACTTCTTGGGTACTCAGATCCCCAATTTAGCTTCTGAGCTTAATGAAATTTGCCAGGTTAACTACAATTAGACTCTTCCTGTGTATACTCCTCCCAGTATCACAGCAGCAAATATTTGTTGAACAAATAATTAAATGAGTAAATGAATAAGTGAGGGTATAACAGGGACAAGGGACAGAGTTTGAGGGAAGGGTTCTTGAAGAAGTTAGTACTGAAGGAAAGTATGAGAGATCCAGATGGAGGGTGTTTGGAAGGACTGAGGGGCACACAGTGAGCTTAGCTGGTGGGAACTGAAAAAGTACAATGAAGGGGCTGGAAAGCACCATATTGTGAGTGGAAAGTGAAAAATCCATACAACAGCCCTGGAGAAGAGATGGAAAATGCAGATGAAGTAGGGTCAGTGCAGTGAGACTTGATGGTAGGGGAAGAGTAAGTACAAATGAAGAGAAAATATAAATATTAGGTATACTTCTGACATATTAAGTTTACATTTAGAAAGAAAAGGGCTATGGAAGAATTGAAGATGGTCATGAATTATTTTACACTCTTCTCATTGGAGGAGTCCATTTAGTTATAAGCATATACTACTTGGAGTCCTTGGGTGATTCAAATGATTAACACATTTGGCAGCTAAAAGAAAGGTTAGAAGTTTGATTCCATCCAAAGGTACCTTGGAAGAAAGGCCTGGTGATATACCTTTGAAAAATCAGTCGTTGAAAACTCTATGGAGCACAGTTTTACTCTAGGACACATGAGGTCACCATGAGTCAGAGTCAACTCAATAGCAAACAATTAATGGTATTCAGAGGTGGGTCTTTATCCCTTCCTGTTGAACTGGGGGAGACTATGTGACAACTTTGCCCAACAGAAAACTGAAGAAGTGATGTTCTGCCATCCTGGGGGACCAAGACTGAAACAGGGGTCTTCCCTTTGTATCTGGAACAACTTTCCTGAGAGCCCTGAGCTGCCACATAACTATTCTGACCTGCCATGAAGAACGACCACACATAGGTGTCTAGTCAACAACCATAGTTCAGCTCACCCTTCCAGCCATCCCAACCAAGATTCCAGATGTATGATCCCCTCTGCCAGCTGAACACCACCAAGAGGCCACTGTTGGTTCTAAAAATTGCAGCAGGACAAATCTTCTGCAAAAGATCTCTTTAAAGTGTTAAAAAGCAAAGATATCACCTTGAAGACTAAGGTGTACCTGACCCGAGCCATGGTATTTTCAATTTCCTTATATGCATGTGAAAGCTGGACAATGACTAAGGAAGACCGAAGAAGAACTGATGCCTTTGAATTAAGGTGTTGGTGAAGAATATGGACTATAACATGGACTGCCAAAAGAATGAACAAATCTGTCTTGGAAGAACTATAGCCAGAATGTTTCTTAGAAGCAAGGATCCCAAAACTTGGTCTCACATAGTTTGGACACATTATCAGGAGGGACTAGTCCCTGGAGAAGGATATCATGTTTGCTGTGGTAGAGGGTCATAAAAAAAGAGGAAGATCCTCCACGAGATGGATTGATGCAGTGGTTGCAACAATGGACTCAAGTATAACGATTGTGAGGATGGAGCAGGACTCAGCAGTGTTTTGTTCTGTTGTTAATAGGGTCTCTGTTAGTTGGAACCAACTCAAAAGCACCTAACAACAGCTTTTATAAGCTTAATAAAGATGGCGTTGTTGATATTTTGGTGACTTTTTTATTTTTTTTTTTTGCTATTAATCTCTTACCTATCTAGTTCTACGTTCAACACACCCCTATAGCTCAATTCCTGGTTCTGAAATTAAATTGGGAACAAGGACTAAACATTCAAGTGGATTTATTTTCTGATTATATTCCATTTCTAGATAATGTCATGTTCAAGGACTTGAATAAAAATCTGGCATTGTCCTTGTAGAAGAGAGCATTCAGCACACAATAGTCATATCTACACAGAAGAAAGTACAACATATTTTGGCATATTCTCTTAGGCAAGAATTAAAGGCAAGAAGGCACGTATCCCAGTGATTCAATCAATGGCAGATGATACTGTTTTCAGTTAACCAGTCTTTTCTACTTTTCTCCTTTGGATGTTTGGCATTATCCCTGTCCTTAACCCCTGGCCCAGAAAGCAGATGAACAGCTGCTACCAAAGCCCGCAATGTTCAACACTCATATTCTCTTCTCCTCTGTTCAGAGTGAAGTTAACATGTGTCGTGTTCATTCCTACCTGCAGCCCTTTTGGTCCTGAAGCCTGTATCTTTTTCTCAGTTTAGAAGTGAAGAATGTAACTACACAATGTAATTCTGTGCCAGGTAGTATTTCAAGATTCTTCTCTCTCGTCTCCTTTTCACTCCACTTTTCTTCTCCTTTTTTAGTTACGCTATCACCTTATTGGAGCTATGGATACTAACCAAAAGGTCGGCAATTCAAATCTACTAGCCGCTCCTTGGAAACCCTATGGGGCAGTTCTAATCTGTCCTATGGGGTCACTATGAGTTAGAATTGACTCAATGGCAACTTTTATTTTTTAATCACATTATTTATGCATGCTTTACGGCCCCCTCTTCAGCATCCACAAGGTCAAATCCAGGATCTTGCTGGTAAAGTATAATAGTCTCTATTTTAGGCTCATTTTCCTTCTGTAAGAAGAAAAGTATGCTTTACTAACATTGGAGAACACAATGGTTTAATGACTGGATTACCAAAGCAATGTCTTTTTAAGTTATGGATAATAGAATTGGATACTATGTGTGGCAGTTCCTAAAACATAATTTTGATTCAATATCACATTTAAGCTGCTGTTGTTATTGTGCCGTCGAGTCAGTTCTGACTCATAGCGAACCTATAGGACAGAGTAGAACTGCCCCATAGTGTTTCCAAGAAGTGGCTGGTAGATTCAAACTGCCGACCTTTTGGTTAGCAGCTGAGCTCTTAACAACTGTGCAACCAGGGCTCCACATTTAGGTTAGAAATATTCATTTTCCCCATCTGCTGTAATTTATGTTGTTTGTGGCTTATGGTGAAGTATAAAAAATATCTTCTCATGTTACAGAAAACAAGCCTTTCTTATCTAATACAACTTCAATAAAATAAAGAACAAATCACTGATTATTGATTGTTAAAAAGAATAAAAGTAACAAGTCAACTTTCGGCCTAGCAAATTTTCTATAATTCAGCAAAATCCCTATAACTGATATTTGTAATTGGTACTTTAAGCTGATTTATATTTGCCTATTTCTAGTTAAAATATATCTGGTAAAACTAAAACATTACAAATATATCTCAATGAACAATCAGATTAGTCTGGTCTACTGAACCCTCGGAATTATAAAAGTATTTTACTTGAAAAAAATTTGATTCCCTTCAAATGAAAAGAATCAGAACGTACTTATATAAGGTGGAGGGGAATGAGATATAGGTTTCAGATAATCATGACTGAGGGACAACCAATCATATTTATTCATTACTTCCGTATATTATTTTTACTGTTCACAATATCCCTTGATCTACATTATTTGAATATATCCTTCACAACAGTGCTTCACAGTGCATATAGTTGTCTTCATCTAGCAGGTGAGTAAATGGAGACACATATAATTTGTGCTCATCACAGCCATTGTTTGTGTAAAAATGCTGTTGCTAAAATGGGTCATGCACATAATGAGTGGTTTCACAGCTAAAACTGTTGGGGTCTGCTGCTGATGAAATGCCATTTTGGTATCGGGAAAAGCTGTTAATGGATTTTCCTTTTCTTTCTTTCATTATTGTTGATTTTGTGTTTCTGAGTCTTTATGTTTTTCCTGTTCTTTATTTTGATGGGTAGGTTTGTTAGCTTCCTTTGTGGTTGCCTTGAATTTACTTTAATTTTTCTAAGTTTAAAGCAGTCTTTTTTTCTTGATATCACCTTGCCTTCCTCTCCACATGGAAGTTCTATGACTACACCATTTATTCCCTCTTTTGTGTTTTGATGTTGTCATCACGTATACAATGACATCTCTGGTTCTCTATTTTCAGTCTTTTAGCCTTGTTTTATTTTTGAGAATTCCCTACCTGGGTTGGTATCTGGTTGATCTGTTCTGTGTATTAACCATGAATTGTTGTCTGATGTTGTTGGTTCTCTAACAACAGGAGTCTCTTTAATATTTCTTGTAATTTTGGTCTGGTTTTTATATATTCCCTTAATTTCTATTGATCTGGGAATGACCTAATTTCACCATTGTATTTGAGAGACAATTTTGCTGGATATAATTCTTGTCTGGCAATTTTTTTTTTCCTTCCAGGCTTTATATATATTATCCCATTGCCTTCTTCCCGCACAGTTTCTGCTGAGTAATCAGAGATTAATCTTATTGGTTCTCCTCTGTTGGTGACTTTTTGTTTATCCCTAGCCGCTCTCAAGAGTCTATCTTTGTCTTTGGTTTTGGCAAGTATGATTATGATATATCTTGGTGACTCTTATTTTGGGGTCTATTCTCTATGGGCTTCTTTGAGCTACTTGGATAGATATCTTCTCATCTTTCATGATATTAGGGAAGTTTTCCACCCGTAAATCTTGAACAATTCTCTCTGTGTTTTCTGATATCCCCTCCATTCTGAGATTCTGATGACTTACAGGTTTTTCCTCTTCATCATAGCCCACATAATTCTTAGGCTTTCTTCATTCTTTTTTCAGATTTTTCCTCAAACAAATTGGTGTCAAGGAATTTATCTTCAATCTCACTAATTCTGAATTCCATTGTCTCAATTCTACTCCTATGACCTTCCACTGAGCTGTCTAATTCTGAAATTTTATTGTTAATCTTTCGGATTTCTAGTTGCTGCTTTTGTATGGTTTCTAGAAGCCTATTTCTTCAGTCATTTTGTTCTTGTATTGTTTTCCTGAATTTTTCTATTGCTTTGTCTGTGTGTTCCTTGGTTTTGTCTGTGTTTCCCTGGTCTCCTTCTTGATATCTTGGAGAGCTCTGTATATTTGTGTTTTGAGTTCTTTATCAGGTAGGTCCATTCCCTTAACTTCCTCTGTAAGGTTTATCAGTTTTTTATTTTGGTCACTTGCTGAAGTCATCTTGTCCTGCTTCTTTACGTGATTTGATAGTCACTGTTGCCTCCGAGGAATCAAGAAGTTATTGTATTTATTTATTGTATGTTTGTTTACTGCATCCTGAATTTGTGTTTTGATACATCCAAGCATGCAGGGTGTGTGAGCTACTCTGGTCATTCATCTGGCCACACTGAAGCTCTCGTCTCCTGTCTCTAGGTGGGTGGAGCAGGTACTAGGTATGTGAGCCCTGGACCCTGTTCACTGTTCTTGCTGGGCTGCTGGGGATGTGAGCAGTGTTTTCGGTGAGGCGATGTATCTATCTTACAGTTCACGTGGCTATGGGTGCAGGGGGTGTTCTCCTGGTCAATGGGTTGGGTGTTGTGTGTGTATTCCGCTGCCTGCTGGATGGTCATGGTGAAGGTGCCAGGGTCATCGGTCACCAAGTGTGTAGTGCAGAGACTCTCACCTACAGTTCTTGGCAGGCAGGGCTGCATGGGGGTGTTTGGAGCAGGCACAGGTCTCTGGTGGCAGTGGGGGGCAGTGTGTGGGGCAAAGCAGGGAGCTGTCAGATGCCCCTAGGTGCCCAGATGGAGGATGTGCCCCTATCTGTGTAGTGGGATGGGGGGTAGTGTAGCAGGTCTTTGTGCACCCAGTGCCCATTGGCTAGAGATTGGGGGATACCACTGGTTCTCAGGCCCACATTGTGATGGATGGAGAAGGTGGTACTGCTGGCCTCAGGCCCCTAGTGTGGGTGGTTGAGGCCCCTTCTTAGGGGCTGGAGCGGTGTTGAATGCCATAGATCTACATGCAGCTTCCACTTGGCTGTTGCAGGTGAAAAGGGGCTTCTGCTGGGAACCCCACCTGCTTTGTCCTAATGATGGTGTACGGTACCGGGTTGGCCAGCAAGGCACTGGCACAGGTGATCAGTGGGGGTGAAAGGTGCTTCAAGCCCGTGGACCCCCTGCACCAGAGGCTGGGCTAAGGGGCAAGTCCTCAGACTGGGCTGAGAGCTACAGGCCTAGGCGGTGGGGCGGTGTTGAATGTCACACAGATGTGTAGCTCCCATTTGGCTGCTGCCGGTGAAAATTGTGCTTCAGCTGGGAACTCTGTCCACTGTATGCCAATGTGTACATGCTGTGCCAACTCAGCCAGCCAGGGACTGGTGCAGGTGACTGGAGGGGGTGGCCGTCACTGCAAGCCCACTGACCCCTTTGCCAGTGGCTAGGCAAAGGGGTAGATGCCCCCAAACTGTTGCTGTGAGTTCCCAGCTTAAGGGGACTGGCAGTGTTGAATGCCACCGACTGGTGTCAGAGCAGGAAGGAGGGCAGGGAGAAGGAATGAGTGCTCTTTGGCCAGTGGAGTTCTAGTAGGTAGGGGGGAGGGCTGAGGTAAGCATGGTGGGTTGGGAGTGTGCACTTAACTTTTGCAAGTCTGGTGTTACTCCTCTGATTCTGGAGGTGCGTGCCGAGTTGCTCCTGCTTAGCTGCACCAGATGGAGTGGGTTTCGGCTTGGATGCTGCTGCTTGCCTCAGTATGTCTGCACTGTGCAGGTTTGGCTAGCAGGATACCCGTGATCAGATGATCCCCCTTTCTGCTGTTTTCGAATTGTCTCTCCTACCACTTGTCGCTCAGTCTGATCTTCAGCTTTGTCCTTGATGCTTAGGTTCCTAGATTGTCATATATATCTGATGCACTTGTTTTCTTGGGTCTTTGTTGTAAGAGGGCTGACACGAAGCGTCTAACTATTCTGCCATCTTGGCCCCATCTCAGCTAAAGCTATCTAGATTGATAGAACTTGCAAAGTAACAAGTGGTGAGTTTTACACATCTGTGGTTCTAGAATAATAGATTAAGCAGGATTTCACTGGATGAGAATTTGGGGGACTTTCCCCCTTTGGAATTGTTTTCTTTTTAAGAGAACTGAGGCAGTGGTCCAATTCCTACCGCAGATTTATGTTGTGGCTCCTTGGTGAAGTGCAGGGAAAGGAGAGTCGAGCATAGCAGCTGGGAATAAAGGTGTTTGAAAGATTCCAAAAGCTGATGAACATAGTATAAACCAGGTTACCCCAGATCTATGGTAAATTGTAGGTTGATGTCAAGGGCAAAGAGATGGTTAATTCAATGGATTCTCTGCCTGCAGAGTCTCTTACTTGAGATGACAGCTGGCCTCACAGCAGCCCCTGCCCACCTGCAGACTGGCCAGAGTGGACACCCTCCACCCCACAGCTTGTGTCAGCAGTGCTCATGATGATGACTGTGGCATGGGGATGCCCCATTAAGTCTGCCACAAATTTCACAAATTAGGTTGAAAATGAGACATTACAGAAAAACTTGTGTATAAATATATTTACCACTGTCCTAAAAAAAGGCTAAATGGGAACATGTAACAGTGCATTCTGTGATTTGAATAAAAAATGACATTACATAAACCTGATTATATAAAGGCTGTTATAAGACTTCTACTGATGGATGACTTTCCTTCTAAAACTGCAGCTATTATCACTCTGAGAGTGTCTTGGAGGGGGGGGGGCGTGGACAAAACTAACATGCAGTTTTATGCTTTTAAAAAGCATTTACAAAGCACACTGACCTTCAGATAAAGGAGAGGCGACCAAATGTGAACAGTGTTCATCACTAGCAAGTGCATTACGGTAATGTTTATTTTCTTATTTGTACTTGTCCATCTGCCAAAATGGCACGTTACCTTTATAAACAAACAAATAAAAAAAAAATTTCTTACTGCTTTGCCCTTCTCATCACCCTATTCCTGATATCACTTGCTTGTCTTCAGTTGAATCAGAACCAACAACTACTTACTGAACATCTTCCCGTCCATTTTTCTAATCATTCATTCTTTTATTTTTTCCCCAGTTATCTAACAGACATGTGTTAACAGCTTACAGTTTTTCAGGCATTGTACTATATGTGTATATCACGACTGAGTGCAGCAAGGGAGTAACATAGTTTTTAAAAAATACACAAATGTAACTCTGAGGTGTGGATTCACATTGCAGAAAGCAATTTGCCTCTTGTTCTCAGTTCTTTCAAGTTGGACCAACACCTGAGGCTAATGGATGGGGGATGAACAGACCAACAGAGACCACCTAGAGGTCTGGTGCTGACTAAGCCCCTGGAGGCATGATGTAATTTATCATGACCACGTGATGATACTGATACACGCCTTGGAAGATGGAGGATCAGGGAGCTTCCTGGTTGGTGACCATGAATGGAGAGTGTAGCATGTCCCTCCTTGGGACATGGAAGCACCACACTGTGACCCCCTCCCAGACCTCACCCTATGCATTGCCTCATTTATATCCTTTCTTGTTATATTAAAGCTGTTATTGCAGGTATGGTGTACTGTTCACGAATTCTGTGAGTTCTTCTGGTGAATTATCAATTATCTACTTATCAATTATCTACTCAAAGGAGTAGAGGGAGCCAGCAGTCTGAAGTAAGAGAAGTCTTATAAACTCCTGAACTTGTGCCTGGTACCCTGAGAGGGTAGAGGAAAACCCCAAATTTGGGGTCAGTGGTCTGAAGTGGAAGAAGACATATGGACTCCTGAGCTTGCAGCCAGTACCCAGTGACCCAGCCCTGGTGGCTGGGGATGAGAGAGAAAAGGGCAGTGCAGGCAGCTGGGGTCCTAACTGAACAGGAAAGAAATGCTGAGATTTCCATAGGACGCAGCTGGCATGTAGATTGGGATTTATTACCCACCACACAATCTGGGGACAGAAGTGGGTGATCTTAGTCTCCTCCTTGGACTGGTTTGCACAATTGGCACAGTCAGTAGGATTCACTAGAGTGGACCCTGGTATCCCAGTGATAGTTTAGCTGAATTCAGGAGAAGTGGAAGAAAATTGAAGCTGAAGATATCAACAAAGTCTTTTCTGGAACTGGTAACATTTAAACTGGATTATCTGAAACACAGGTAGGATCTTAACTTATTGAAATGGAAGCAAAAGGGGAATCCAGTTAGAAGACAGGTAACAGGGCTGTGGAGGCGGGTCAGGTACTCCAGGGGTTGCTGACAAAACGTTACCCCACACCCTGCTCTCACGAGTCAAACGATCACATTGGAAACCAAAATAATTTTTAATACATTTAATAATAAAAGTCAAATGCAGTTCAGATCAGTGGCCCAAGGAACAGAGACATGAGAAAACAATGAGTACAGAGGAGAAAATACAAGCTTCCAATGAGCAGTAAAGGTGACGGACAAAATGAAGGATGCCTGGAGGTAAACAGGGAAGCAGAGCAGAGCATCAGCCAAGGTCAGCCCTTTACCTGAGTGCCTTGAGTAAGCGAATTCACATCTAAATCTCTTCACATGTTACTCACTGAATGGGATAGCCCAGAGCTTCTGTGACAACACATCGCAAATTTTCTGAGCTGTTCCAAATTTGAAATACAGACTGGTCCTCTGTTCCCATGATTATAGTAACACCTAACAGATCATAATCCTAATTTTTGGTTTGGTGTACAGAAACAATAATATTCAGATATATGATTACAAGCAACAGTGTGGATCTGATTAAAAAGAGGGAAGAAGATATATAATGAAGATATCTGTTTTAAAACAAATATTGACAAGAACTAATTTTGTTTCCCATGTTTTGTAAATTCTTCTCAGCCATAGGAAATATTCAATAGTTTCAGGTATTTTAATATATATGTCTGATGGCAAAGGAGGGTAGCTTTTTTTCCCCCGGAAGTAATTAGTTAAGAAGATCCACAGAAAGGACCCTTTGACCCTCCTGCAGCTGTCCTCAGTGCTTTGCTTGGGGCTACCAGGAGCAGACACGCCAGGAATGAGATGGATGGCAGAAAATGCAGCCAGCAGCCAGGGCTGGCCACACGCATTAAGTGGTGAATCAGAGCATGCCAAGCAGTCACATGAGACTTTTCTGAACACTGCTTTCTTTCCATTATAGAGGGCAAAATCCTCTACTTCCATTTCGGTGCAATGTATCAATAGCAGATTACTAATTTAACAAGGGGAAAAAGTGGAGAAAAGCAGCTTGTTTATAAGTCTACATTTTCTAAAATGCCTCTTGATATTAGGGTGATACTGTTCTTGCTCCCTGCTCTAGCACCCTCCTGTCTCAGTCGGGCTGGGCCCCTCTCAGGATCATGAAACACCACCAGGCTGCACAGACTAGAAGAACTGTGGCCTCCAGGTTTGACTTCCACATGTCCTGATTAAATAAAAATTCTAACTTAAATTGGTCTAAATGTTTTATGTAAAGACCCAAACCAAACCCGTTGCCGTCGAGTTGATTCTGACTCATGGTGACCCTATAGGACAGAGTAGAACTACCTCATAGAATTTTTAAGGAGTACTTGGTGGATTCGAAGTGCCGATTTTTTGGTTAGCAGCCGAAGCACTTAACCAGGGTTTCCAATGTTTCATATCGGTTCTCTTATTCATTCAAACTAACTGCATTTTTAAGCAGAAAATGGTTCAGTATCACTAGTTTTTATTATAGATGATAGATAGATAGATGACAGACAGATAGATGGATAGATGGATGATAGATGAGAGATAGATACATAGATGGATGACGGATAGATGGATGGATGGATGACAGACAGATAGACGGATGGACGGACAGATGGATAGATGGATAGTTGGATGGATGGATGACAGATGATAGCTGGCTTATCTGCCTTCCACCACCAGCACCACCAGTTGCCATTCAGTTGACTGTGATTCATGGCTACCATATGTGTCAGAGTAGGACTGAGCTCCACAGTGTTTTCAGTGGATGATTTTTCAGAAATAGATGCCAGGCCTTTTTTGTGAGGCACCTTTGGGCAGACTCAAACCTCTACAATTTCAATTAGCAGCCTGGTGTATTAACTGTTTGCACCACCCAGGGACTCCCCCTCTGTCTTCAGGGAACTCCTAATGCGTATTGAGCGTAAAGGCTCAAGTCAGGAGTTGCCCAGCACCCAGTATCTGGATTCTGTGATATGAACTCAGTGGAATCATTCCGAAAGAGGGGAGAATGCCATGAGTGTTGAACTGGAGCCTTTACTGGCTCAAGAACAACTCCTGTGCATTTCCTCCCAAGTCTGTGTTCAGTGCAAACACACTGGTAGATTTAAATTAACCAGGATGGGAGTATTTACACCACAGAAATCGGCCATAACTACTAAGCAGGATTCTTTTGTTTTGCCTAAGGTCTGGTCTTTAACCTTCAGCAGCACCACTGTTTGAAAGCTAGTTTTGACTCAAGAGGGTGGAACACCCTGGCCAAGGAGACAGACGTTGAATTTTGCCGAATCAAGAAAGGGAGGTGCTCCGGCTGGTTTTGAGGTGACAAGCAGCCTCTGATGGGAGGGAGGCCATATCATTTTGAGGGTGAATGGATACTGAATTTTATTGGTTGAGTTACCAACCAATTGAGAGACAGGGAAAGGGGTTAGACAGGGGACATCAACTTATATTTTGTTTCCAACAAAACCTACTGAAAAATACTACCTTTCTGGTCAAAAGAGCTTACCAATAATTTGACACAGAATTCAACAGATATACCCACTTAGGGAAGGAGTCCTGGTGGCACAATTGTTAAGTGCTCATCTGCTAACCAAAAGGTCAGAGGTTCAAACCCACCAGCTGCTCCGCAGAAGTAAAATGTGGCAGTCGACTTACATAAACATTACAGCCTTGAAAACCCTATGAGGAAGTTCTGCTCTGACCTATAGGGACACTATGAGTCAGAATCAATTCAATGGCAATGGGTTTAGTTGAGGTTTTGTTACTCACTTAGGTATGTAAGAACACAGAGGTAAAGGAAATGTGCAGAAAAGATTGAGGATACAGGGAATGTTCTGGGTGACCAACTCTTAGGTCCAGAGGACACAATGCAAAGGTATGAGGGGTGGAAAGTGGGATCAGGTTAGAGCTGTTCTTGATGTTGTTAGCTGCTGTTGAGTTGCCTCTGACTCACTGCAACCCCATATACAACACAGTGAAACACTGTCCACTCCTGTACCATCCTCAGGATAGTTGGTAAGCCTGACACCATCGTTGTGGCTACTGTGTTTTCTGAGTGCCTTCCACTCTAGGGGGTTCATCGTTTAGCACTACATCGGACAATATTCTGTTGTGATCCATAGAGTTTTCATTGGCTAATTATTGGAAGTAGATTGCCAGGCCTTTCTTACTAGTCTGTCTTAGTCTGGAAGCTCTACTGAAACCATGGGTGACCCTGCTGGTATTTAAAATACCTGTGGCATAATTTTCAGCAAAACAGCAACACATAAAACACCATGGTACAACAAACTGAGAGAAGGGTGGTGGTGGATTAGAGCGGTGGGGGTTAGATGTTCCTGTGTTGATGATTCTTTGCTTCTACATTCTTTCCAATCCTCATTTTGGGTAAACATTTTTATTTTTAATCCTTACAGTACCTGATGTTTTAACTTATACTTAGTTTTAAGACTTTCCTACATCTTGAGCAATCAAAAT
Source organism: Trichechus manatus latirostris (assembly GCF_000243295.1). Classification (NCBI taxonomy): domain Eukaryota; kingdom Metazoa; phylum Chordata; class Mammalia; order Sirenia; family Trichechidae; genus Trichechus; species Trichechus manatus. The sequence continues at coordinate 9,270,618 of NW_004443938.1, read as the reverse complement.
AACATCCCTAAGAGATAAGAATCACATGAATTAATTAATGGCTATTAAAGATGATTCAACAAATGGATGCAAAAGTGCTCACTTTAATCTATGCCAAGAAATTTGGAAGACAGCTACCTGGCCAACAAACTGGAAAAATCCTATTTGTGCCCATTCCAAAGAAAGATGATGCAAAAGAATGTGGAAATTATCAAACAATATCATTAATATCACATGCAAGCTAAATTCTGCTGAAGATAATTCAAAAATGATAACAGCCATATAAATTGACCAGGAACTGCCAGAAATTCAAGCTGGATTTAGAAGAGGATGTGGAACAGGGATATCATTGCTGATGGTAGATGGAGTTTGGCTAAAAGCAGAGAATACCAGAAAGATATTTACCTGTTTTATTGTTTAAAGAAAGGCATTTGACTGTGTGGATCATAACAAATTCTGGATAACATTAAGAAGAATGGGAATTCCAGAACACTTAATTGTGCTCATGAGGAACCTGTACATAGACTAACAATCATTCAAACAAAACGGGAATCCTACATAGTTTAAAATCCGGAAAGGTGTGTGTCAGGGTTGTATTCTTTCACCATACTTATTTAATGAGTATGGTTAGCAAATAATCCAAGAAACTGGAATATATAAAGAAGAACGGGGCATCAGGATTAGAGGAAGACTTATTCACAACCTGTGATAAGCAGATAATATGATCTTGCTTGCTGAAAGTGAAGAGGACTAGAAACACTTACTCATGAAAATCAAAGACTACAGCTTTCTGTATGGATTATACCTTAACAAAAAGAAGATAAAAATCCTCAAACTGGACCTCTAAGCAACTTCATGATAAACGAAGAAAATATTGATGTTGCCGAGGATTTTACTTGGACTCACAATCAATGCCTATAGAGGCAGCAGTCAAGAAACCAAACAATGTATTACATTGGGCAAATCTGCTACAAAAGTCCTTTTTAAAATGTTGAAAAGCAAAGATGTCACCTTGAAGACTAAGGTTCACCTGATCCAAGCCATGGTGTTTTCAATCATCTCATATGCATGCGAAAGTTGGACGATAAATAAGGAAGACCGAAGAAGAACTGACGCCTTTAAATTGTGGTGTTGGTGAAGAATATTGAATAGACCATAGACTGCCAAGATAATGACCAAATCTGTCTTGGAAGAAGTACAGCCAGAATACTCCTTAGAAGTAAGAATGGCAAGTCTTTGTCTTACGTACTTTGGACATGCTATCAGTAGGGACCAGTCCCTGGAGGAGGACATCATGCTTGGTAAAGTAGAGGGTCAGCGAAAAAAGAGGGAGACCCTCAGTGAGATGGATTGACACAATGGCTGCAACAACGGGCTCAAACATACCTACTATGGTGAAGATGATGCAAGACTGGGCGACATTTTGCTCTGTTGTAAATAGGGTCACTATCAGTTGGAGCAACGCAACACACCTAACAACAACACACAGGTAGTCACTGATTTACAGCGGGGTTCTGTTCTGCTGACGCCTTTGTAAATTTGCTTCTTATGTAAGTGGAATGCCTATTTTTGTTGTTTTCATTATAATTACCTTTTATTATCAGTATCTTTATAAATCCGATCTTTATTTGTCTGTGGGGGTTGAAACATTACATATAATCTTACAGACATATTTTAATATTGTATGTAATACAGATTACTAATAATAAGATCTACCAAAAACAAAAAACAAAAAACTGGCAGTACTGAATATGTCATAAGTTGGGGACTACCTGTACTCAATTAATTGCTTTTGTCTTTTTTGCTTTACATCTGAACTGGTTTCCAGCACAGATTTTTGCTTTCCCTGAGTGTCAATGAATATCAAATTGCTTTCCTTTCTTCTTGTTGACAGAATAAACGTATCTCCTCTCTACTTGCGCACTCACCTCCTCCAGCTATTGTACCATCTCATTGGTTGACAGTAATAATAAAGACTTTTTTTCAGGGTTGCTATCAAGCTGACTTCTTTTATCTTGGGTTCCAATTTTATTCTGGGTGGAGTACATTTTGAGGACTCTCTCTCCCCGTGAATTCTTTTTATTCACTCTAAATTGATCACAACTTCCACTTTGTTGATTTCCTTTGTCCCTTGCTGAAGTCCATCCACAGTATTGATATTTTCAGAAAAGCTGTTTCAGAGGAAAATTTTTTGGATGATTCATATCTGAAAATGTTTTTACTTGCTTAAATGCTTAATGAAAATTTGAATAGGTATAGAAGTCCAGGCTGAAAGTAACTTCTCCTTGGAACTTTACAGGCATTCTTTTTAGGCTGAGACTTCTAACCCCAGCATCAGAGAACTGATAGCAATTCTGTGTGTGGGAGGGGGACATGGCAATTAGCAGGCTTCACTTCGTGTAGGCTGGAGACCTCAAGAGCAGGCAGGCTGGGATCCTGCCCAGTACCAAGATGAAGATAGTTCTACACTGGGACTCCATCCTGATTTCTCTTGGTAAGGCAATAAAGAACATTTCCAACAGCTTATTTTGCTATTAATTTTGTGATTGATTTTACAACCTTCTATGGAGCAGTGTGAGTTATACCTGGTTTTTCTCTGAGGAGGGCAATTTTGAGTACTATTTCTATGGTTTTGTTCTTTTCTATGCCTTTAGAGACTAAACTCCTCCATTTCGCTTTGGAGAGCATTATTTTGTGCTGGTTCTGGATGAATTCCACCTGGTTTAACAGAAACTTCAGTGTGCTTTGACTGAAAATGAGAAAAAATCTTCAAGGGCTTTGCCACTACTTGGAAAAAAAAAAAAATCCTGAAAACAGAGCACTGGTATTGCATATATCATTCATTGTTGAGGAAACAACATCTAACTACAATATCTGCTTAAAAAAATTATTTATGTAAAATCACCACACTTGTAAATCTCCAATCCTTACACACGTAGATACCAAAACCAAACCAACTGCCACCAAGTTGATTCCAACTCAGAGTGACCCCATAGGACAGAGCAGAACTGCCCCATACGGTTTCCAAGGAGTGGCTGGTGGATTCGAACTGCCAACCTTTTCGTTAGCAGCCGTAGCTCTTAACCACTGTGCCACCAGAGCTCCAAACATGTAGATATATATTCTATATTTCTAATGGAATTTTGCTCACAATTTACAATTGCCAAGTTAGTCTAAATTGCAGTATTTATGTTTATCGGTGCTTAAAATAAAACTTTGTGCCACTGATCTATTTTTGTGTATGTGAACTCAAGATATGAGACAGGATAATAATAGGATAAGCATAAATAAGAACATGTAAGTGACGTAAAGGCATGAGCCAGGAGGCTCTACAACATTCCAGTTGAGTGTTAGCTGAGTTAAAAAAGACGCAAACAATCGTGTTAGAACAGGTGAAACTATAACGGCGCTGTAAGTATAGGAAAACAGTGGCTTTTCTACGAAATGAAACTTAAAGCTTATAATTTGTGAAGTATGTACAGCAAACATTATTTAACCAATTTAGCTCTGGACTACCATGTACCTGTGCCGGGGCAATCACTGCTTCACAAACCAAACCTAGAGAATTCTAATCCAGGAGGACCTTCCGGTTCAATAATGGGTATCTTGTTTGAACAAGTCTAAGTCCTCCAGAGCAAATTCTCCTGCATGTTCTTTCTCCCTCCTCTCTCAGATTATGACTTCTTTTGGGAGGAAGAATGTCTTCTGAATCTTCTAAAGGACCTCCTCGTATTTCAACAAACCAACGGCATTCTGGAGATTTAGTGAATTCTATTTGATGACGAAACTACAGTAATGTTGTCTTAAATCATTTTGACAGCGGTTAGCAATGTTTTATTTCACACTTTACTTCATTTTTCTTCCTGAAGTGATGAAAAAATCTAAGAGTTTAAAGTCCAGAATTTTATGTAATTATCACAAAAATTGTCATTCCCTTGTGTAGTCCCCTGCTCCCCAACCTTGAACTTAGACTGGGACTGTGATTTGCTTTAGCAAAGAGAATGTGATACAAGTTTGAGGCCTAAGCCAGTGGCATCAATAGGGTTGGTGTCACCTAGTGCGATAAATAATGGTGTCAACCCCCTCAATGAACCTCCTCCTGTACCAGACCATACAGAATCCTTAGTAATGCTTTTTCTACCAATGTTACTCATCAATCATAAGACTGTATATCACTAATTACTACTTCATTCTCAAAAGTTACTGATATAAACCCAAAAACCAAACATTCAGTTGATTCCGACTCATAGTGACCCTGTAGGACAGGGTAGAACTGCCCCATAGGGTTTCCAAGGAGTGGCTGGTGGATTCGAACTTCTGACCTTTTGGTTAGCAGCTGAGCTCTTAATCACTATGCCACCGGGGCTCACAAATACTAATTACCACAATGTTGTAGCTAAAACACCCAAAAATTTGACAAAATCAGCAACGACAAAAACACAGGCAGCAACGAAAACAATAGCATGAGCTTGCAGCGTGTGCAGACAAAACCACTTGATTCGAAGCATCTTTGTAACTGGGTAATGACAGCTCTGACCAGGGAATGTGAGAAGATTTAAAAAGTAAATTAGCATAGAGTTTTAGCCTTGTAAGTATATTGATACATGTAAGCTGGGCTTATGAAAAATGTTTTTGTTGTTACAACTAAATACAGGGATACTTTTATAGACAGTCATTTTGGTGTCATCCCCTCTGACTGTGTCACCTGGCATGGTCTTCACCCCTTGCACCCTTCTGGTGATGCCACTGACCTAGGCCTCAGAAGTCTTAGAAGCTTCTGCTTTTACACTCTTGGAAGCCCTTAGTGCCAAGTAAGGGGTTTGGCGACCCTGCAGGAGTTACCATGTAGAAAGATCACATGGGGAGGCCATGTGGAGAGGGAGAGCCCTTGAGTCCACACGGAGGAGAGCCAAACCATGCAGCTGATACCAGAACCAAGGTTCCAGAACAAGGACCCTAGTCAAGACATGTGGGCCATTCACCAGCCACCCTAGCTTCCCAGCCAAGGGACCAGAATGGTGCAGAAGCCATCTGAGACGAGGCAATCTCAGCAGGCATCACACAGAACAGAGCCATGTTAGCCCCACTGTGCCCTGTTCAAATTTCTGACTCTCAGAATTTTGAGACCTAGCAACATGATGGTTGTTTCAAGACACTCAATTTGTGGATAATTTGCAGCAACAGATATCAACTTCCATTATTAGAAAGCTGGAACACTCCAATACTCAAAGTCAAAAGAAAACAACAAACCAGGAAAAGTATAAGCAATAATATGTCAAGAGACAATTTCCTAAATAACAAAAAGAACTTTCAAATCAATAAGAGACAAATCACTCAATAAAAAATAAAATGATTTAACAGTACTTCAAGGCCAGACTTAATGGTGTGATTGAGACTGGAGGTGCCCCCGAAAGCATGGCCCCAGTCTCTCTATCACCCCAGAACTAAAACAATTTCTGAGGTCAACTCTTCAGACAGGGATTGGACTGGACTGTGGGACATAAAGTGATACTTGTGAAGAATGTGCCTCTTAGTCAAGTAGATACAAGAGACCAAAGGGGCGGCTTCTGTCCAGAGGTGAGAGGGGAAGGCAAAGAGAGTTAGGAGCTAGTTGAATGTTCATGGGGAATCAGGGGTGGAGGGGAGGAGTGTGCTGTCACTGAATGGGGTGAGAGGTTGGGGTCTCATAACAATGTACGTAAAAGAAAAAAATTCTGTACGGGAGACTAACTTGAAATGTAAACTTCATTTAATTACAACAAAAAAAAAAAAGAAAAAAGTACTTCAAGGTACAAACCCCCACACACCTGTTAGTTTGTCATACTGTGGGGACTTGCATGTTGCTATGTTGCTGGAAGCTATACGATCGGTATTCAAATACCAGCAGGGTCACCCATGGTGAACAGGTTTCAGCCGAGCTCCCAGACTAAGACAGACTAGGAAGAAGGACCTGGTGGTCTACTTATGAAAACAATTAGCCAGTGAAAACCTTATGAATACAGCAGAACATTGTCTGATATAGTGCCTGAAGATGAGCCCCTCAGGTTGGAAGGCACTCAAAAGACGACAGTGGAAGAGCTGCCTCCTCAAAGTAGAGTCAACCTTAATGATGTGAACGGAGTCAAACTTTTGGTACCTTCATTTGCTGATGGGTTACGACCCAAAATGAGAAGAAACAGCTGCAAACATCCACTAATAATCGGAATGTAGAATGAACGAAGTATGAATCTAGGAAAATTGGAAGTTGTCAAAAATGAAATGGAATTCTTGAAGATTGATATCCTAGGCATTAGTGAGCTGAAATGGACTGGTATTGGCCATTTTTAATTGGACAATCATATAGTCTAATAAGCAAGGAAGGACAACTTGAAGAGGAATAGCGTTGCATTCATCGTCAAAAAGAACATTTCAAGATCTACCCTGAAGTACAACACTATCAGTGATAGGACAATATCCATAGGCCTACAAAGAACATCAGTTAATAAGACTATTATTCAAATTTACACACCAACCACTAAGGCCAAAGATGAAGAAATTGAATACTTTTACCAACTTCTACAGTCTGAAATGAATCGAACATGCAGTCAGGATGCGTTGGTAATTACTAGTGACTGGAATGTGAAAACTGGAAACAAAGAAGAAGGATTAATAGTTGGAAAATACACCCTGGGTGATAGAAAGGATGCCGGATATCATGCGATAGAATTTTGCAAGACCAATGACTTCTTCATTGCAAATACCTTTCTTCGGCAACACAGATGGCAACTATACACGTGGACCTCACCAGATGGAAGACACGGGAATCAAATCAACTACATCTGTGGAAAGAGATGATGGAAAAGCTCAATATCATCAGTCAAAACAAGGCCAGGGAGCTACCAAGACCTTCACCGGACTGAGTCCAGTGCAGATAGATGGTGCCCGGCTGCCACCGCTGACTGCTCTGACCAGGATCACAACAGAGGGTTCTGGACAGAGCTGGAGAAGGATGTAGAGCATAATTCTAACTCACAAAAACAAAAAAAAAGACCAGATTTACTGGCCTAAAGGAGACTGGAGAAACCCCGAGAGTATGGCCCCCAGACACCCTTTTAGCTCAGTGGTGAAGTTACCTTCGAGGTTCATTGTTCAGCCTGCGAGTGGACAGCCCAGTAAAACCATGAGAGTAACGAGGTACAGGAGTCCAGTGACAAGGCCCAGAAGGCAGAAGGGGAGTAGGAAGCTGATGATAGGGAATACAAAGTAGAGTAAGGATATTGTTGATGTGTTGTGAGATTGTTAACCATTGTCATAGGGCAACATTTGTAGTAACTGTTAAATGGGAGACTATTTTGTTCTGTAAGCCTTCATCTTAAGTGAGAATAACAGCACAATTAGAAGAGCGTAGTCAATGTCACTTAAATGTGTATGTAAAAAAAATTTTTGAAATGGCATATCTTTGGCTATGTGTATTTTCACCAAAAAAAAAAAAAAAAAGTTGACAATTTAGAGGGTTAAAATGTTGTGGGGTTGTTAACCAATGTTATAAAACAGCACGTGTGTTACTGTTACACGAGAAACTATCTGTTCTGTAAGCCTTCACCTGAAGTACAATAAAATATTTAAAAAAAAAAAAACAAGGCCAGGGGCCCACTGTGGAACAGACCATCAATTGCTCATATGCAAGTTCAAGTAGAAACTGAAGAAAATTAGAACAAGTCCACAAGAGCCAAAGTACAAACTTGAGTATATGCCACCTGAATTCAGAGACCATCTCAAGAATAGATATGAAACATTGAACACTAATCACTGAAGACCAGACGAGCTGTGGAATGACGTTATACCTGAAGAAAGCAAGAGGTCATTAAAAAGACAGGAAAGAAAGAAAAGACCTAAATGGATGTCAGAAGAGATTCTGAAACTTGCTTTTGAACATTGACTAGCTCAAGAAAAAGGAAGAAATGATGAAGTTAAAATACTGAACAGAACATTTCAAAGGGAGGCTCAAGAAGACAAAGCAAAATATTATAATGACATGTGCAAAGACTTGGAGGTAGAAAACCAAAGGGGAAGAACAAGCTCGGCATTTCTCAAGCTGAAAGAACTGAAGAAAAAATTCAAGCCTGGAGTTGCAATACTGAAGGGTTCTACGGGGAAAATATTAAACGATGCAGGAAGCAACAAAAGAAGACTGAAGGAATACACAGAGTCACTCTACAAAAAAAACTGGTCAATGTTCAACCATTTCAGGAGGTAGCATATGATCAGGAACCGATGGTTCTGAAGGAAGAAGCCCAAGCTGCACTGAAGGTATTGGCAAAAAACATGACCCATGAATTGACGGAATACCAATTGAGATGTTTCAACAAATGGATGCAGTGCTAGGCATGCTCGTTCATCTATGCCAAGAAATTCGGAAGGCACCTACCTGGTCAATCGACTGGAAGAGAACCATATTTATACTTATTCCAAAGAAAGGTGATTAAACAGAATGCAGAAATTATCAAACAATATCATGAAAATCACACAGAAGGAAAATTTTGCTGAAGATCATTCAAAATCACCTGCAGACAAAAGCTGTTTCCTGGACACATCCAAACACTTAGAGGGACAGAGTAGCTGGGGCTGGGGCCTGAGGACCATAGTTTGGGTCAATATCTAGGTCAATTGGCACAACAAAGTTTATTAAAAAAATGATCTGCATCCTACTTTGGTGAGTGGTGTTCGGGGTCTTAAAAGCTTGCAAGTGGCCATCTAATATGTATCAATTAGTCTTATCTCACTTGGAGCAAAGGAGAATGAAGAAAACCAAAGACACAAGGAAAATATTAGCCCAAGAGACTAAAGGACCGCATAAAACAGAGACTCCACCAGCCTGAGACCAGAAGAACTAGATGGTGCCTGGCTACCACCATTGACCTCCCTGACAGAGAACACAACAGGGAGTCCTGGACAGGGGAGGAGAAAAGTGTGGAGCAGAACTCAAATTCACGTAAAAAGACCCAACTAAATGATCTGACAGAGACTAGAAGAAACCTTGAAACTATGGCCCCTGAAAGCTCCATTAACCTAGAACTGAAACCACTCCCAAAGCCCACTCTTCAGATAAAGATTAGACAGGACTATTAAAAAACAAACAAACAGACAAACAAAAAAAAACACCTGAGGATTGTGCTTCTTAGTTCAATCAGATACAAGAGACCAAATGGGTGGCTTCTGTAAGGAGGCAGGATGAGAAGGCAGGAAGGGACAGGAACTGACTGAATGAACACATGGAATCCAGGGTGGAAAGGGGGAAGGTGCTGTCACACTGTGGGGATTGCAACTAATATCATGTAACAAAATGTGTACAAATTTTTGTATGAGAAATTACCTTGAGCTGTAAATGTTCACCTAAAGCACAATTAAAAAAAAAAAAAAAGAGTTCTATAGCAATAAATAAATAAATAATAAAAATAAGAAGAGCTACAGCTGTGTATCGACAGGGAACTGCCAGAAATTCAAGCCAGATTCAGAAGAGGACATTGAACCAGGGATATCATTGCTGATGTCAGATGGATCATGGCTGAAAGCAGAGAATACCAGAAAGATGTTTATTTGTGTTTTACTGACTATGCAAAGGCATTCAACTGTGTAGTTCATAACAAATTACGGATAACATTGCAAAGAATTCAAATTCTTAGGAGGGACCTGTGCATAGATCAAGAGGCAGTCATTCAAACAGAACAAGGGGATACTGCGTGGTTTAAAGTCAGGAAAGGTGTGTGTCGGAGTTTTATCCTTTCACCATACCTATTCAATCTGTATGCTGAGCAAATAATCCAAGAAGCTGGACAATCTGAAGAAGAATGGGGCATCAGTACTGGAGGAAGACTCATTAATAACCTTTGTTGTGAGATGACACAATCTTGCTTGCAGAAAGTGAAGGGGACTTGAAGCACTTACTGAGGAAGATCAAAGACCACAGCCTTCAGTATGGATTACACCTCAACATAAAGAAAACAAAATTCTCAGAACCGGACCAATAAGCAATAAGATGATAAATGGAGAAAAGACTGAAGTTGTCAAGGATTTCGTTTTACTTGGAACCACAATCAACACCCATGGAAGCAGCAGCCAAGAAATCAAAAGATGCATTGCGCTGGGCAAATCTGCTGCCAAAGATCTCTTTAAAGTGTTGAAAAGGCAAAGATGTCACTGTAAGGACTAACATACGCCCGATCCAAGCCATGGTATTTTCAATCGCTTCATAAGCATGCGACACATAGATGATGAATAAGGAAGATCGAAGAAGAACTGACGCCTTTGAATCATAGTGTTGGTGAAGAATATCGAATATACTACGGAGTGCCAAAAGAACAAACAAATCCATCTTGGAAGAAGTACAACCAGAACGCTGCTTAGAAGTGAGGATAGCAAGACTTCATTTCACATACTTTGGACATGTTATCAGGAGGGATCAGTCCCTCGAGAAGGACATCATGCTTGGTAAATTTGAGAGTTATCGAAAAAGAGGAAGACCGTCAATGAGATGGACTGACACAGTGGCTTCAACTATGGCCTCAAGCTCAGCGATTATGAGGAAGGTGCAAGACTGGGCAGTGTTTCGTTCTGTTGTACATAAGGTTGCTATGAGTGGGAACCAACTCGATGGAACCTAAAAACAACAACAGCAACAAGGAACAAAGATAAAAGTGGTGAATTATCATTTGAAAGCTGCTTAAGCTCACTCTTAATCTTTTAAAAACTGGAATGAAATTCCATTATTTGGCTATTGTATTGAAAATATTTAAAAGCTTAACAATACATAAATTAAAATGAAAAGTTTAGCAATAAACCAAGTGACTACGTAAAGCTACAGTTATTCTCATGTACTTCTTGTTTGAGACAATTATCAGTATTTGCAAAGGAATATATATATATATAAAATTTGACCCAGAAATATCATTTCTAAGCATATACTTTATAAAAATTACTAAGGATTAAAGATATATGTACAAAGATGCTCATTAAGCATTATTTTATACCTTAAATATTGGAAAAATCCACATGCATCTCATTTAATCAATGTGGCACATCTATACAATGTAGTATTGTGCAGCTATTCACAAACATGAGGTAGAGCTATACATACTGAAAGGGGCCCTGGTGGTGCAGTGGTTTAAGAGCTCGGCTGCTAACCGAAAGGTAAGTGATTTGAACCTACCAGAATCCCATGGGAGAAAGATGCGGCAGTCTGCTTCCATAAAGATTGCTGTTGTTAGGTGCCGTTGACTCAGTTCATAGCGACCCTATGGACAACAGATAGAAACGCTGCCCAGTCCTGCGCCATCCTCACAATCATTGTTATGCTTGAGCCCACTGTTGCAGCCACTGTGTCAATCCATCTGGTTGATGGATTGTCTTACTAGTAAGCCAGCAGCTCTACGGAGTCGTGAGGTACTCAAGATGCACTAAAGTACCCTGGGCATTCTTAAATGGCTCGGGCTCTGAATTCCGACGGGAGAAAATGGGCAGAAATCACAGAATATGATGCTGTTCTTTAATGTTCTCTTAACGTTTGTAGACTAATATTTTGGACCTGAAAAGTGTTTGGTGAAAGAATGCCTTATTATTTGATGTTCTAACAGAATCCCATTCACTCATATGCCTCACAGAGATACACGGATTCTGATAGGTTTTTCAGGGCTTGAAAATCAGAATAGTTTTTAAATTTTTTTATCAAAAATCCCAAGCTTAGATATCAAAGTATAAGATTTCTTTAATATCTTCTGTGTCATCCAGTGTAAATGGAAAGACTGTGATTGATTTTCGTTGTGCGTGTGTAACAGACGCCATCTGAAGCACGATCCAAAGCTTGCAGACCTGGCGATCTTGTGGAACTGGGACATTTCCATTAGGCATACCACGCTGTGTGTCCAACAGGCGTACCAAACAGTTTGCACATCTTAGCAGGCTATTGACCACGCAAACTTGCATGAACAGTATGATATTTAGCATTCTTGCTTGGAAAACATTCTGCAATACTTGAACAAATAACTGGAAAATATCCAAATAGACATAGCATTGTGGTTCAAATATATGAATATTTACCATTGAGCAAGAGAGACCATCAAATTGAACAATGTACGAGCTGGGATCTTGGTTCATATCAAAGGGAGGATTATGGTTATGAACTTATGACATATATCTGAATATAAGGCTATGATGATTAAACAAGCAAGGGAGGGAAATGATGGTTCAGTGGTAGAATTTTCACCTTTTATGCAGGAGACCCAGGTTCGATTCCTAGACAATGCACCTCATGCACAGCCACCACCCATTTGTCAATCGAAGCTTGCATGTTACTATGATACTGTCAGTTTGTCATACCGTGGGGGTTTGCATGTTGCTGTGATGCTGGAAGCTATGCCACTGGTATTCCAATACCAGCAGGGTCACCCATGACGGACAGGTTTCAGCTGAGCTTCCAGACTAAGACAGACTAAGAAGAAGGACCTGGCAGTCTACTTATAAAAAGAATTAGCCAGTGAAAACCTAACGAACAGCAGTGGAACATTGTCTGATACAGTGCCAGAAGATGAGCCCCCGAGGCTGGAAGGCACTCAAAGGACGACTGGGGAAGAGCTGCCTCCTCAGAGTCGAGTCAGCCTTAATGATGTGGATGGATCAAGCCTTCAGGATCTTCATTTGCTGATGTGGCACGACTCAAAATGAGAAAACAAAGCCGCAAAAATCCATTAATAATTGGACCGTGGAATGTACGACAACATGGGCTCAAGCATAACAACGATTGTCAGGATGGTGCAGGATGGGGGAGTGCTTTGTTCTGTTGTACATAGGGTGGTTATGAGTTGGAACTGACTCAACAGCACCTAACAACAACATGATACTCAACAAGTTTCAGCAGAGTTTCCAGACTAAGACAGACCAGGAAGATAGGCCTGGAAATCTATTCACGAAAACCAGCCAGTGAAAACCCTATGGATCACAATGGTTTGACGCACAACTGATCATGGTGATAGCCTAAGAGCTCACACTGTTTCGCTTGGTTCAACGGTGCATGGGGTCGCCATGAGTTAGGGGCCAACAGGAAGGCAGCTAACTGCGACAACAAAACAAGCATAGATCCAATTGTATTTCCAACTCTTTCAATTTGGCAAAGAAAAAGTTTTCTGTTTACTAAAAAAAATATATGTTTATAGAGAGAGATAATTGAGTAGAAACATAAAAAAAAAAAGAAAAATAAGGAAAAGAACACTCAGTAGGAACCCTGAACATCCAAATGACACAAAAGATATTAAGAAAACTATTACTTGGATATCGAGGCTTGGAATTTTCTAAGAAGATTAGAATCTATTTTGGTGTTTCAGACCCTATAGAGTCAAAGGTGCACCATAAGGATTATAGAGAAATAAGTGCTTGGGAGAAATCTCATGAGAAGATCAAGAATATAGACCCATTTATGAAACCAGAAATCCCATATATAATTGAGCAAAGACAATTGAGATTATTTTGAATTGCAATGTGTCTTCATAAGTATGCAATGTGTACTGTTAAAGCTGAGCAACACAAGTTGTATTATGAATGAATAAATGAATAAACATCAAACAAAAAAAAGTATCATGGGTAACGGGTATGATACATTTGAATTTCTGAAAGACATTGGTGGAGTTTTGAACACAGGACTAGAAGGATTTAGGACAAAGCCATGGAAACCAGTTATTCTTATCGTTACTACGTTTCTTCTTTTTTTGATGGCATGTGCTTTCAGTATTGGAACATATGCTTACTAATTGAGTGTGTTTATATTTTTGTTTGGTAATATGGATTTTGAGAAATATGATCTGGTAATACAAGCCACCAATGAGGCAAGTGGCACTGTGGCACCACGGATCTGTGGTATGTCTGTATACCAGTGAGAGTTATATAAATAATTTACTACGGAAGCCTCTCCATTAAGTTACATGGGCAACCTCTGGCTTTCCATTAGTAACAGAGAAACCAAAACAAACCCATCAGGGCTCCCTATCACACAGGAAAACCATAATTATGCTTATAAGCCTTATTTCACAGAAATAAAGGGAAAAAAGGGCAAAAGTTCACAAAACTAACACATTCAGAAAGCATCACCTTACGGAACGTTGAAACTACAAAACAATGAGGCTCTAAGTCCAGTTAGCTGAGCTTCACAAACTTCTGAAGGGACCCATTTTGACACTAAATGCATTAGAACCGAAATAACGCCTTACCTCTGAAGTCCAGAGGCATAAAAATTGTGGCTGGTACAACATAACCTAAGTGTAATGAAACAGTTATGAGGCTACTGTCAGTCTGGACTTTGCTGCTATTCCTTCTTTAGTCTAAAATTGGCCCTTTATTTACTATTTAGTTTCTCCTCCCTACTATTTTCTCTTCTCTTTTTCACTTCCTTTAATTTAGTTTTTCAAATTTTATTATTTTCTTCTTCTGCCTGGCCCTTTTCCTCATTCTTCAAGGCTGAATTGTACCAATCTTTAAAACACAGACTACTTCCTTATTTTTTAATTTCTTCCTTTCTACTTCAAATTTCTGCAATATATTTTGGATTCTCCCCTTAAAAAAAATTCTGCAACATTTTAAAAGTATTTTGGGGATTAATATTTATGGCAATAATGAGATTTTATTTGATAGCTTCTCAGCATGCTGTCATGAAGAAATACTAGATTAAGATGCTGGTAGAATTCTTAAGATTAACAAGGCCGAGAAAATTATATGGTCCAGGGAATAAATCTTTAGGACTTCTGGTTTTAGAAGCTTCTTATGAAAAACTAAGAGATTCACATACATCAGATTTTTATAACATTTACATGCACGATAACATAACACTGCAACTGTCGCAAATATGCAGCAACAGTCAGAGTCCAAATACAGTCAAACTCATTTTGATTGCAAAAACTTAGTTTTTCAATTTGCCGTCTGCTTCATAGAAGTATCATACTTGGTGATTCATTTCCACATTTGAACTGGTGTTACCTACAGTGAGAGAAAAAGAGCTAGATGCAGGGTTTGGTTATTATGTCACACTCTGAAGGAAAGGGAATAAAATTACAGCGCAGAATGACCTATCAAATTTCCCTGACAGGTGCTAATTCACTTTGATCTAGCCTTCACCGTAATTTCATTGGTGAGGAGGACATACATATTTATAAGCGTGGAAGCAGGCTACTGTTGTTCTGTTTGTAATTTTCAGCAACAAAGAATTCATTTAAATTTCCATATTAGAAGTCCCAAGGTGACTCGAGTGGATACCAGCCCCCTGTCACGTAGGATTCCAAATGTAACAAAGAATAAAGCAGAACAACAGTCCATCACGACCTGAGCTCCTGGGTAATCAATTCACATATTTACAGCAGAAACAATGGCGCCAGGCAAATCAGCGTCATCACTACAATTTGCTGATGAAAACCCTTGGGGACCCAGGAAGCGACTGCCTGGAACTCGGCTGATTAATCTGTGTGACTTATGCTTTGCTAAAGAGTTATTGTTTTAATCACAATTAATAATAAGTAGTCATTCATGGAAAAGTTACAGGGGAGACCTTGTTCAACCCCTTATGGGAAAGACAGCTTTTATGCTTTTTAGCCGTGAATTATCAATAAATATATACAATAAGACAGAGCCAAAAGGGAGAACTATAATGATCTTCATTCCAGAGTTGGATTTAGAATCCCATTTGCCATTGAAAATATTAATTTTATACAAATACCTCAGGTTACATGACGCTGGGGCATTATTTTCCTAGACCACAAAATGTTTTAAGAGCTAGATGAAGGTCCAGATTTCTATGTATACAGCAAGTATTCTACTGCCTGGTATGAAATGAAATGTCCTATGAAATGCTGTATGAAATGACTAATGAAATGTCATAAACAAGCAAAAGATTTCAATACATTTCACTACACAAGATATATGAATGGTTAATAAACACAAGACAAAGATGCTTAACAAAAGTAGTAATTACAGAAGTGCAAATTAAAACCACAGTTTGAGATACCACTACACACCCAATCGGATGGCTATAATGAAAAAACTGAAAATACCAAGGGCTGATGAGGATGCAAGGAAACTGGAACCCTCCCCTCTTGGCTGATGGGGATACAAAATCTTACACCATTTTGGAAAACATTGGGCAGTCACTTAAAATGTTAAATATACACCAGTCTAGTACTGGAGTCCCTGAGTAGTACAAACGGTTAACTCAAGCAGCTGTTGGATGTTTGAGTCCATCCAGAGGCTCCTCAGAAGAAAGGACTGGTGATCCACTTCTGAAAATACCAGACATTGAAATCCCTACGGAGCACAGCTCTATTCTAACACACATGGTGTCCCTATGAATCCAAACTGACTCTGGTGGCGGTAGACCACAGTACCTAGCAATTGCTCTCCTACATATCTCATCTAGAGAAATAAAGCATATGTCCACAGAAAGACTTGCATGCAAATATTCATAACAATACATAGCAGCCCCAATCTAGAAACAACACAAATGTCCATCAACAGCTAAACGGATAAACAAAATTTGGCATATCCATACGATGGGATTTTCCTCTTTGATAAGACCGATACAAATGATTTTGAACAAATGAAAAATCTCAGAACAATTATACCAAGAGAAATAAGCCAGAGGAAAGAGTACATATTGGATGATTCCATTTATATGGAATTTCTAGGAAAAGCAAAATCTAGAAACAGAGTAGATCAATAGTTGCCTGCGGCCTAGGGTGGAAGAATAGATAGCCTCAAATATGCACAAGAGAACTCTTTAGGATAACAGAGGTGTTCTAAAACTGGCCATTCTCCTAGTTTCATAATATGTACATTCCACATTCTGATTATTAATGGATGTTTGCAGCTGTTTCTTCTGATTTAGAGTCCTGCCACATCAGCATATGAAGGTCCTGAAAGTTTTAATTCCATCCACGTCATTAAGGTCGACTCTACTTTGAGGAGGCAGCTCCTCTACAGTCCTGTTTTGACTGCCTTCCAACCTGAGGGGCTCATCTTCTGGCTCTATATCAGACAATGTTCTGCTACTATCCATAAGGTTTTCACTGGCCAATTTTTTCTGAAGTAGATCTCCAGGTCTCTCTTGCTACTCTGCCTTAGTCTGGAAGCTCCTTTGAAACCTGTCCACCATGGGTGACACTGCTGGTATTTGAAATACTAATGGCACAGCTTCCAGCATCACAGCAACATGCAAGCTACCACAGTACAATAAACTGACAGATGAGTAGTGGGTATAAGTCATACCTCAAGAAAACTATCAAAGTT
Source organism: Trichechus manatus latirostris (assembly GCF_000243295.1). Taxonomy (NCBI): domain Eukaryota; kingdom Metazoa; phylum Chordata; class Mammalia; order Sirenia; family Trichechidae; genus Trichechus; species Trichechus manatus. Next base: position 9,253,347 of record NW_004443938.1, on the reverse strand, counting down.
CGTTAAGCCAGAAACATATGATGTGAAATCTCTTGTGTAAGTATGTAACACCTGGATAAAATGTTTACTTAAAAAACTAAATCAATGAGCGTGCCATCTTGCCACGTTATTGGCATTGTCTTTCTCCTGGAGAGGGTAGCTGGAGATGGTTCTCTGGAAACTGAGAACATAGCTTGCTTTTTATGGTAAAAAGGTTTCTGGCATTCCTGTTGCATGATCAGACCACTATGCATTATCACGTTCCCAAATCGGAGAGACACCTTAACCATCTCTTCAAGTTCCGGGGGCAGCCACACTGTCAGCCCGGCGGCCACACCGTCAGCCAGGCAGCCAGCAATGTGTATGAAACCACTCCAATGAGTTCCCAGGGCAAATGCTCCTGGTGAAGAGCATCATGGGGATTTCTCGGGGATCCAGGCAACACGATTACAGAACTATGTCCAGAGGAATTTCGACAGCTTTGTAAGTAGTAACAGTGACAAAGAGGCTAAAGTCAGGAACTTCAATGGCACTGGAAGTTGAGAAATCCAATCTTCTCCTCTGTAGCAAGGCTGGCGAGCATGGGTTTTCAATGACTAAGATGATCTTCTACCTCACCTGTAAAGGGAAACCACCACCAAGGTTTCTCATAGCTACAGGGAAGTGGCGTTCTTTGAGCTGACAGAGTCTCATCTTAGGAAAGCCTTCTGCAATGGCATCCTCGCATCCACTCCTAAATCTCAGTAGGAACACAAGCGGCATGGGGTAGGCTGAGAGCTGAAATGAATACAGGTATGAGGACCGTTCCAGCATCTCTTGTAGAACAGCATTTCAATTACCAGGAGAGAGTGGATTCGTCAGGACTCTTGCTACAAGGCAGATGTTGCCTTCACTTGTTGAAATCCAAGAAAGGACTGAATTTCTCATCAACCATGGGAATCCCACATCTAATTCTGATTCATTTCTTAAAAAGCCCAGGAAATTAATAGTTACTTACACTAAGGCAGGTGATACATTATTAACATGTGGCTGCCCCTCAGGATTCCAATGACAGAGATTCTAATAAACCTCTCCGGTATTAAATGTAGGAGAACTTGGCAGATTATGCCAGAGCCTTTCCTGTTTTTTGTTTTTTTTTCCTAGCAATTTCCTGTTTGTGCTTTAAAATTCACATTACATCTCATGGTTTTTAAGAAGACTTCCCGACCCGTCTTTGTGCCCCAGGTCCACTTCAGTTCATCCACAGTCTGATTTAGATGTTCCATGTCCTGCTGTAGTAGGCAGAACAGGTTTCCATCATTTCTCACATTGCTTGCAAACAAACAAGACTGACTTCTCTCCCTGTCTTACCGGGCGGTAATTCCTTAAGGGCAGGGGAAACAATTACACACACATATGTGTCCACAAATAAATATACATATATATGTATGTATGTATAGACACATATATACACGAACACGTGTATACAGTAAAACCTGAGAAAGCTGAGACCTGTGTAAGGCGGAACCTGTCAGAGAAGGAAAACTCAAATATTTTCCACGAAAACAAACGATAGAAAAGTGATGAGACTGCATCCTGTCCAAGACAGAAAATTTGAGAGACCTGGAAAAACAAGGCAGTCGCGTCGAGTTCCGGCTCTTACGGATTTCACTGTATCAGTATATGAATGATGTGTTGCTATACGAACACAGGTATGCACGTGTTCTTGCTGTTGCGTGCTATCGAGGTGACTCCGACTCACAGCAACCCGATAGGACAGAGAACTGCCCCACAGGGTTTCCAAGGCTGTAGTCTTTATGGAAGCAGAATGCCACATTTTTCTCCCTCAGGACAACCGATGGTTTGAATTGCCAACCTTTCGGTTTGCAGCTGAGCACTTCACCACTGCACCACCAGGGCTCCTCTTGTGCAAATGTACATACATGCAAATTTGCATTATTTCCTAGGTTTTGAACCAGAAATTCATAACTGAATTTGGAGACGGGACGTAGGGCATGAAGACATAGGGACATAGGAACTGAATGAGAGGCAGTAACACCTGTCTACATTGAATGCTGACATTAGGAAGTTCTAGAGTCTGCACTGCTCATGGTTAGATACTGTACAACCTGTAATAAGATCTTAATTCTGGAAACATCAGTGATGATTACGAACAAGATTCAGATTTAAGAGGCCAGGATCAGCGGAAGTAAACAGAGGTTTGTATAGGTTTGAGTTTTGATTTTAATTTTCACACTTCTTGCATTTTAAACAAACAAGACTCAATGAACTATAATAAAAATGTGTGTTGTTATGCTAGGTAATGGAGCCCTGGTGGCACAGTGGTTAAGAGCTATGGCTGCTAACCAAAAGGTTGGTAGTTCGAATCCACCAGCCGTTCCTTAGAAAACCATATAGAAACCATCTGTCCTGTAGGGTCACTGTGAGTTGGAATCGACTATGGCAAAGGGTTTGGTTTTTTTGGTTTTCTCCATCTATATATAAAATATATATGACATAAATATGTTTATTACTATATATATACACACAAATATATATATAATATTATCAATATTGTTGATGTTGTTGTTATGTATTTGCTGTTTGAGAGTAAGGTGCAAACATCATGACACTTGTTCCCAAAATAATTCTGTGAGGATCTCCTAAGGAAAAAGACCCTCAGTCACATAACCAGGGTAGGATTATCAAATTCCGCTACAGCAGGTTCTTAACATAGGTGCCAGGCCCTTCCTGATCTGGCCCCGGCATGCCCATTGCCCTTCATCATTGCCTGTTTGCCCAGCCCCCTTTACGCCTTATGCTTCAGTAGTACTGGACTTTCAATTCCTAGATGGACCATACTGTCGCTTGCTCTTCTCCATTCTCCAAACACTTTTCCAGCTCCGTCCTTCTCTTAGCTGACAATTGCTATTGAGTCAGAGCACCGGGGTTTGAATCAAGGGTCTGCAACTAAATAGTTGTGGGAACACAGAAATAGTGTCTTAGTTAATACACAAGTGGCTGGCTTTCACAAACAGATATTTATTTCTCATAGTCTAGGAGGCTAGACGTTCAAATTCAGGGTGCCAGCTCTAGGGGAAGGCTTTCTCTTCTGTCGCTTCTGGGTGAAGGTCCTTGTCATCAACAATCCCCTGGTCTAGGAGTTTCGCAGCACAGGGACCCTGGGTCCAAAATACGTGCTCCATTCCTGGTGCTTCTTTTTTGGTGGCATGAGATTCCTCTCGACTCTGCTCGCTTCTCACCTTTATATCTCAGAAGAGATTGACTCAAGATACAACCTTATCCAGCAGATTGAGTCCTGCATCATTAACATAACTGCCTTTAATCCTGCCTCATTAATATCATACAAGTTAGGATTTACAACACAAAGGATAATCACATCAGATCACAAAATGGTGGGCAACCACACAATACTGAGAATCAAGGCCTAGCTCAGTTGACGCAACATTTTTGGTAGACACAACTCAATCCATAACAGACAGTTAGTTAAACTCTCTGTGGTTCAGAATCTTCATTTATAAAACGGAGCTTGAAAAAACTATCTCATGGGATTATTATGAGGTTAAAATGAAATGACTTAGGTCAAGGGCTAAGATCAGTGCCTAGTATAAAAATGCATATAAAACATACTAACAATAACTATTACTACAGGAGTATCAGGGCCATTGTTCATTGTTCAGGTGGAAGCTTAAATGGCACCCACTCTGGAAAAGTCTCATTGACCTCAGACTAGGAGTTCAGTGCCCCTGACTGATCTAGCCATCCTGTCCTTCCCCTGTAAAACCACCTACCATGATTTTTTTGAAGTGGTTTCCTAGTCTGCGTTTAATGTCTTTGTAACGGTGACTGGATCTGTCTTGTTCAACTTCATAAGCTTGTTGTTGTGGTTAGGTGCCGTCCAGTTGATTTCCAACTCATGGCGACCCCATGTGATAGAGTGGAACTGCCCCGAGGGGTTCCATAGGTTATAATCTTTATGGAAACAGATCACCAGGTCTTTCTACTGCGAGAGGAGCTGCTGGATGGGTTTAAACTGGCAACCTTTCTGTTACAGCCCAGTGTTTAACTATTGTGTCACCAGAGCGCCTCTGCTTAGTGTTAAGCAAGGTATCTACACACGGAAAGACTTTAAGGAACATTTGTTGAATCAATGAATAAACGAATTTCAGTCTAGGGAGAGTCTCAGGGTCTGATGGACAATTTTCCCCAAATAGGCTGCCAACTGATTTTCAGACAAAGTCCAGATAGAATGTTGCTCTGACTCTGCAGGGGCTCAGGAATTCCTGAACACCTGGGGAAGGTCTTTGTATGCATAAGGAACCCTCAAGTTTGCTGATTTTCAAGCTGTTAAAAACAAAACAAAACAGGGAACTAACTCTTCTGAGCAGTCAAGTTCTCACCGTCTCCTCAGGATTAAATTCAACGCCAGATTTGTTTTTTAAACAGACCTAACAAGCAGGAAGATGAGACAACCCATTTGGTACTCAAACAAAATAGCATGAAATTCTTGGAAGAGTAAACAGTGGCAGCACCAGGTGAGCAAACAAGGGGAAACCGGCCTTTCTAACCAGTTCAATGGAGTCCCGGGGTGGTGCAAACGGTTAATGCGCTCAGCTGCTAACCAAAAGGTTAGAAGTTGGAATCCATCCAGAGGTGCCTCAGAGGAAAGGCCTGGCAATCATTTTCTGAAAAATCATCCAATTAAAACCTTATGGAGCACAGTTTTACTATGACACGCTTGGGGTCGCCAAGAGTCAGAGTAGACTCCATGGCAACTAGTACTGGTATCATAATTTATTTAGCACTTAGGTCCCTGAATGGTGCAAAAACTTGCTCTTGACTACGACTTGAAGGTTAGCAATTCAAACCCACCCAGCAGCACAGCAGAAGAAAGGCCTGTCGATCTGCAGAGCAGTTCTACTCTGTATAACAGATGGGGTCGCCTTGAATCGGAATCACCTTGATGGCACTGGGTTTTTTTTTTTTTAAATGTTCCAAACACAGTGTTAAACATTTTGTCTATCTTCCTTCACTTCATTATCACACTATTCTTTTGGGGTTTGTATTTATAATTGCCAATTTAAAACTAAGAAAATGGAGGCTTACAGAGGTCAAATAACTTGCCCCAAATCACTCAGCTAGTGAATGGTACCAATGAAATTGAGTTGAGTTCTCTTATCTACTTAGGAAATTCTCAAAATTAATTGTTCTTTTACGAAAGGTGCAGGTTGATCTACCTGTAAGGAAATAAGTGCACTTCATTCAGGATACCCAGGTACTGCATTCCCAGCTGTTGGCTCCTAGGAAGACACGGGACGGGTGAGATATGCTCTAGTCCATTAAGGGATTCTAAAGAGAGATTCTTATATACTGAAAATACTTAGGTCAAGACCAGGCTGAATTTCCCTATATATATTCTCATAGCTGAATATATCCAAGTGTAACCATGGTTGTGAGGACGGCGCAGGACCGGGCAGTGTTTTGTTCTGTTGTGCACAGGGCTGCTATGAGTTGGAACTGACTCAGTGGCACCTACCAACAATGTATGTATGTATGTCTCTTGTGGAGCTGTATGGTTTCAGTTTGACATTTTTGTCGTGGTTATTGGATTAAGGTCTACCTCTCCACCTGACTTGCCCTCCATGAGGTTAGGGAACTTGTCTGGCTTTGCTCACCACTGAGTCTCCATTGAGCACCTCATAGCACTTTGTAAAGAGGAAGTACTAAGCAAATATTTACTGAAAGCAGAAAACAAAGACATGAGTTCAGGGTGCCGCAGCAGGTGAGTTCTTAGTCTGTCAACCCCTTCTCCTTCTCCACACTCCCTGGGGGCAGAGACCTCTTTTGAGGCCGCCTTTGATGTCCTTTATATCCCAAAGTAGCTATTTACAAACCCATTGTTGGTAGTGGCCTAGTTGGCCCCAACTCATGGCCACCCCACACACAATGAAACAATATACTGCCCAGTCCTGTGCCATCCCTGTGATCAGCTGCGGATGTGGACCCTTGTGATCCATAAAACCAAAACCAAACCCGTTGCCAGCGAGTCGATTCTGACTCATAGCGACCCTACAGGACAGAGTAGAAGTGCCCCACAGAGTTTCCAAAGAGCGGCTGGTGGATTTGAACGGCCGACCTTTTGGTTGGCAGCCTGAGTTCTTAACGGCTGTGAAACCAGGGCTTTGTTGTGATCCACAGAGTTTTCATTTTCAGAAGTAGATCGCCAGGCTTTCCTTCCTAGCCTGTCTTAGTCTAGAAGCTCCGCTGAAACCTGTTCAGCATCACAGCAACACACAAGCCTCCACTGACAGACGGGTGGCGGCCGTACGTAAGGCGCATTGTCCGGGAATCAAACCTGGGTCTCCCTCACGGACGATGAGAGTTCTACCACTGAATCACCACTGCCCCCGTTTTCAAATTTGAGGAATACACAATTCTGTGTGCCATAGATCCAGCTTCTTTGTAGTTGTAGTCCTGGAAGCGGGTGAAAGAAAATACTTTTAAATGAAAACATATGAGGTATCTTTTAAACTCACTCTAAGTCCAAGAAGTATCCCAAGAGGGTATAACTGTCTTTCCAGATGAGACATTCAAATAAGCTCTGAAGTGCTACAGAAAGTTGAAAATAGTATCAAACCCTGAGAGTCTTCTGGCGGAATAAAATAAATCAAGCTTTAGAGAAAGGTCCTCTGATCATTACCCATCCTTTCAAAAAGATAGTAATTCATACTTTGATATACAAGGCTATGACATATGAGAACATTTAATTCTAAAGCCCACCTCTCCTACAACGACTGACAAAGATTTGAGGCTATTTTGTGGGAAAAGAAAGAAAAAATACACTAAATTTCTCTATATGTATGGGTAGCCCTGGTGGCGCCGTGATGAAGAGCTTGGCTATTAACCAATAGGCCGAGGGAAGCAGCCACTCCTTGGAAACCCTATGGGGCAGTTCTGCTCTAGCCTATAGGGTTGCTATGAGTCGGAATCGACTTGACAGGAACAGGTTGTATACATAGATCTATATCCATATATTCACGCAGTTCCCAACTTACAACAGGATTAAGTTCTGACAATGACTCTGTCGTAAGTCAGTTCTGATGTAAGTCAAATTTTTCTCTTTTTTTTCCATTATTGTTGTGTTTTATTATCAGTGTCTCTATAAAGCTTTGAATATCTGTGAGTGAACATCTGAGAACGATAACATAAGCAAAATTACATGCTGCAACACTGCATGTGCAGTACATATTACAAAGAGTAAGATATACGCCCCCTCCAAAAAAAAAAAAAAACAGGCGATTGTTAAGGGCCGTTGTTGTAACTTGAATATACTGAGTTGGGAACTACCTGTGTGGTAACCGTTTATGTAATTTTCTAATAACTGTTGGTTAACCGGTACCTGAACAGGTTTCTCTAGCATATAAGCTTTTCAGGAGCAGTAACTAAAGGATCCTCACTTGTGCCCAGAGGCGTTGTCCCCTGAATTTTAAGGCGCAGCGCCGAGTGCCTAAAGGTCGATAAAGTGAGTGTCTCCATCACAGCTGTCATCTGTCACAACCAGGTCTGATACCCAGGAAAATTAGGCCCAAAACCCTAAAAAATCAATAAGGATTTAAAAAAAAATAGAAAACACAAGTTAACTTAGGGCAAAAACTAACCTACACTTGTAACCATAATAGAAGAAAATCAAAGTTAATACTAAAATAATGCAAAGATGATAATAGATTCGTTTACTGATTAAATTGGGACTAGAGAATGGGTAGGGAAAATGCCCTAAGTTTCAGAACGTTGGCACACACAGCTAAATGCGGGACAGCTAACGGAAAGGCTGATAGTTCAAACCCACCCAGAGGTGCCTTGAAAGACAGGCCTGGTGATCTGCTTCTGAGTGTTCACAGCCTTGAAAACCCTGCGGAGCAGTTCTGCTCTGCGCATATGGGGTCACCGTGAGTCGGAACTGACTTCAGGCAACTAGCAACAAAAACTGACATATTTTTCAAAGCTTCAAATAAAGAGAAATACAATACTTTAAGAGCAATCTAAACAAGTATTTCATCTTTAATGAAAATAAGTGAGGGGCTGGAATGTTAAACTGGCTATTAAAAAATCAATTTACAAAGATAAATACTGCCATAGTAAAAGTCCCAGTGAAATATTTTCGACTGAAGTACCCGGTAAAGTTATTAAAGAATTACGGAGAAGAACGAGAAAAAAGGAAGAACTTAGGACTGTCTGTTTATCATAGTTAGGTAGAGGCTCGCACCGGGGTAACAGTTCCGTTAGCTTCCCATTAATATTTGGGAATGTAGGGAAATGTCAGAAGGGTCTGAGGCTTAAAAAAATAGAGTGCTAGGAGAAACACAGAACATTTTTGAAAGACAGATCACGCTTGATCATTTTAAACCCCTTTATGATAGGCTGATGGCTGGGTAGATTAATAAGAGGAAGGAGATTTAATGTTCCTTTGCTTCTGAAGTCCTTGGGTTTTTGTTTGTTTTTCTTTCTTTCTTTCTTTTTGTTGTTGTTGAGAATAGGCACAGCTGAACAGACACGAATTCGACAATTTCTACATGTACAATTTGGTGACATTGATTTTATTCTTCGAGTTGTACAACCATTCTCACCCTCCTTTTCTGAGTTTTTTTCCTCCCCCATTAACATAAACTCACTGCCCCCCAGGTTTCCTATCTAATCTTTTGAGTTGCTGTTGTCAATTTGATTCCACATTAGAGAGATCTTAAAAGAGCACGACGTCCTTGATTGGGTTCCACAGGCTTTAGCCATAAATAAGCTAATATATAGGTACAGTCCCACAAAGTTAAGAGAATATATAAATGATCGCTATGTTAAGTAGCTCCATATGGACCTGGGCGAGGTGAGCTTCAATGGGAAGTCTGCCAGCAGCTGTGCAGCTATCACCTGCTGAAGGCTGATGGTTCTGCAGGCCTGTACAGAGTACCTTCTTCACGTTATTTCCTGAATTCTCATAACCAGCCTCAGGGTGGTTGCCCTTATTTCAGCTTTCATACATGAGTAATCTGAGGTTCAGAGTGTGCTTTACAAACTTGATCAAGGGCACACGGCTTCCCGGAGGCAGTGCTGGGATTTTTAACCCCAACTTGTCCAGTAGCCAAGCATCCAATTCTCCCAGACCTGTTGCTTGAAGGTGGGGCCTTATGAGACTGTTTCTCAAAAACTTTCCTTGCATCTGACTTAAATTTTGTAGAAACGATGAGATAGAGAAGGAACTTGGATTCCCTATTTTCATAATAGATAAACAGGGAAGGGGCTTTCCTTGCTTTATGCATGGGCATTGTGACAATACCCAAAGGTAGGGAACCTTTAATGTCACAGCTGGGTCTTCCTCCGTCCAGCATTCTTCTCTGGGCAGAAGTGAAATGATGAGCTAGGCTGGGGCTCAGAAGGCGGGGGCTTCACTCCTAACTCAAACAGAGCCTTGTGAACATGGGCAGGTCACAGCTTCCTGGGGTCAGTTTACCCATCCACTGATATGGAATGAAATGAGGCTGGATGAGTGAGCGCTACTTTTTCTCCTAATCTAAAACATTTTATACGTTAATATTTCATTAAGGAAATGAAATACAATGGGACTTCATCTTGCATCTAACAGGTATAGTAATAAACAGTGTTCATAAAGGGCCTGCTGCAAAGCAATGCATCATGAGCGACATGCCACATGCAGACCACAGAGAGAAAAGTGGTTCTGCAAATGCTGGCCGAGAGAGATGCTGCAGTCATAATGGACCAGAGGCTTAGAAGAACTTAGCAACCCACTGAAGTGCAACATTCAGGATAGGACACGATGGTGTCCACTCTACCTGCATGGCTAGGCCCTTCATTGTAACACAGTGGCCCTGCACAGGGTAGACATTCAGAGGTACTGCTGATTAACGGAGGGCATCACTGACTGACTGTCTGTGGTAGGCAGGCAGAATAAGGACTCCCAAAGATGTACATGTCCTAATCCTTGGAACCCATGAATATGTAATGTTACATGGCAAGGGAGAATGAAGGCTGCAGATGAAGGTAAGGTTGCTAATCAGCTGACTTTAAGACAGGGAGATTCTCCAGGATTATCTAGGTGGGCCTAATGTGATCACTAGGGTCCTTAGAAGTCAAAGACGGAGGCAGGAGAGTCAGGATCACAGAGACACAGTGTGAGAAAGACTCCACAGGCCATTGCTGGCTTTGAAGATGGAAGGGGCCAGTGCCAAGGATGCAGGCAGCCTCCAGAAGATAGAAAAGGCAAGGGAAAGGATTCTCCTATAGAGCCTTCAGAAGGAAACACAGCCCTGCAGACACCTTAGCCCAGGGAGATCTGTGTAGGACTTCTAACATGCAAAACTGTATGATGACAGATTTGCATCATTTTAAGTCACAAAGTTTGTGCTAGTTTCTTATAGCAGCCATAGGAAACTAACAGTGACTGACTGACTGACTGACTGAATGAAATGAATGAATGAATCCAAGAGTGTATGTGGTCACATCAGACATGGCAGCAGCACACCCTGATGCCCTGAGTGAGGTCCCAAGAAGGTGCTTGGAGGTGAGTCTGCATCTACACCTGTTCTCCAAGAGGTTCTGGAACACCAGTCCTTGAGGTTGGTTATAGGCAAAAAAAGAGTCACATTTTGGAGAGAAAGAAGGCCTGAGGGCCCTTATCATTGGTCTGTTACCTCCTGATAAGGGTCTTGCCCCTCTGAAGGGCATATTTTCTTTCTGGAAAGAAGTCAGTAGTTCCCTTACCTATTATTCAGATTTTTATAGTATACACAACACTTTCACATCCATGTCTTCATCTCATCCTTCCCAAAAGGCAATGACGCTGCCACTATTATCCTAATTAGATGAGGAAACTGACGGAAGGGTGATTGAGTGACTCTTAGATGAAGGCATAAAACTCTTTGGAAACAAAAGAAGAAGTGGAACCCAAGACATTTGGCTGTGATTTGAAATACCAGTACTAGCCAGACATTAGGACTCTAGCATCAGAGACACTGAGAACATAGACAGTGCCCTACAGCATCTTTGTTCTCATGAAGGTTCTAGAGTTCCTGGAGTTGGTGGCTTGTCCCTCACTGGGGTCTGCACTGATTATTCAAACTGTTACCACGAAGAGATCCTCATAACTTCAGCAATTCAAAGAGAATTGGGCCAGGGATACCCTCCAACTAACCTGCCTCTGAGTACTTGTTTCAGCCATGTGGTGGTCCACTGACCCCAGCATACAAGCTCTGCTCACGATATATGCCAGTTATTGGGTCCTATCTGGGGTTGCTCAAAAGATACAGCTTCCCATACTCCACTGGAAAGTCTACAGTTATAAGCTTATGACAGGAAAGGAGAGGGATATGGCCAAAAATAAAGCAGTTTACAAAAGAGAAGAGAAACAGGACCCATAAAGAAAGGAGAAAGGCGTAATGAGTATACCTGAAGACAAGAGATGTATGACCAAACACCCAAAGCACATAAGAGTTTTTATAAATTTCCCCACTTTTATGGTGGCTCATAAGACAGTAAGAACGGTATACAAACACAGATGCAAATATTTAGATGAGACATACTTTTTTTTTTTAAAGAAAGTAAGGGATTGTTATATGCAGACTGAAGTCAACAGATTCAGTCATATCACACTGTTCCTCTCAGAATTTTAGATCAGAAGGGATTTTAGTAGTGATTACTTGTATTTTTTTCTTTACTTGCCCAATAGCTTTCTCGGGACAGTTTTAGGTATAATCGTATTATACAAAGAGATGTTTTTAAAGACTATATTAACATTAAGATGTAAAGACTGGATCTGCTCTCATCCTGTCTTCTGGCTGACATGGCACCGACAAATGACTCAGGGGAGCACTTGAATGCAGGTAACACGCCTGTACAGGGGAGCAGTGGCTGACATCATCCACAGCCTCCGAAAGCTTCCACGTGTCTCTTTTCAGGCTGTCCACCACACAACTATCCTGAGAAGGACAGGTTCACCTATTTAACAGTGCCATTAGAACAAATTCCATGCTGAAAGAAACCAGAAGTGAATAGCTCTGAATATCAAAAGAAATTCAAAATTTTAATAGTATTTTATGAGTATGTAACTATTGATGATGATGACTACTCATAGATTATTTGTCCTTTCGCCTATGGAAGGTAGAAAGCTATCAATAGTCATGGCTCTCAGAATACATACATGGATATAATACTAGAGAGGGAATTACCAAAAGACTATGATTTCAAGAGATATGAAATGAATTCATACCTTAAGGGAACTGCAGATATTAAAAAGGAAAGGGAAACAATTCATCCTTTGAGGGCAAGGTTATCAAGGAGTTTGACAGGACCGGGTAAAACCTCATTTTACATCTAGCAATAAACACATATTCAGTTATGAAGACAACAGGCAAAAACCTTCCTCCACCAGTTTCTCCTAGTTAAATGGTTCTTTCGAAAGGTCTACAAATGCTTCTAATTTCACAGTCAACAGCCTGGCTGAGCAGAAGTTAAGCCCTCTGCTCAGGGCCCAAGAGAAGAAAGGAAGGGACCAGGACTCACACAGCAGAACGTTTAACATAGGATGAGGTGAAGAGGCACTTTACACACTATTGCAAATGCAATAACATTAAACACGAGAGGGGCAAAATACTTCCCCTGGTGCACAGAAGCATCGTTCATCATCCAAAAGTGTGCCCGTGGTCTAAAGTCTTGTCGACCACTGCTGTCAAGTCAATTCTGACTCATAACGACGCTATAGGACAGAGGAGAACTGTCCCCTTGGGTTTCCAAGGTTGTAAATCTTTACGGGAGCAGACTGCCACATCTTTCTCCTGAGGAGCAGCAGGTGGGTTTGAACCACCAACCTCTTGGTTAGCAGCCAAGCGCTTAATCACTGCACACCAGGGCTTTTAGTCTTACAGACATTGAGATGAAAGCACTAAGGTTGATTCTCAACTCTCTACGGAACTGACACTCTTTTCTTCTTCTTTGCTAAGGAGGAGCCAGCTTCAATACAACTGTAGAGTAAGGGGAAAGCATACCATGAAAAGAAAAGAAGAATGATTTAAATGATATCACAACATTACTGTTATACGAAAGAAACCGTATGGAAGAAAATGACACATAAGAATAAAGCCTGTGAACATTTTAAATTATTTTAAAAGTGAGCAGGTAGAAAAATAGGACCCATCTATAGGATATCAAGAAGACTTGGTAGCACAGTGATTAAAGCACTCAGCTGCTAACCCAAATGTTGGTGGTTTGAGCCCACCAGCTGCTCCATGGGAGAAATATCCAGCAATCTGCTTCCATAAAGATTTATAGCCTTGGAAAGCCTATGGGGCAGTTCTACTCTGTCCTACAGGGTCATTACGAGTGAGAACTGACTTGACGGCAAAGAGCGGTTTGGGTATAGGATAGCCTTCATTTCTACTTCTCCTTTCTGCATTTTGAAAAAAAGAATCTGTATACATAATAACTAGGGTGATCGTGTGTGGTAGATTAAATTGTCCATTCCAATTTTTCACATCTCTCTAGGAGCAGTATTCCACAGCAACACTCTTAACAGGTCCTCTTTGTGGGCAAGGTTACTTCCCTGAGATGTGCTTTGACCAATGGGACGTTGCACTGTTGAAACGTGCAGAAGTGTAAGAAGTGTCCAAGCAGCTCGGCTCACTCTCTTGCCCTTCTGCAGTTGCCTTGAGAAGAACATGCCCTGGTGGTTGCTGGTCTCAGAATACAGAAAACTCACGAGCACACCTGAACCCAACACCTTGTAACCCAGCCCAGATAAGCCCAGTCGAGGTGAATCAAACCCCAACTGACCTGCAGACACGAGAGCAAGAAATGAATCCCCACTGACTGATGCCGCATCAATTGTTAGATTGTTGCAGAGTAAACGCTGACTTGTATCGTGTATGTCTGCTTTTCTCAGGAAGTCCCCATTTCTTCTTGTTGCCCAGATAATTATTAATAGTGCCTCCTTTCACCCACAAATGAATACTGGTTTGGAAGATGAATTATATGATCACCATAATAATAACAGATGTATAGCTTTAAAAGATGATTTTTTTCAAGTTCTTAATTTGTGAATTATCTTCCAATCTTGCTCCTCTTCCTTCTCAAATCAAAAACTAAAGCCAAACCCATTGCTGTTGAGTTGATTCTGACTCATAGCAACCCTACAGGACAGGGTAGAACTGCTCCATAAGTTTTCCAAGTCTGTAATCTTAATGGAAGCAGAATGCCAAATCTTTCTCTCGTGGAGCGCCTAATGGGTTTCAACCGTCGACCTTTCAGTTAGCAGTCAAGTGCTTTAACCACTGCACCACCAGGGCTCTCTCTTCTACTTTCTGCTATATCTGTGGAAGGTCTGTTACCCTCTCCAGGCTTTCAGTGGCCTGCCTACTATCTGGCAGAGGGATGCAGGGCCTATCCCAAATCACTCAACGTCTCCAACTCCAGATTTTCCTCACATGCTACCCTTCTGGCACTACCTTCCCTTCTCTCTCCTGTTATGTATCTGGACCTTAGCGTCTTTGCCAAAATTTTAACCTACATCTCTCTTCTCATTTCCTAACCCCAGCGGTTCCAGGCATGGAGGTCAGTAAAGGCTATATTTATATATGCTACCTATTTTGGTGAAAGTATACACAGCCAAAAACACACCATTTAAACAATTTCTACACGTACAGTTCAGTGACACTGATTATATGCTTCAAGTTGTGTTACCATTCTCGCTATCCTTTTCCACATTATTCCACCACCATTACCTTAGACTCACTGCCCCCAAGCTGCCCATCCAACCTTTCCAGTTGCCATTATCAATTTGATCTCACATAGATAATTCTTTAAAAGAGCACAACGCTCAAAGCAGACATACTTTACTGATTAAGATAAACTATTTTTTGGTTCAAAGAAGACTTTAGGTGATAGTTTTGGTTTAAGGTTTAAAGATTATCTCAGTAACAGCCTCTTTATGATCTAGTCTCCTCAACATTCAGCCTTGCCATCCATCTACCTTTCTGCCATTCTCTTCTGTCTTTACCAATGAAATAATTCCTCTTCCATGACTCTCTGCTCCCCAAGCATCTCTCTGAGAATAATCTGTGGAGATATTTCCTTACTAGACACTTTAAAAATAGTGGTGATTTTATAATCGACCTAAAATTTCTTTAATTAATTTGGTTTGGACGCTTAAAAACTCATGTGTTCATTCAAAATCCTGAAGTGCAAAGGGTATTATGTATTAGGACATAAATCCAATGCAGATAAGATAGTTAATTCAAATTTCTGTAAAGATAAGAATGAATAACTTTACATTATGTTGAAATAAATAGCATGTTTTGTAAATTTATTTTAGTTCGGCATGGGTGAAAGGCCAATTTGTATAAATTGTGGAGCTTTGTATTCACTGTTGTGAAAATGCATAATTTAAAAATATCTGATATTCTAAATTTAAAATTATACATTTAGGGAGGATTTTCTGTAAGCATGTTGCTTTTAGAATACAGATTACCTATAAACTAAAAATGTAATCTGATGTGCAAAAGCAGAATTGTACATAAATTTTTACAGACAAAATCACTAATAAGGATATCCTTAGGTGTATATATGTATATGTGTGTGGTAGGGGAGAGAGGGCATTGTGGTAGTGGTA
The DNA here is from genome assembly GCF_000243295.1 of Trichechus manatus latirostris. Lineage (NCBI taxonomy): Eukaryota > Metazoa > Chordata > Mammalia > Sirenia > Trichechidae > Trichechus > Trichechus manatus. The sequence continues at coordinate 9,237,704 of NW_004443938.1, read as the reverse complement.
GCAAATCATATGCAGTGTCTTAGTGTGTACAAAATGTGCATGGCTGTGTTGCAATAAAACTTTATTATCAAAAATAGACACTGGGCCAGATTTGGCCCATGAACCATAGTTTGCCACCCCCTGATCTCTACTCTTAAAAGTGTGTACTGAGCCTGCTGATTCTAAATTCAAAAATAATTCTAAAATCTAAAATATACACACACACACTCACACGAACATACACACTAGGAGGACGCGAACATTAGTAGAACAAACACTAGACTTTCACCCTAATCAAAATCCTCTCTAAAACCTCAACCTGAATATTTATAGCAGCTATATTCATTATTACCAATACCTGGAAGCATACCATAAGCCAATACCAAGATGTACTTCAATAGGTGAATGGATCAACAAGCTATGATACATCCATACAATGGAGTATTATTCAACAATAAAAAGAAATGAGCTATCAAAGAATGGAAGACATGGAGGAACTTTAACTGCATATTGCTAAGTGAAAGAAGCCAGTCAGAAAAGGCTACACACTATATGATTCCATTTATATAACATTCTAGAAAAGGCAAAATTATAGAGACAGTTAACAGATCATTGGTTTCTAGGGGTCAGGGGAGTGGAAAGGAGATGGATGGCTGTATAGGTGAAACATAGGGTACACTTTAGGGTGGTGAAACTGTTCTGTATAATATGATAAATTTATATGAATGACACTATGCATTTATCAATAGCCTATAGAGCTTCACAGCACAAAGAATGAGCATTATGTTTACAAATTAAAAAAAAAAATTATTTAGGTCAGGGGCTCTTAGGATGAAATGCAGAATGAGACAAAATAATCTAACTGTAAAATAGAAATTTCTTAAAATGTATGAAACCATCTCATCTAAGGGGGTAGGAAAAACAAGCTGTGGACCTAACTAACTTCGGAAATGAGTGGCGTCTCTAACACTAAAGGCAAAAGGAACTCTATATAAGCACTGCGCTCTAGTTGATAATGTTGTTTCCTCCAGGGGTACAGTCCAATACTCTTGCAACAACTACACATGTATGCTGAGACTGAACAATTAAGTAAATAGGTGGTAGGTCGAGGGAGCCAGGTTTTTCACTACTGATATGGGAGGTTATAGATAAGTACAAGGAGAAGGCTAGAAAAATCCATGTCATAATACCTTAGAACTGAAGACATATGTATGGATTCATGTTTACCTTAATGTAGATATGGATGGTTTCATAAAGAAATATTTATAGATATGTATACATACATGGGTTAGTACACACACATGCATTTCCTTTCTATGTCAGCTGAGTAGACCTACAAGCAATGACACTCCAATAGCAAAGAACATAGCAAAGAACATACCTAGGGCACAGATCTTGGTTTCTAATATCATTCTCCAATAAAAGGACCCAGGGCTGCTTAGACAAATGGCTGATCATAAAAATGGAGCAGGAGTCATAAAAGATGTGACTATAGCATTTTATACTGCCAGAAAAAAGGAAGTACTCAAAAACAAAACAACAAGCAAAAACTACAACAAAAACCCCAATGATGAGGGCATGTCAAATGGGCACAGGAGCCAACTGAAAGAGCTCCTAGTGGCCAAACATGGAACATTGTGAGAAAGACAATAATGTGGTATGGAATTTAATCCAAGGTATAAAAAATAACCATGTGTGCATACTGATATAAATAACTGATTGAATAAATAAATAGGAAGAATAGACAATTCCTCCGCGTAGAAGAATTCCAAATGAATTATGTCGCTACTCCACAGTCAGAACGTAGAGCATGACTCCCCTCTCCTTTGAGGTGGGGCTACACAGAGTGACTGCCTGCTAATGACTACAGTACGGAAAGGGGGTAAGCCTGACAAATGCTACCTCAGCCAGGTGATCAAGGTTAACACCAACAGTGATAAGTCATACTGATAGTATGTACTCTTGATTCACATGATGTGAGAATGGCGGTTGACCTCTGTGGTCTCTCTCCAGAAAACTCATAACCCTAGTTTTATGGACTGAATTGTGTCCCTGAAAAATGTATGCCAATTTGACTAGGCCATGATTCACAGTATTGTGTGGTTGTCCTCCATTTTGTGATCTGATATAATTTTCCAAGGTGTTGTAAATCTTAACCTCTATGATATTAATAGGATCCCTGGTGGTTTAGCTAAGCTGCTAAAGAAACACTCAGCAGTTCGAATTCACCAGCCTCTCCTTGGAAACCCTATGGGGTAGTTCTGTCCTATAGGGTCACTATAAGTTGGAATTAACTTGAAGGCAATGGGTTTGTTTTTTTCTGATGTTAATGAGGCAGGATTAGAGGCAGTTATGTTAATGAGGCAGGACTCAATCTACAGGATAAGGTTGTAACTTGAGTCAATCTCTTTCAAGATATAAAAGAGAGAAGCTAGTAGAAAGAAGAAGGATCTCATGGCATCAAGAAAGAAGTGCCAGGAGTGGAGCACGTCCTTTGAATGCAGGGTTCCTATGCTGAGAAGCTCCTAGACCAGAGGAAGATTGATGACAAGGACTTTCTCCCACAGCCCTCAGAGAGAAAGCCTTCCCCTACAGCTGGTGTCCTGAATTCGGACTTCTACCCTCCTAAACTGTGAGAGAATAAACTTCTGTTTGTTAAAGCCATCTGCTTGTGGTATTTCTGTTATAGCTGCACTACACAATTAAGACACCTAGTCTAATCGTGAGAAAAATACAAGACAAAACTCAACTGATAAACATTCTACAAAATACATGACATGTACTTCTCAAAGCAGTCAAAGTTGTCAAAGTCAAGGAAGGTTTGAAAAACGATGACAGCCAAGAGGAGGCTAAGGACAAGTAAATGTGATGAGCTGTTCTGGATGGGATACTGGACAGAAGAAAAAAAAATTAGGTAAAAACTAAGGAAATATGAATGAAGTATGGACTTTCAATGACGATACTATATCAACATTGTTTCATTAATTGTAATGAATGTACTTATACTAATGGTAGATGACAATGATGGGGGAACTTGGGGGGACATATGGAAACTCTGAACTATCTTTGCCATTTTTCTGTAAATCTGCAAATGTTCTAAAATAGAGAATATATTAAACACCCATAAACTGAGTCAGGTCAAGGCCCAGCTTAAATCTCACTAAAAGCTTACTTTTGCACTTGGAATAAACACACAAACTCCTTTCCATGAGAAACAAGGTCCCCTGCCGGAGTCACTACCCTCACCTCACATCACCCATCTCCACTCCCTCACAATCACAAGGCAGCCATGTTGTTGTTGTTGTTGTTGAGTGCCATTAAGGCGATTTTGACTCATAGTGACCTCATGTGACAGAGTAGAACTGCCCCATATTGTATTCTAGGCTGTGATATTTATGAAAGCAGACTAACAGGTTTTTTTTCTCCCACAGAGCCACTGGGTGGGTTTGAACCGCCAACCTTTTGGTTAGCAGCTGAGAGCTTAACTGCTACACCACCAGGATCTCCTTATATTGTCTTCCTTTTAGTTCCTCTAAAATATCAGATGCAGTGTGGGGCCAGGAACTCACAGGGTGTATATTCTGAGGGCCAAACTCTTTCCCACCCAAAACAATTATCCAGCTCCTTCTCCTGTCCAGATTGATCTTCCCTGGCTGTTTCTTGTAATATTCTCAGAGCTCAGCTATAAAACATACTTCCTTACAAAGGCCTTCTCTGACACACACCAGGCACTCCACAATATCTGCTGAAGAAAGGTAAGCATAAATAAGCGAATCCATGAATGTAAATTGACCTTTAGTTGCAATGCATCTACTCAGCAAGTCCCTTACATTCATCGTGCGGCAGTATCATCCTCGTGTGTAAGACAAGAGGTCCCTTCAGCTCCACCTTCTACTAGTCTCTGGGTTATGGCTACGGGACATTGTGGTGGAGAAAGGGCACACAGAAAAAAGTCATGGATGAAATAAAGTGGAGCCATCTAGGAATTGAGGAACACCTAGGACTAACTCAAGCATTGAGAAGAAGAGTTGACGCCTTTGCATTATGGTGCTGGTAAAGAATGTTGACTACACCATGGACTGCAGAAGAAGGAACAAATCTGTCTTGGAAGAAGTACAGACAGAATGCTCCTAAGAAGCAAGGTTGGCGAGACTTCATCTCACATACTCTGGACATGTGATCAGGAGGGACCAGTTCCTGGAGAAGGACATTGTGCTTGGGAAGGTAGAGGCTCAGTGAAAAAGAGGAAGATCCTCAATGAGATGGATTGACGGAGTGGCTGCAACAATGGACTCAAGCATAACAACCATTGTGAGGATGGCGCAGGAGCGGACAGTGTTTCGTTCTGTTGTACATACGGTCACTGTGAGTCAGAACTGAATCGATGGCACCTAATGACAACAACCATATGATTTAAATCAAACAACAAAAAAGATGCATATTATATATATATATGCCATTGATTGATGCATACATATACGCTATTGACTGATTATGGAGATTGATGGAGATGATAATACAGGTGGGACAGGGAAGAAAGGGGATGAGAAAATAGGTGAGCGTAGAATTCTGGGAGAAGAGAGAAATCTGTTCCTAACAAAGCAGGCGGTGTATTTTAATTTTGACCCATGCTGTTTGTTAAAGCTTTTTGTTTACAAATATAATATCTTCACTAAAGAATAAGAGGGCGCCAGTCAGAGTAGAGAAGGAAACAGACATATTCACAGACAACTTGAAATCTAGCCCAGAGCTCCCACATTTACCACAGAACATTTGTAGTTTCTACAATTACAGATGGTTTTTCTTCAGTGGTGAACAAGGAGGACCTCTGCGGAAAGCTAGAGCATTTTACTTCTGCTTTCACCAAAAAACTCATTTAAATATAAAGGTATTTAAAATTACTCCACTCAGCAGGGTTTTGTTTTCAGGCTCTTCCATTTGTTCCAATTCAAATGCAGTGTATTACAATTGGAATTGCAAATTGCTCTCAAAGTAGCTTCTGGAAATGGAAAACTCAAGAGGTGTGATCAAGAAACAGAAGCACCTTTACACACGCAAATGGGAGAAGATTGTTGCTGTCATTTACTGGGAAGCCTTAAGGTTGAAACCACAGTCTAAAGTAAGACAGGAAATTTTATATTAGAAATCTGTAACGCAAAATATAAGACATATGCCTTTAAGGGTAGGGAAAAATAATAATTATAAAATAACTAGAGTATCTACCAAGAGGTATTTTGAGAAAAAACTTTAAATTAGACATTTGTTAAGAATGATGATTGGGAAGCTGGTTTTCTTTCTAAGACATGCTGGGAAGATAAGACATCTTTATTCTTATCTGAGTTGCAAAGGACACTTCTTGCCAGGAATTGCTATGTCTACAGCTCAGCTAAAAGGCCATCAAACTTTTTTTCTTTTAACTCTTTAACACAGAACGAAAGTGTGTTAATTTTGTTTTTAGATATTTTAGGCTTATTAACCTCAATAGTGAACTGGGGATTTTTCATAAAATCAAGTGTTCATTGGCCTATTATAGACATATTATAATTCTCTTGCCCCCTTTATGAAGGTGGCAGGAGGTAGAGCATAAGTTCGTCAAATTAGGGAAAAAAATTATGAAAGTATGAGACTCTGCGTGATGTCGTTCATCAAATGTCCTTGGCACAACACACTGATTTCCCCTCAAGGAAAGCGTCTGTCTCAATCTTTCTCCTTGGGGCGAGGAATCCTGTCTGCAAAAAAGGAGACCACTGACTCTCTAACTAAAATGTGAAAGCATCTGTCCAAGATAGTTGCTTGATGAACGGATTCCTTATAAAGAACCATGTCACACAATTTATTCTGTGACAGCTAGGAAGCCTATGTTAGGGAAGAAAAAAAAAAAAGAAAACAACCATTACCTTTGAGTTGGGATGTAGCACCCCTATAGAACAGAGTAGAACTGCCCCAAAGGGCTTCCAAGGCTGTAATCTTTAAGGAAGCTGACTGCCACATCCTTCCCCTGTGGCGTGGCTGGGGGTTTCGAACCACCAACCTTTCAGTTAATAGCCGAGTGCTTAAGTACTGCACTACCAGGGAGCCAATGTGAGGGAAAAAAAAAAACCGTTTTTTCAGCCAGTCAGAGTCTCTGAAGGGTTAACTTTTGCCAGGTGAAGCGGCCTCTTAAATGCAATAAAGAACACAGAATACACAATGTATATACAAACACCAAAGAAAATCAGCTGTTTGCATTTTTGTCTGTGAGAGCAGCAAGTTTCCGTTTTGACCTTTTATCTTCAGGCTATACAGGAGGAAGATTACACTTGTCTCTGCTGTCAGTGTAATCCATTCAGAGTTTAGCACCTTAACAGTGGAAACGATCAAGATTGATTTTAAGCTTGATGAATATGTTTTCTTTTTTAAAACACTGCATGGCTATCATAAAGCTTAGGGAGCCCTAGTGGCACAGATAGCCAAGCATTCAGCTGTTAACCAAGAAGGGTTGGCAGTTCAAACCCTCCCTGCGGCTCTTTGGGAGAAAGACCTGGCAATATGCATCCTTAAAGACTACAGCCTTGACATAACAAAGTTTATTAAGAAAATGTTCTGCATCCTCCTTTGGTGAGTGGCGTCTGGGGTCTTAAAAGCTAGCAAGCGGCCATCTAAGATGCATCAATGGGGTCCCAACACACCTGTAGTAAAGAAGAATGAAGAACACCGTAGATACAAAGAAAGTATTAGCCCAACAGACAGAAAGGGCCCCATAAACCAGCGACTGCATCAGCCTGAGACCAGAAGAACTAGATGGTGCCTGGCTACCACCAATGACCACCCTAACAGGGAACACAACAGAGAGTCCCGGATGGAGCAGGAGAAAAGTGGGGTGCAGAACTCAAATTCTAGTAAAAACACCAGACTTAATGGTATGACTGAGAATGAAGGAATCCCAGAAAGTATAGCCCCCAGACTTTCTGTCAACCCAGACCTAAAACCATTCCTGAGGCCAACTCTTCAGACAAAGATTAGACTGGACTATGGGGCATAAAATTATACTGGTGAAGAGTGTGCTTCTTAGCTCAAGTAGATACATGAGACTAAATGGGCAGCTCCTGTCCAGAGGTGAGATGAGAAGGCAGAGAGGGTCAGGAGCTGGTTGAATGGACACGGGAAATCAGGGGCGGAAAGGAGTAATGTGCTGTCATAGTATAGGGAGAGTAATTAGGGTCACATAACAACGTGTATATAAATGTTTATATGAGAGACTAACTTCAATTGTAAACTTTCACTTAAAGTACAACAATAAAATTAAAAAAAAAAAAAAAAGATTGCAGCCTAGAAAACCCTGTGGGGCAGTTCTACTCTGTCACATGGGGTCTCAATGAATTGGAATCAACTCGATCGCACTAACAGCAACGAAAACATCACAAAGCATAAATGTGGAGAAAGCCTCAGTTATTGGAGGCCTAATCAGAAGATATTTTTCAAAATAAGAACCTGAAGTAATGGGCAGCCTATAACTTACATCCAGAAATTATTTTTATTTGTTTTCTTCTAATAAGGTGAGAAAAAGCAAAAAAACAAACAAACAAAAAATGTTTGTGTTACCATTAAAACCATAGGATACCCTCAGCATCAGAAGAGATTATAAGGCTGGAGTAAGTCAAAGATGCCAGATGTCTGGGGAACATGAAATCAAATGAACATTGAATAAAATGAACTCCAATTTACTGCAATCTTCTTTCTGCTCTTACAATCAGACACCAGTGAGGTGAATTTCAGATGTTAGGGTCTCTGGCTGGAGAGGTATTAGAATCCAGATTCAAAATAAGGTCAAGCATTAGACAAAACAAGCTTCCAGTGATCCATTTTAGAGACGAATAAAGCGAGAGGGAGACAATGTGTCTTGCCCAAGTGCTCATTGCTAGGAAAGGCCACATGTTGTTCATTCATGGAAAAGGCCATAGCAAGCAAGTTTAACAGAGATATCAAATCTGTAGGCACCATGTATAATACCAGGACACAGTAGACATCTAAGCAACCAGTGAAGGAATGAATGAAGGAGTAGGAACTATGTAGAAAAACAACTAGTTTCCCTTTCCTTCCGAAGAGCCGGGGCACCCCCAAGTCACATGGTCAATGTTCAACAACTGGTTCTCTGGGCAGAGGGGGGAGGGAGGACTGATTTGTAGCATTTGTTGGTTTTTGTAGTATAAACGCTCCTACTATGGCCAATTTCAAGCCACCAACCAGAAGTCACAGAACCAGAGTTGGGAAGAAATGCTCAGTAGAACACCATTACGCAGTATCTCCACCATATCAATATCACAGCTGTAAATTTTCTGCTATTAATTTCCAATATTATTCCTTCCTGGTCAGAGAAGACGTATGGTATAATTTCCATCTTTTTCAGTTGGCTGAGACTTGTTTTGTGGCCTGGCATATGGTCTACTCTCATAGATGTAAATTACCACAACGATTCACACGACAATAAAATGTAGTGACATAATTCCTAAATGATGAGTTTGGAGTATTTATTACCTTTTAAAAATATAACTTGCTAAATCCTAAGTATATATAAATTAATTTTTAATAGCTGTATGTATAATATAGTGTTTTAAAAATTGGCTCGCCAATTCAACAACTGGGTTTCACTAGCAAGTCAGGGCCAGCTGCAACACCACTGCTTGGAACCTCTCCCAACTACACCAACCTATGCCCTCTGCATTCTCCAACTATAATGAGATGAAGGACTGGCCTCTCATTTAAAGAAAACACTCCCATCATCCTCACCCCCAACATCCTCACCACCATCTCCATTACCACCACCACCAGCAGAACTCAGGATGACCTTGGAAAACACCTTTTGAGAATTCTACATACTGCTCTCATCAGCGCTTCACAATCAAATACGCAGAGCAGAGACTCAAACTCCTCTCCATCTTGTCATCCTGTTTAGAATCTTGAGCTCCTCACTTTCTTTTCTAATTTCTCCCAGAGGGGCTCCTCACTTCTCCAAGGTACACGTTAATGCATTTTCCTCCACTGCACATTCAGCTCTTCAGATAATCAAGTTTCTACCTTGTGTACAGACTTCATGTTGGCTTGGTGTTCCCTTCTCTTTCTGTGTGAGCCATTGCTCTGGTTCAGGAAAATCAGAACTGCAACTAACAACCTCTCTCCTCGTTCATAATATGGCTGTGTCTACATTCCAAATATTCTGTAGCTTGAACTTCATGTTTTTATTGGTTAGTAAATTATGATACAGCCCTTAGGGCTCTCTAGGAGAATTACCATTTCAGTTTAAGTCAAGCTATTGTCGTTCTTAGGTGCCGTCGACTCAGCTCCGACTCAAAGCAACCCTATGTACGAAACACTGCCTGGTCCTGCGCCATCCTCACAATCATACTCGAGCTCACTGTTGCAGCCACTGTGTCAATCTATGTTGAGGGTCTTCCTCTTTTCGCCGGCCCTCTACTTTACCAAGCATGATTTCTTTCTCCAGGGACTGATCCCTCCTGATAACATGTCTAAACGATGTGAGACAGAGTCTCACCGTCCTTGCTTCTAAGGAGCATTCTGGTTGTACTTCTTCCAAGAGAGATTTGTTTGTTATTTTCGCTGTCCAGGGTATATTCAGTATTCTTCACCAACACCATAATTCAAAGGTGTCAGTTGTTCTTTGGTCTTCCTTATTCATCATTCAGCTTCCGCATGCATATGAAGCCACTGAAAACACCATGGTTCCAGTCAGGCGCACCTTAGTCTTCAGGGTGACGTCTTTGTTTTACTACACTTTAAAGAGGTTTTTTGCAACAAATTCACCCAATGCAATGCATTATTTGATTTCTTGACAGCTGTTTCAATGGGAGTTGATTGTGGATCCAAGTAAAATGAAATCCTTGACAATTTCAATCTTTTCTCCATTTATCATGACGTTGCTTATTAATCCAGTTGTGAGGATTTTTGTTTCCTTTATGTTGAGGTGGAATCCATACTGAAGGCTGTGGTCTTTGATCAGTAAGTGCTTCAAGTCCTGTTTGCTTTCAGCTAGCAAGGCTGTGTCATCTGCATATCGCAGGTTATTAACGAATCTTCCTCCAAACCTGATGCCCCATTCTTCTTCATGTAATCCAGCTTTTCAGATTATTTGTTCCGCATACAGACTGAATAAGTATGGTGAAAGGATACAACCCTGACGCACACCTTTCCTGACTTTAAACCACGCAGTATCCCCTTGTTCTGTTCGAACAACTACCTCTTGATCTATGTACAGGCTTCTCATAAGCACAGTTTAGTGTTCTGGAATTCCCATTCTTCGCAATGTTATCCAGAATTTGTTATGATCCACACAGTCGAATGCATTTGAATAGTCAATAAAACACAGGTAAACATCTTTCTAGTATTCTCTGCTTTCAGCCAGGATCCATCTGACATCAGCAATGATATCCCTGGTTCCACATCCTCTTCTGAATCCAGCTTGAATTTCTGGCAGTTCCCTGTTACTGCTGCAGCCACTTTTGAATGCTCTTCAGCAAAATTTTACTTGTGTGTTATATGAATGATATTGTTCAATAGTATCTGCATTCGATTGGATCACCTTCCTTTGGAATAGGCATAAATATGGATCTCTTCTAGTCGATTGGCCAGGTAGCTATCTTCCAAATTTCTTGACATAGACAAGTGAGCACTTCCAGTGCTGCATCCGTTTGTTGAAACATCTCGGTTGGTATCTGTCAATTCCTGGTGCCTTGTTTTTTGCCAATGCCTTCAGTGCAGCTTGGACTTCTTCCTTCAGTACCATCGCTCCTGATCATATGCCACCTCCTGAAATGGCTGAACGTCGACCAATTCTTTTTGGTATAGTGTATTCCTTCCATCTTCTTTTAATGCTTCCTGCATCGTTTAATATTTTCCCCATAGAATCCTTCAACATTGCAACTCAAGACTTGAATTTTTTCTTCAGTTCTTTCAGCTTGAGAAATGCCAAGTGTGTTCTTCCCTCTTGGTTCTCTAACTCCAAGTCTCTGCACATGGCATTATAATACTATACTTTCTCTTCTCGAGCTGCTTTGAAATCTTCTATTCAGCTCTTTCACTTCATCATTTTTTTCCTTTTGCTTTAGCTACTTGACATTCAAGAGCAAGTTTCAGAGTCTCTTCTGACATCCATTCTGCTCTTTTCTTTCTTTCCTGTCTTTTAATGACCTCTTGCTTTCTTCATGTATAATGTCCTTGATGTCATTCCACAACTTGGCTGGTCTTCAGTCATTAGTGTTTAACACGTCAAATGTATTCTTGAGATAGTCTCTAACTAAATTCAGGTGGGATATGCTCAAAGTGGGATATGGTTGTACTTTGGCTCTCGTGGACTTGTTCTAATTTTCTTCAGTTTCAACTTGAACTTGCATAGGACAAATGATACTCTGTTCCATAGTCGGCCCCGACCATGTGCTGACTGATAATATTGAACTTTTCCATCGTCTCTTTCCACAGATGTAGTTGATTTGATTCCTGTGTATTCCATCTGTCGAGGTCCACGTGTATAGTCGCTGTTGATGTTGGTGAAAAAATGTATTTGCAACGAAGAAGTCATTGGTCTTGTAAAATTCTGTCATGAGATCTCTGGCATAGTTTCTATCACCAATGCCATATTTTACAACTACCAATCCTTCTTTGTCTCCAACTTTCACATTCCAATCAAGTGAAACCTGTAAAAAAAAGGTACCTGAAATCTAATTAAAGATTTGTCAGAATTTTTCCTTTGAAGGAGTACAATCATCTTCCATGTGGTTTTTCCCCTCCATTTCCCTGTCTCTGTGCAATGTCAAAAAGCAGATTACTCTTAAAGCACAGACTAGAAAACATCACTCACTCTGCTCCCAAGCCTTCAATAGCTCCCACTACACATGAAATAAAGGAAGCCTGGTGGCTCAAACAGTTAAGTGCTCAACTGCTAACCAACTGGTTGGTCATTCGAACCCATTCAGCAACTGCATGGGAGAAAGACCTGTTTTACCTGCTCCTGTAAATATTATAGCCTAGAAAACTCTGTGGGGAAGCTCTATCCTGTCACATGGGGTCACTGTGAGTTGGAATTGAGTTGAAGGCATCTAACAACAACAACAATGCATTTGTTATTGTTGTTGTTGTTGTTGTTGTTAGGTGCTGTGATGATTAAGATTGTGTGTCAACTTGGCTGGGCCATGATTCTCC
>NW_004443938.1:9154151-9225306 GCF_000243295.1 Trichechus manatus latirostris | reverse complement strand
CTCTACAATCATGTGAGCTGTTTCCTTGATATAATCTCTCTCTCTATATATATTTATACACTTTACTGGTTTTGCTTCTCTAGAGAACCCAGCCTAAGACAGGTGCAATCGAGCCGGTTCTGACTTATAGAGACCCTACGTACAACAGAACGAAACCCTGCCCGGTCCTGCACCATCCTCACAATCATTTCTATGCTTGAGCCCATTGTTGCAGCCACTTTGTCAATCCATCTCGTTGAGGGTCTTCCTCTTTTTCACTGACCCTCTACTTTACCAAGCATGATGTTCCTCTCCAGGGACTGGTCCCTCCTGATAACATGTCCAAAATATGTGAGACAAAGTCTCACCATCCTCTCTTTTAAGATGCATTCTGGCTGTACTTCTTCCAAGACGGATTTGTTTGTACTTTTGGCAAACATACAACATATGAAATAAGCTCCTTATGTTGCATCCAAACCCTTCTAAAATTTGACATTAACAATATTTCCATGTATTCCCAACTTCTTTCCTGAACATACCGAGATCTAGCTAAATGCTATTACATGACACTGCATAAATGTTTCCTATTCCCCTATCTTTGCTCAGTCATCACCACTACTCATAATGTTCTTTTCTCCACACTCACCTGTCAAATTCTTACCCATACTTCAAGGTCCAGTTCAAGGTTTACATCCACTTTGAAGCTTGACATAATAATTCCCTACTTTTGTAGGCCACCACTCATCTGTCCTGGTGTTGTACTATGGTGGCTTGCACGTTGCTGTGATGTTGGAAGCTATGCCACAGGTATTCGAAATACCAGCAGGGTCACCCGTGGTAGACAGGTTTCAGCAGAGCTTCCAGACTAAGATTAGGAAGAAAGGCCTGGAGAGCTACTTCTGAAAATCAGCCAATGAAAACTCTATGGATCACAACAGAACATTGTTGAATATAGTGCTGGAAGATGAGCCCCTTAGGTTGGAAAGCACTCAAAATACACAGTGCCCACAAAAATGGCCTCGTGCATACCAATGACCATGAAGATGATGCAGGGCAATATTTCATTCTGTTGTACATGGGGGTCACCATGAGAGGGAGTTGACCAACAACAACTAATAACCACAACAGAAAAACTCTTCTGTAATACCAGAGGAATATGTTTGTACTCGCAATATCTGCCACACCTAGATTTTCAACTCTGAGAAAATGAGCGTTTTTTTACTGTTTTTGTTTTTTCCACTGTTTTGCTAAGTACCTTGCATATAGAAATATTTCTGAATTTCTATATATAATTCATTCCTTAGTTGATGATAAATTCCTTAGGCTGAACAGCTAGTGTTTAATAATATCTGCATTCCTTACAGTGCCTAGGATTTACTTAGTAACACTCAACAAATATTTGTTAACTAAATGAATACAAATGCACATTGTTTCCCAAAACGCAAGTAGGGGTTTTGTCTACCTCAAAGGCTTCAAAATATTCTCAGTATTTCAGTAAAGGGCAGTACATAGGATAAACAGCATACCCTTGAAGCTTAAAATGGCTCAAAAGGATGAAGCTCCTTTTTTAGTATGCTTCTTAAGGTTTTTTACTCAATTACCCAGAAGGGCTCTTAGGCACAGCAATGACCTGGTTTAGAAACTTTGAGAGAAATGTGGATAAAAATAAATATGAGTCTTTAACAATATGCACATATGCATTTTAACAATAAAGAGACCAGTCTAAACTTGCCTTGACCTACAGACGTTTAAAAGCACTCATTCCAGAGTGCTAATGTTCATATCCAAATAATGATGTACTCTCAGTCTCCTGAAGGGTTGTCCTCCCGGCAAGTACCGTCCACTCTTTCTGCATTCCACCAAACACATGCTGGTCTGCTAGAGTGCTCTTAGCATTCAGTTATTTTTATGGCTTAGAAAGTCTACTGCTAGAACTCTGTCCTACAGAAGTACCAGCAAGACAGTAAAGATATGTGTTCACTGTTGTTAACCCTGATGTTATTTGGAGTAAGAAAAAGTCAACAGTCTTAATATCTGTCAATGGAGGAAAGTTAAATAACCGTGTAACAGACCACTCTGCACTTCTCCTAACAAAGTATATGCACAAGCCCTCACGTACAAGGCTGTCCGCAGTATATGGTTAAATGTAAAAATCATGTTGCAAAGAAGGAAAAATAAAAATTGCTGAAAGCTATGCATGCTCTCATTTTTATAAGGGCAATAACCTACTTATATTTATAAACATACATGCATGTACCCATGGATAAATGTGAGCACATATCTTTTTATATAAACATAGATAAAAAGAGCCACATAAACCTCAAAGTATGTACCTTTTGGTATGAGTTTCAGGAGGAGCCCCTGTGGTGGTAGTGGATAAGAGATGGCTGCTAACAAAAAGGTCTTCAGTTTGAATCCACCAGCCACTCCTTGGAAACCTTAGGGGGCAGATCTGCTCTGTCCTGTAGGGTCGCTCTGAGTCGGAATTGACTCTACCACAGTGGGTTTGGTTTTTGAGGGGGTATGGATTTAAAGGATGGAGAAGTGGAGTTTTACTTTATTCACTTAGAAATATAAAAAAAAAGAAAAAGTTGTAGGAGTTCAAAACTGCAGTGTTTACTTTGGGGCCTGTTCTGATTTTAGGAACCCGACTGACAGCATACCTGAAGCCCTTGGCTAAGAACAGCCGTTTTTCTTCTATAATCTGCCGCCCTGCAGTTTCCAAAAGGCACACAAATAGGCTGTATTTCCTCATTGAAGCTGTTGCCTCCCATAATCTCAGGCTGCAACAGTAGCTTCCAGTCTATTCTTCCTACCTGCCTAGCCTCCCTGAGCCCCAGGGCGATGAGAACCTGAATCAAGTATGTCCTGGGGCCTCTTCCTTGCTCGGCTCCTCGCCTCAGTGCCTGTGAAATGTCCTAGGACACAAATAAAAGGCTCCAACTGCTCTGCATGTAGAAATTTTTGAAATGGTGTATCTTTGGCTGTGTGTATTTTCACTAAAAAAAAGGTTGAGAAGTTAGAGGGTTGACATATTGTGGCGTTGTTAACCAATATCATAAAACAATATGTGTACTACTGTTCCATGAGAAACTATTTGTTCTGTAAGCCTTCACCTGAAGTACAATTTAAAAAAAAAAAAAAAAAAAAGCTCCAACACTCAGGTGCAGGTCATGGGACCAGATCTTGTATTCACATGTAAAATAGGCCATATAACTGGTTTACAAGAACGAAAGAAAGCTCAGCTTTGAGAAACAGAGTTACGGC
The DNA here is from genome assembly GCF_000243295.1 of Trichechus manatus latirostris. Lineage (NCBI taxonomy): Eukaryota > Metazoa > Chordata > Mammalia > Sirenia > Trichechidae > Trichechus > Trichechus manatus. The sequence goes on along the minus strand of NW_004443938.1, from coordinate 9,222,060 downwards.
ACAGTTTGTCAGCTTTAAAAAGCTATTATTCACATCAAAAGATGATTTAATATAGACTTCATTTTTCAACGAGCTGCCTTAGTGCATTTAAAATGCACTCTGATTTACAAATACTTGACTAACCCTTATAAATGCAACAATATCTTATACATACACCATATGTATATTGACCTTGGTTGGAGTTTGAATCCGAACTGGAGGCACCTTCTCTTATGTCAGCCTCTTAAAGCATATTTGGGGCTGACAATGTCTATTGCCTGTTTTCGTATTGTGCATCAAAAGATGTAACTTCTGTAACAGCTCTCTCCTGCTATTTTAGATCTTCAGGCTGGACTTGTCCATTCATTAATTCTTTTGCCCATTCATTCAAACAGCAGATATTTTTTAATTACTTCGCGCCACTCACTCTTGTCAAGTGCTGGAGATACACATGCGTGAACACAACAGAGTTCAAATCCCCTGAGGGAGACAGACATTAATCCCATGATCTCATAGAGGAAAATTCCATATTAAATTGCATTAAGACACAGGAAGGAAATGTATGGGAAGGAATGAGACAGGGGATTAGGGTTCGGAGAATCAGGAGAGCGTGCTCTTCTCAAGGAATGGGGGCCTTTTTCCAGTGTGTGCAAAAGCACTGTAGAGGTCAGCAGAGCCCTGGGAAGGGAGAAACTAGACGCCAGGGGTCCCCCGAGGAGTGGATGGCAAGGGGTGGTGGGGTCCTGGATGTATCACTTTGGGTTCTAGGCAATGTGGTGAACAGAGCTTGGGATAGAATTCAGCCGGACGCTTCTGGGCTGGGCACAATTTTACCACACCAGTTAAAAGTTCTGCTGCCTCCTCCATGGCCACCATCTTCCCAAAACACAATGCTGGTCACTATACGCTCTTCTGACTTAAAAGCTTCAATGTTGCTTGTTGTCATCAAGTCATTTGCAACTCACGGGGAGCCCACGAGTATAGAGTAGAACCGCTCTGCAGGGTTTTCAAGGATGTGACCTTTTGGAAGCAACTGGCCAAACCTGTCTTTCCAGTTGCCTTTGGATGGGTTCCAACTGCCAAACTTTTGATTAGCAGTCAAGTGCTTAAGCATTTGCACCACCCAAGGATGCCTAAAAACTTCAACGACTCCCCAGTAACCAAGGGATAAAGCACCAAGTGCATGGGAGAACACAGAAGGCTCTTTGCAAGCGGATCCCCACCTCCTTGCTTATATGGTGTAGGGTTACTTCATTCACTAAAGTCAAACTACAGCTGACTTTATCCCCTCTGTGGGCCCCAACAGCTCATTCTCTGCCATTTGGCTCCCGGCATTCCTCTCTAAGGAATGACCAGCCAGCTTCTCTGCATGGCAGTCTATGATAGATTCTTCCAGATGGCCCGTTCCCTCTGTCCCCTCTGGGCACACAGCTTATGGAGGGCAACACACAGCATGGAGGGAGACAGGACACACACCTGTATCCAGGCCAGCTAAATCTACCTGGCAGTCAGCCACTCATAGGGGTTGAGCCAGGTACACCTGACAGCCAAGCTCTTTGTAAAGCTTTCCCTTCGTGGGCAAAGCTGTTGTGTGCAGTAGGCTAGGGAGGGAGGATTGGCAGAGCATTACAGGAGGAGTGAGCATGTGCCAAGAGGGGAGGGGGCAGAGCTTGCTCAGGTACTGGAGGAAGGCAGGAGCCGCTGGAGAGCAGAGAACCAGTGAAGCCAGGGGAGGCTGGCAGAGGCGGGGTCTCACTGAGTGTCTTAGGAGTGTAGCTATCTTTTTCTTTTTTAAAATATTATTGTACCGGTGACTACTGAACATCCACATAAAATCGCAGCAGGCACCTCAGGACATACCAACTGTCCCAACTGTATATTAAACTGGTTCTATGTTTGCAGAAGCTAAGAGGGAAAAAAAAGTGTTACAAGCCAAAATATACTAGGGGGCCCTGATAAAATGCAGTACCACACGTTCTTAGTGGACTGTGAGCAGTCACTAAATGTTATAGGAAATAGGAGAAATGACGAGACATTGACTGGGGTACCAAGTTTTGGGACGACGTTGAGACAGTTGCCAAGAATGGAGTGTAGATTCAATACAAAATGAAGGACACTCCTAAAGATTTCATCACACATGTGAGAGCTGTACTGGGTCTTCGCTCATTGAAAGAATTGTGTGGAGGGTAGAGGGGGATGTTCTAGAAGAAGGAAGACCAGCCAGGGTTAAGGTACTAAAACAAGACCACAGAGGGCTGGCCTGCTCCAGAGGCATCAAAGAGAACTGCCTAGTTGGAACACAAGGTGTTTTTAAGACGAAAGAAAAAATCAGTGAAGAAATTAGAATATGCAATTAAAAAATGTCATAGAACAAAGGTACAGAGATTGAAATATTCAGCCCAAAAAGACAGTTGTGGGGATGATTTAAAAACTTGTTTGTAAGACTCCATAAATAGGGGTTCAAGTTACTATTACTTCAAGGTACTTTTGGAAGAATTTGGCTTGGAGGAAATGAAGATTTTCTTGATAATTAAAATTTGAAAGAGTGTCTCAGGAGAGGATGAGGCTCTTCCAGTCAGCCTTAATTAGATGTTAAAAACAGAAGTTTCTAAAAGTCCTGTTTCCATTCTAGGCCACACAACTTTCTTGAGAGTTGCTTTTAATCTCAGCAATGTGCTAATTGTTTCTAATGGCCTGTGAGCAAACTCCCGAATCTATCAACCTTCTCTCTTTAGCCATACATTAGGGAATGAGTCTTTGAAAGGAAAGTTCCCAGCAGGTTGCCCAAGGGGCTGCCCCAAAGTAGTGACATCCTCACCTGGTTTGGAGAGGACTCAAGGTCAAACCAAGCAGGAAGCTTGTAATGTGAAATTGAAGGCTCAAAACTTTACAAAAAAACAAATAAAAATAAAATAATAAAATAAGAATGAAAAAGAGGAAAAGAATAACTCCTCTCTCTGGAGCAGTTTATTGTGTTCCTATCTGTGAGGAGAAATATGAATCACAGCACCTTTCAAATACCTCCCAGACACACCAATCTGTAATACAAGATTTTTAAAAACATCAAAACAATATCCCCCAATTGCCCACAATGTTTAAAGTTTGATCCTTGTAAGTTCAAACCGAAGCGATATTGAAAATGGGTTCAATTTAGTGTTTAGAAAGGTAATGGCCATCCATCTACCAAGAAGTGGGCCAGGTGAGGTCAGGTTTCCCCTTCAGGTCTGCATATCTCCTTTAGAAGCAGAAAAAACAAATCATTTAATTTTTTTCTGAAACAAGAATAATCTTCTTAGAATAGCTAAAACATTATAAAAAAGGAGGACAATGGAGAGGGACTTTGCCAAATAGATTTTAAAATTTAAAGTTACAACAATTAAACTATGTGCCTAGCACAGAATAAGTCATGGAACAGAAGTGGAAACCATGGAAGAGGTCTCTAAATTATATAGATACACACCCGTACCCATTATACATATATACACCCATACCGATTGTCATCAAGTCAATTCTGACTCACAGCAACCCTATAAGACAGAGTAGAGCTACACCATAGGGTTTCCGAGCCCGTGAATCTTTACAGAAGCAGACCGCTGTACCCTTCTGTGGAGCTGCTGGTGGGTTCGAACCATCAACCTTTTGGTGAGCCACCAAGCACTTTAACAACTGTCCCACCAGGGCTCCATATATATATATATGACTTCAGGATATGAAGCTATAAAATTTCAAATGAGTGAAATGTTAGATGACTTGATAAGCAGTATTAGAGCAAGTCATAATAATAACATAGTAATAAAATTTGGATATTTTCAGCATTCCTCAACACAGATACATAACAACATAAAAGAATCAAATGTTAAAAAAAATGAAATTATAAAACTCTGAGAAGATAACCTGGACAAATTTAGTTCATAACCCACAAATGGCAAAGAAATTCCTAATAAGCTGAAAAATCTAAATCATTGATAATTGACTACAGAAAACTTTAAAAGTTGGTATGGAAAAACACTCAAAACAGTAAAAGAGAAACAATAAATGAGGAAATACTGACATTTACTATATGTATTCTTGATATATATAGAAATCTTCCAAATTTATTTTAAATAGACAAACATTTGATAGAAAACCTCGGAAAGAAAGGCCCAAACAAGCAATCCACAAAGTATGAACAGCCAGTATTCCTTGGAAAGCAGCTCAACTTCTGGGCAGTTGCTACTTACCCAATGATAGAAACCCACACCAAACCACTGCCAATTTTCACAGTTATAATTTTTATGGGAAAGGAACCCTGGTAGCACAGTGGTTATGCACTTGGCTGCTAACCAAAAGGTCAGCAGTTCAAACCCACAAGAGTCTCCGAGGGAGAAAGATGTGGCAATCTGCTTCTGTAAAGATTACAGCCTTGGAAATTGTAACGACAACCACCACCAGATTATGAGCCCAGCCATATCCATGGAGAGCTGATGAAACGGAGCCCTGTCACTACTGACATGGATAGGAGACTAAGACACATCACCCAGGACAGGCAGCTTAGAAGGCACTGAAGAGGAGGCAGGGCGGGAGCTTTCTGCTATGGAATTCTCCACCTAAACTGCAGATAACACTTACTGAGTGAGTCCAATGCGCTCTAAACAATAAGGGCTATGTTATATATGTAAAACGTAAGGTAGAACACCTTGAAGAAACTGAAAGTAGCTAATTAATAAACAGAAGATTCACTCACGGGGCTGAGGGGTGGGGGTAAATGAGGATCTGGATGTTGGAGATTAGAAATTTCATGAGCAAAGTGTTTTAGAAGAGAGTGGTGTCTGACTTTTAATCCAAATATCCCCACAAAGGCGGGGTGGGTTGAAGGGTCCTGTTCCTTATTTCAAGTGTAGGTAGACGACTTTAATGAGACCACAGGAAAAGCCAACAGGTAATTAACAACAACAACAAAAACCACACAAATCTCAAGCATTACATAACAAGAAGTTACATACTCAGATGTCCTCGTTTAATGAAGAGGACCATGGCACCCAGCATCATCCCAGCTCTACTCTTTTCCTTTCTTTTCTCTCTCTTTTTTGGCCACAGGAAGTGTCCTGGTTGCAGAGCAATGAAAAAGGAAGGCGAGGTAAAGAATACCTGTACTTATCTCCATGTCTGCCCCTCCAGTTTCCAGGACTTGGGAAGAGATGCATGAGGCCCCTTTTTCCCCATTGCTTCTCCTCCTGAGGTGGTTGCTGTTACTATTATTTGTTCTCAAGTTGATTCCAACTCCTGGTGAACCCATGTGACAGAGGAGAACTGCCCCAGAGGGTTTTCTTGGCTGTAAACTTTACAGAAGCAGATGGCTGTCTTTCTCCTACAGAGCAGCTGGGTGGGTTTGAATTATGTCCCCCAAAAAATGTGTGTATCAATTTGGCTGGGCCATGATTCCCAGAATTGTGTGGTTGGCCTCCATTCTGTGATTGTAATTTTATGTTCAAGAGGATTAGGGTGGGATTGTAACACCACCTTTACCTAGGTCACATCCAATGTAAAGGGAGTTTCCCTTGGGTGTGGCCTGCACTACCTTTTATCTCTCAAGAGATAAAAAAAAGGGAAGCAAGCATCAAGAAAGCAGTGCCCAGAGCAGAGTGCGTCCTTTCGACCGGGGTCCCTGTGCAGAGAATCTCCTAGTCTGGGGGAACACTAAAGAGAAGGCCGACGGAGCGAAAAAGCCTTCACCTGGAGCTGACGTCCTGAATTTGGAATTTTAGCCTACTTTAGCTGTGAGGAAATAAACTTCTCTTCGTTAAAACCATCCTCTTTTGGTGTTTCTGTTATAGCAGCACTAGATGACAAAGACAAACCACCGACCCTTTGGTTAATAGCCCAGTGCTTAACTGTTCCTCCCAAGGTTACGGGCCCACATTAGAGTGGGAAGCAATGGGTTGAGAGACTCAACTGGTGTGACCGGGCTCAACCGGTAAGATTTGAGTCTTCATGCCAAGTTCTATTACCTTGGCCAGTATCTTAATGTCTCCTTTCCTGATTCCAGCATCCATCCTGCTTCACCTAAGGCACTTCTGAAAGGGTCTTTGAATTGAGGGCTCAGTAAAATTGAAGTAACAAGGCAGATGGTGATTTGGCATGATGTACCCCAAATTTTAGATCTATTAGTAAGGTCCTCCCCAGATATAATCATTAGTATGAGGCAGTACGGAGGAGCACTTAGGGATTCAGACTTGGGTTTGAGACCTTATTGTAACTTACTAGCTATGTGACAATGGGTAGTTTCCAACCCTTGTCCCACTAACCTCAGAGGGTAGGACTGGGGATAATGGCAGTCTCTACCTCACAGGGTTGTTCTGAGCATAGAAGGAGGTAGTGCGTGTGAACACATCTGGCACACTCTGCAAGTGAAAAGTGTAATCAGGAAGAGACTTTTCACACTCAGAAAGGGCTTCAGCAGAATGGGGGACTTGCTCAGAAAGACTCGGTAGACCTCCAAACACAGCTCAGATGTGGTTTCTCTGATACAGTGAAGTTCAGCATTTGGAGCAATTTGGCTTTTGCAAATGTGTGCCTCATCCTGAGCAGTGTCCTGTGTCAGTTCCACTAAAGACTACGGGTCCATTATAACCCTGGCAGGGACAAGGTTTAAACCACAATGTTCTAAAACTCAGAAACTCTGCGTCCTCCACCACCATTGCCACAGGAGACCCACAATAAGACTGAATCTGAGGCACAGCAAGATACTGTTTAACAGGGTTCTTTTTTGCTTCACCTTTTTTCTCTATCCTATTTTCCTTGCTTTCCCCAGGAATGATTCACATGGTTTAAAATGACCCGATAGCATTAAATATACTGCGATGCTTCTGAAATCACACTGATACAAAATGGAGGAATTATTTTCTAGAGTGGAATTAAATCACGTTCGTAATCATTTTATCAGGGAACTGCAAACTTCTTTCCATTCTTCATGACCTTAAGGATTCATTTTCACTATGGAGCAAAAAAAAAAAAAAAACCAGCTCTCACTTACAAACTCAAAGGGGTGACACCTTTTAAATCTGACTGAGGTTTAATCTGATTAAAATGCAGGACTAAACTACAGTTGGTTGATTCAAGGAGATGGCTCTCAGAAATTGTTTTATCTCCCTACCACCAGGCTGCACCTCCCTTTCACAGTGCATGGCTCCTGATTGGTGCACTCTTGAGACCCATGAAGCATGCCTTCCAACATTGGCAATGCCAGTTTCTCTTCCTTAGTTTATCAAATTCCAATGGAAAGGATCCAACTCCTCAGCTCAATATAACGAGCAGGAAGCACAGACTCACATTTGGAACTAAGTTTCTTTATCTTCAGACCATGAAATAATTTAAAGGAATAGCAGAGCTTGGAATCAGGAAGGTTTAAGAGTTTAGATGGATAGAAGCGCCTTATAGAAGTGAGCTGGCTTCCAGTGGTACAGAATCAGAGGTGGCTCCAGTCCCCTACAGTAGGGTTTCTCAACCTGGGCACTATTAATGTCTGGGGCAGGATAATTACTGTTGTGGAAGCTGTCCTGTGCATTGTAGGATGTTTAACGGCATCCTTGGCCTCTCTTTAACTAGATCCAGCACCATCGTCCATCCCTAGGTGTAAAAACTAAACATGTCTCTAGACATTGCCAAACGTCCCTGAGAGGGGCAAAAATTAACCTATAACAAAAAACAAACAAAAAGTCAGTAGCTGTGGAGTCAGTTCTGACTCATGGTGACCCCACATGTGTCAGAGTAGAAATGTGCTTGATAGGTTTTTAATGGCTGATTTTTCAGAAGTAGATCCCCAGACCTTTCTTCTAGGGGCCCTCTGGGTGGACTCAATCTTTTGGTTACCAGCAGAGCACTTTAACCATTTACACTACTCAGGGACTACAACGTATAGCTACTTAAGGATACTACATGCACAGTTTCTCACCTCACTTCATATCATTAAAAGAGAAAAAAGGGGTTGTGTAGAATGTCTACTAAATTTTAAAATGTTGTACCTATACCGAAAACATTATATACCACCACTAATTTAGGAATATTTTTCCCAGGGAAAAAAAAAATCTTTAAATTTAACTAGCTAAAAAAAAAACTAGCTGGACGATGAATAAGGAAGACTGAATAAGAATGGATGCCTTTGAATTATGGTGCTGGCGAAGAACATTGAATATACCACGGACTGCCAGAAGAACGAACATATCTGTCTTGGAAGAAGTACAGCCAGAATGCTCCTTAGAAGCAAGGATGGAGAGACTTTGTCTCACATACTTTGGACATGTTATCAGGAGGGACCAGTCCCTGGAGAAGGACATCACGCTTGGTAAAGTAGAGGGTCAGAGAAAAGGACGAAGACCTTCAACAAGATGGATTGGCACAGTAGCTGCAACAATGGGCTCAAGCATTACGATTGTGAGGATGACACAGGACTGAGCAGTGTTTTGTTCTGTTTTACACAGGGTGGCTATGAGTCAGAACTGACTGGATGGCCCCTAACAACAACAACAAAGAAAGGCTAGTTTATGAAAAGCTTCCTCAGACAGATGATGTTTGGGATTTCAAAGCATACACAACAGTTACACTAAAGATTATATGTTCTGTAGTTACGCCTCATAGAAATACGGGTAATGTAAGTTTGGAGAACACAATAAAGATGAGACAAGACCAATAAAAACCCAGCTACTCTTTCAGATAGCAATTCAGATTCAAAATCCTGACTGATATTTTACTGAGTGTTCACTTTCTGTCAGGCATTGCTCAAGTTTTATCTGCTGTAATTGTGACAATCTTTGGAAGAGGTTTAGAGAGGCTTGGGAACTTGCCCAAAGAACAAGACAGTTAAGGGTAGGGCCAGGTTTGGAACCCAGCCAGTCTTTCTCCAGAGCCTACATTCTTGATCACAGCCATGAAAAGCACTCACCAACGGCTGATGCACTTGGTGTCACCTGACTTTGCAGAGTGATTCCAGGGCAGATTAATCTATGTTCAAAAACAAATGGACAGGGAGACTGGAAAATAAGAAAATCAGACATAGTGAGAGACGGGGTGGAGAGAAGATTCTGTTCCTCCTCCTAGTCTCACTGCAAGATAAGCGTGGTATCAAACTGCTATCACAAATGGACAGGGAGCAAGCTCTAGCACTCTCTAAGGAAAGTATTTTGATATATTTCTGGAAAGCTAAATGTATCTCACCAAAGCCAACTTTTCAAGATAAATGAAAAGACAGTTTCACCTATCTATAATTTAGTTAAGGACTGCCAAAAAAAAAAAGGATCAAAGATTGAAATTTACTTTTTAATTTCCTGAATCAAAATCTCTCTCCATATGGACTTGGGAGTTGCAAAAGCCAAAAATATCATTCCAGAAAACAAGATTAGTGGCTAACATTGACAGCTCTGTGAAAACCAGAGTGTGATGGAATCATCACACTTCATGCATTTTATGATTTTCCTAGAATATTGTTCTTCATAAATTCTGTAAAAGGGGTTACCTGTCATATTTACTCTAGCAATTATCTTAATAATGTGAAAGGATACCTATAAAAATTTTCCTGGAAAATTTCAACTTAGAAGTCTGGTACAGGCATTCTACCCAGGGAGAACATTGGCACGTTCCTCTGTGAACAGCTTTCCAATCATGCCAACACACTGAACGTAACGATAATGGGGACGTTTGAGTACTTAGACATCTGCTAGGAAACCAAATCAGTTAGTCAGTCACCATCAAATGAGTTTTCGGCCAGTTTCCCAGCGCAAAACTACAGTGAGGCGATCTCTCTTTAATTTCATACGTGCAAAACTCCAAATCAGGAGAGCAGCTAACGGAGATCTAAAAATCCAAAGGAAAGTGTCCACTGACAGCTAACATTTGAATTGCATTTTATATTATATGAAGTCCTTTCACATAAACTTTATTACTGGACCATCACCACAACCCTGGCAATCCTTTTAACCAGGTATTATCAAGCTCATTTAACAGAAATGTAGCTGAGGGGTAAATGGCTAGGTCAAGTTTACACAGCAAGCAATTAGCTTCAGATGCAAATCCACGTCTTATCTTGATCTCATTTGCTTCCTGTTGCAACATGCCCAACCAGTCTGTCTTAAAGGCAGCACTCGTCACACTGCATCATCACCAGGTCTCAAGAGTTGGAAAGGCCATTAGAGGTAAAGAGTTTGTGGTGGTTGTGGTTAGCTGCAGCCAAGTCGGCCCCAATACATGGGGACACTATGCACAATGGAACAAAATGCTGCCCTGCCCTGCACCTTTGCCATGATGGTTTGCATAACAGACCATTGTAATCCATAGGGTTTTCACTGCCTGATGTTTGGAAGTAGATTGGAAGGTGTGCTGAAAACCGTTCAGCACCATAACAACACGCAAGCTTCCTCTGACAGACAAATGGTAGCTGCCCATGAGGTGCACTGGTGCGGATCAGAACCTGGATCTCCCACATGAAAGGTGAAAATTCTACTACTCAACTACCATTGCCTCCATAAAGGTAAAGTAAAGATATCCAAATCTCAACTGGGAAAAAAGAGGGAAAATGGAAGAAGAAGGAAGAGGCAAAGACCTTACACTCCTTTAGTTATTGGAGATAAATCATGTGGTATGGATATAAGAACTTAGGGTATGGCTTAAAAACACTTATGCAATAATCTATTGTTCTTGTTAAGTACCTTCGTGTTGGCTCCCATTCACAGCAACCCTATGTACAACAGACGGAAACACTGATCAGTCCTTCGCCATCCTCACAATCACTGTTATGTTCGAGCCCATTGTTGCAGTCAATGTGTCAATCCATCTTGTTGAGGGTTTTCCTCTTTTTCGCTGACCCTCTACTTTATAAGCATGATGTCCTTCTCCAGGGACCCGTCCCTCCTGAAAACATGTCCAAAGTACCTGAGACAAAGCAGCATTCTGGCTGTACTTCTTCCAAGACATATTTGTTCCATATTCTGGAAATCCTTCGTATATTCAATATTCTTTGACAACACCAAAATTCAAATGAATTAATTCTTCTTCAGTCTTCCTTATTCATTGTCCAGCTTTTCCATGCATAAGAGGCAATTGAAAATACCATGGCTTGAGTCAGGTGCATCTTAGTCCTCAAAGTGACATCTTTTCTTTTTAATACTTTAAAGAGGTCTTTTGCAGCACATTTACCCAATGTAAGATGTCCTTTGATTTCTTGACTGCTGTTTCCATAGGCATTGGTTGTGGAACCAAGTAAAAGGAAATTCTTGTCAACTTCAATCTTTTCTCCGTTTATCATGATGTTGCTTATTGGTCCAGTTGTGAGGATTTTTGTTTTCTTTATGTTAAGGTACAATCCATACTGAGGCTATAGTCTTTGATCTTCATCAGTAAGTGCTTCAAGCCCTCTTCACTTTTCAGCAAAGAAGGTTGTATAATCTGCATATCGTAGGTTGTTAATGAGTCTTCCTCAAATCCTGATGTCATGTTCTTCTTCATAGAGTCTAGTTTCTCAGATTATTTGCCCAGTATACAGATTGAATAGGTATGGTGAAAGGATATAACCCTGATATACATCTTTCCTGATTTTAAACCAAGTAGTATCCCCTTGTTCTGTTAGAATGACTGACTCTTTGTCTATATACAGGTCCCACATGAACATAATTAAGTGTTCTGGAATTCCTACTATTCACAATGTTATCTATAATTTGTTATGATCTACACAGTCGAATGCCTTTGCCTAGTCAGTAAAACCCAAGTAAACATCTTTTTAGTATTTGGCGCTTTCAGCCAAGATCCATCTGACATCAGCAATGATATCCCTTGTTCCACATACTCTCTTGAATCGGGCTTGAATTTCTGGGAGTTCCCTGTCGATGGACTGCTGCAACCATTTTTGAATTATCTTTAGCAAAATTTTACTTGTGTGTGATATTAATGATATTGTTTGGTAATTTCTGCATTCTGTTGGATCACCATTCTTTAGAATGGGCACAAATATGGATCTCTTCCAGTAGGTGGACAGGTAGCTGTCTTCCAAATTTCTTGGCATAGACGAGAGAGCCCTTCCATTATTGCTTCTGTTTGTTGAAGCATCTTAACTGGCATTCCTTCAATTCCTGGAGCCTTGTTTTTGCTAATGCCTTCAGTGCAGCTTGGACGCCTTCCTTCAATACCATCAGTTCTTAATCTTATGCTGCCTACTGAAATGGTTGAACATAAAACAATTCCTTTTGGTACGGTGACCCTGTATTTCTTCCATCTTCTTCTGATGCTTCCTGCATCCCTCAGCATTTTGCCCATAGAATCCTTCAGTACTGTAACTTGAGGCTTGTATTTTTTCTTCAGTTCTTTCAGCTTGAGAAATGTCGAGCGTGTTCATCCCTTTTGGCTAACTCCAGGTCTTTGCACATTTCGTTATAATACTTTATGTTCTTGAGCTGCCCTTTGAAATTTTCTGTTCAGCTCTTTTACTTCATCATTTCTTCCTTTGGTTTTAGCTGCTTGATGTTCAAGAGCAAGTTTCAGAGTCTCTTCTGACATCCATTTTGGTTTTTTCTTTCTGTCCTGTCTTTTTGATGACCTTTTGCTTTCTTCATGTATGATGTCCTTGATGTCATTCCACAACTTGTCTGGATTTTGGTCATTAGTGTTCAGTGCACCAAATCTATCCTTGAGATGATCTCTAAATTAAAGTGGGATATACTCAAGGTCATATTTTGGCTCTTGCGGACTTGTTTTAATTTTCTTCAGCTTCAACTTGAATTTGCATATGAGCAACTGATGATTTGTTCTGCAGTTGGCCCCTGGCCTTGTTCTGACTGATGATATAGTGCTTCTCTATCATTTCTTTACACAGATGTAGTCAATTTGATTCCTGCGTACTTCATCTGGCGAGGTCCATGTATACAGTCATTGTTCATGTCGTTGGAAAAAGGTACTTCCAATGAATAGGTTGTTGCTCTTGCAAAATCCTATCATGAGATCTACAACATTGTTTCTATCACCAAGGCCATATTTTCCAACTATTGATCCTTCCTCTTTGTTTCCAACTTTCGCATTCCAATCACCAGTAATTATCAAAGCATCTTGATTGCATGCTTGATCAACTTCAGACTGTGGAAGTTTGGAAAAACGTTCAGTTATTAGTGGTTGGTGCCTAAATATGAATTATAGTTGTAGTAACTGGTCTTCCTTGCAGGCATGTAGATATTTTCGTATTACTGGCAGCAATGTACTTCAGGATAGATACTGAAATGTTCTTTATGAGAATGAATGTGATGCCGTCCCTGTTCAATTTGTCATTCTTGGCATAGTAGACCATATAATTGTCTGATTCCAAATGGCCAATACCAGTACATTTCGGTTCACTAATGCCTAGGATATGGATCTTCAACTCTTCTGTTTCATTTTTGATAACTTCCAGTTTTCCTAGATTCATACTTTGTACCTTCCACATTCCAATTATTAATGCATGTTTGCAGCTGTTTTTTTCTCATTTTAAGTTGTGTCACATCAGCAAATGAAGGTCCCAAAAGCTTTACTCCATCCATGTCATTAAGGTTGACTGTACTTTGAGGAAACAGTTTTTCCCCAATTGTATTTTGAGTGCCTTCCAACCTGAGTGGCTCCTTTTCTGGCACTGTATCAGACAATATTCCTCTGCTATTCATAAGATTTTACTGGCCAATTTTTTCAGTAGTAGATTTTCAGGTCCTTTTTCCTCATCTGTCTTAGTCTGGAAATGCCACTGCAACTTGTCCACCATGGATGACCCTGCTGGTATTTGAAATATTGGTGGCATAACTTCCAGCATCACATCAACATGCAAACCACCACAGTATGAGAAACTGACAGATGAGTGGCGGGATGACTGTTAATAACTTTTGGCTGACAATCTAAACATACTTCTTTATTTGTGAGAGAAACAAATAGAAAAAACCTTCACAGAAGAGGCCTTTTGAAAGAGTGTGTTTTTAGCTAAATATGAGAGTGTAATGGCATGAGGATTAGTCACTGTTAGCAAACGGGTCTATGCTGCATCCATCAAGGATTACAGCTTGCTAGGGACAGAAAGTCAATTTGTCTTCCTTGGGATAAAGTGTCTTTGTTAGAACAAGGGATCAAAGTCAATATGTAGACATAAGAATACCAAAAACCAACTCCTTATGTACCAGGTAAGCAGCCTGCTTTTCTAACTGTAGCTTAAGAACAGACAGAAGCATAATTCACTTTATCGTTGGGAACTCTCACTGGTGAATATAGAGAACAATGTTCCTACTTATGTTTGGCACTAATTATTATCTGTTCTGGGCCTTCCCCTGAACTCCAGTGACCAAGGCATCACTATGAGTAACCTGGGGTTAATCTAGTGAAGAGACAGACAAAGCTGATTTACAAAATTGTAGGAAATATTATCGCTTTTGTCTTGCACTACAGCATCTCAGAAATGAGTCTACGACATTCTAAGCTGAAGGAAAGGAGGAGACCTCATGAAGGCTAAACTCTGCCTGGGTTGCAGCAACGTTCACAAACCACTCCTGCATCAGCCTTGTCCCCATCATCAGAACAGCCTGACTCTGCTAATAAACAGAGACACATTACCTGGGGAAAGAGGAGGAATGAGGCTGCAAATATAACTTGTGGATATTCAGTTCAGAGGTGTTTGTCCATAAGAAGTGGTCTGATGTAGATTTCTTCTTACAGTTTCTGAGCCCTTGGAGTTACAAAATAAGTCCAGGAGCCCTAGGAAAAGCTATGATATAACCAGGGACTCCTAAGTGCTAGAGGCATATATACTCATTGCTGCCGAGTCAATTCTGACTCACACTGACTCTACAGAGAACCTATAGGACAGAGCAGAAGTGCCCCCATAGGGTTTCCAAGGAGCACCTGGTGGATTTGAACTACCGACCTTTTGGCTAGCAGCCATAGCCCTTAACTACTACATCACCGGGGTTTCCAGAGGTATAGATACGATGACAAAATGCAGGGTTTACTTGGGTCTGTCCCAATATTTGCTCTTATTCTTGCATCCTGTTTGGTTTAGCATTAATCCTGAAATTTTCAGTACTTAAAGGAGCATTATTATGAATAACCAGTTGCCATGGAGCTGATTCCTGCTCATGGCAACCCTATATGTGTCATAGAATTGTGCTTTGCAGGATTTTCAGAAGCAGATCACCACGCTTTTCTTCTGAGGCACCTCTGGGTGGATTCAAACCATCAACCTTTTGGTTAATAGGTGAGCGCTTAACCGTTTGCGCCACCCAGCAATAAGCTAGACTGGTTTCAGCAGAACTACTCATTGTACTTCTCAGCTCTGCCATGGTCTCCTCTAGGAGAGTGTGAGGTGCATGAGCAGAGAATGGAGGTCTCACGTTGGCACTCTAAGGTGCTGCGTTCTTCCTGACATTTCCCAAGTCATGAGGTAACTAACTCTTCCTTGACAAAGAGAACACGCAAGGTGCTCATCGAGAAAACAAGGCAGACTTGGGCACAAGGTCCCAGGACAGACCCCTAACTCCTTTGGATGCTAGCTGGTGGTGTGAGAAGTATTCTATGCTGATCACCCTGCAGGTCACTGAGTTCTCCACCCATTCATACCAGGGCTGGGCTGAAGTTTGCAAAGGCAAGAAGCTGGGCCAATAGTTGGTAGGGTCAGTCAAAAACACGGGAAATTATAGGTTCAGGAAATATCCAGAAAATAGAAGCCAAGTGGTAAAAAGAGCATATAAAAATGGAAGGCATTGGCTATAGTGCTCGTCATTTATTTTAGTGTAGATCTAGAACTATTTATTGATGTGATTATTCCAGTTATATATTTTAGAATAAACTCTTCCAGCAGTAATAAGTTAAAGATGGAAGTACATATCAAATATGGAATTTCTTTAATGATGAATGTAAATTGCATAGGTGATTGTCGTCATTTCCCATCGATCACAGGGACTTTAACATCGCTGGCGACATAAAGACCAGAAGACACAAACCTACTGAAGAAGCATCAGCATTTACTCCAGAGTGTGTAGGTATTTAAGAACACTGTGCTCCAAGAGTACAATTTAACACAGGCTGTGTCAGAGAGTTCATTTACATACTACTCAGTGAAATATGACTTTTAATCAAATGACTCTGCTAAATTAACTTATACTCATTTTGATTTCAAGTTTTCTTGTATACATACAAAAACTTAAATGGTAAGTGTTGGTGTTAGCTTCCTTAGCAGAAGAACTTCACACTGGATGATAATAATGGAAAATTTAATTCTAATAACATTTCAGTTTTTTTTTTCATATAATTCACTAACTCAGAATAAATATTATGGAGGTTTAGTCTCTTGATGGTGAAATAGCTCACATTATTATTAATTCCATTGCAAATTCAGTTCAAAAATTAAACATTGAAGATGATATTATTTATTTTTGAAGTGATAATGTGAAAATATATTCAAGTGGAGGATAGCATTATAGTAAAATCAATGTCCTTACTAAATTTAGGAAACCATGGAGCAGATATAGGCTGGCACATAATGGTGGTGTATGAGTAATTCATAATTTGTTCAAGCAAGCTGTGGTATCCTATTAATAAGGTGGAGGCTGCAGTTATCAAAACTTACAGACACACACACACACACACATATATATATATATACACATACAAAGTAACTGACATTAAATTTTAAAAAAAATCTATATCATGGCAGCAGAGACATACTCTCTTTGTGATCAATCACACATTTGGAAAGTTTCAGCCTCGAAAAGACTACCTTCTAAACCAACTTAACTGCCCATAATCGTTTTAAACTACTGTGAAACTGCTTCTAAATTTTGTTTGCGTTTTGTTGGCAATATTTAATCAAAGTATTCAACTAATTGAATGTCCCAAATCTTCACCTTTTGAAGCTTTAAGCAAATGTAAATAACTGACAAAAGTTTACAAGAAGATTGAAACTAATCTTTCCTCAAACCAGAGAAACTAGTTAAATTGATGAGCGTTCAAATAATGTATAAGATTTCAGTTCTAGAACTGTATAACTAAACTCTTGGAATATTTTAATGTGCTATCAGACTGTACTAAAACAATTTATATTTTTAATTAGACAAGTTTATATTCATCACAGAATGTTCCTTAGAAGCAAGGATGGTGATACTTCGACTCATTTACTTGGACATGTCATCGTGAAAGAACAATCACTAGAAAAGGACGTCATATTTAGTACAGTAGAGAGTCAACACAAGTGATAGAGAGTCTCAATGAGACGGACTGATGAATGGATTCAAGCATACCAACAATCATGAAGACGGAGCAAGACCAGGCAACATTTCGTTCTGTTATATGTAAGGTCGCCATGAGTTGGAGCTAACTTGACAGCAACCAACAACAACATATTCATACCACACAGAAATGAAATTGAGAAAAGCTTTGATTTTGCTGCATCTACATATGGTGCAATTTCAAAATGTATGTCAACAAAAAGAACTTTTTTGAACAAGTTATGTTTTGTAAAAATGTTTGTCAAGGAAATGTTCTCTAAATGAAAAGCAAAAAAAGTGCTAATATTCTGTGAAATACTTAATCATTTTAATTGAAAACATGCAGCAATTAAGACTATTTTCTACCTTGCTTCAACAAATGGTTCTGTGACAATGGGGTCTCCACATGTAAAAGAATGAAATGGGGCCAATCCCTTATACCACATACAAAAATTAACTCTACGTGGATCAGTAACCTCAATATAAGAACTAAAACCATGGAACTCCTTGAAGAAAACCGAAGGGTAAAGCTGTAAGACCTTGTTTTTTGGGGGTTGTTTGTTTTGCATTTAACCCACAGTCTTTATTTCATTTACTTCAGTGTCAACAAAACCTTTTTTTATAATTGTGTTTTATGTAAAAGTTTACGGCGCAAATTAGTTTTTCATTCAAAAAATGTTACACAGATTGTTTTGTGACATTAGTTGCAGTCCCCACAGTGTGCAGCGCTCCCCCGCTTCACTTTCCACCCCGTGTTCTTTGTGTCCATTCGTCCAGTTTTCCTGTCCCTTCCTGCCTTCTTGTTTTTGCTTTTGGGCAGGAGTTGCCTGTTTGGTCTTGTATCCTTGGTTGAACAAAGAAGCATGTTAGTCATGTGTGCTACTGTTTGTTTTATAGGCCTGGTCTAATCTTTGGCTGGAAGGTGGACTTAAGGAGGGGCTTCAGTTCTGAGTTAGCAGGGTGTCTGGGGGCCGTAGTCTCGGGGTCAAGACCTTGTTTTTGACACTGGGTTCTTAACAACAATAAAAAAATTAGATAATTTTGACTTTATGAAAATTAAACACTTTTGTGCGTCGAAGGACTTTATCAACAAAGTAGACAAAACATACATAATGAGAGAAAATGAGGACAGCTATATCTGATAAAAGTTTAACATCCAGAATATATTTTTAAAAAAACTCCTACAACTCAACAATAAAAGCACAAACAACCATATTGAAAATTGAGCAAGGACTTGAATAGCCATTTCTCCAAAGAAGATATACAAATGGCCAACAAGCACGTGAAAATACGCTCAAGGTCATTAGTCATTAGGAAAACGCACATCAAAACCACGGTGAGATACTAGTGTGTGCCCACTACGATGGCTATAATCAGCAAAACCAAAAATGGCCATGACCCTTGCTTCAGTAAATAACTTTTTGAACGCCAGGTTATTGAGAATGTTACTTCCTTTGTGGTAAATGAATGGCCTCACAAACATGGAAGCCACGGAAGACGAATCTGCAAATTCTGAACTCTAAATGTCTTAGGAGACAATAGTTACATATAAGATGTTTATAGGGGGCAAGATAGATCATATCACCGCTTATCATTAAAAACAGATTGCCCCCATAGATTAAAAAGTCTATCTGAAGATATGAATCAGTGCAAGTATTAAACATAGTGCAAATATTAACTGCAATGCAAAGCAATTTCGTTCTCTCACGTAGTTTCTAATCAATTGCTAATCACAAGGATAAAATTACAATTAAAAACAGATGACGGGCCACATGCACCATTTCTCTAAATCTCTGTATACATATAGCTATTTAATGAATGTATAGGCATTTCTTTACTGTGAAAAAGGTCCTTAAAAATACTGCTCCAATGTCAACAAAGTCCTACCTCAGGCCGTTTGGACGCTGTAGGCTTCTTATTAACATCCACCATCAGAAAATGAACTGCTTAAAATCCAGATGGTTATAGCATGCAAGGTTGACCTTAACAGATACAAACTTGGTCCAGGAGGATTTGCAGGATTGCCCTAGGAGGGCCAGCGGGGGCTGCAATGCCCCCGCGGTGACAGATCAATGAAAAGGTAAGGTGTATGAATTTCACGCACAAGTACCTGTTACATGTTTAGGAAGCTCTGCTGATGCAGCTGCTCTGTCTGAAATCTACAGGGTTCACCACGGGAGAAATGAAGGTCACCTACTGGCATTAAAACCGACATGGTTCACATTTCAAAGTACCGATGTCAGTAAAATATTTCTTCTGTTTTCATGAGTAACTGACCCCAAACAATACAGCTGAATAATCTATATCCTATGTGGTAAGAGTTCAAAAATTGATCTCTCTCCTATTCCTAACAGCTCCTTAAAGCTCTCTCCATCTAATTTCTGATTAATTTCTTCTTTGACTTAATTGAGGTTGAAAAACTCCATTAAATTCAGAAGGGATTTCTAAAAAGAGCTCTTTACTTGAAAAGAATGTGTTTTCTGTGTATTGCATTGCATGCACACACACACACACACAACAGATTTACTTTCATTCCAAGCAGCCACCATTTATTTAACTCTCTTTGATGCAAAAAATTGTGCTGGATGTTGAAGACAGGATCAGTCAAGTTTGCACATCAGTCTAGTTCGGACCTTGTCCTTCAATCAGTCTGCAGTTTCTTTTAGAGGAGACAGACTTGTATGCAGCTCGGGTTTGCCACCAACCTTTTTTTAAAGATAGGCACACAGTGGCAAGTTCGGACTTCTTCCTGTCTCCATATCTCATCCTTCTGCCAGTATTTTCCTTTTCAAATCCACGTTCCCCTTCCAACCTCACCAGTTATCCTTGCCATTTATAGTGCAGAGAAAACTGGGACACTTCAGGGGAGTGTGTTGTGAACACAGAAACACAATGGGAAGCACGCAGACCTTGCTTTGCATGTTGGTTCAGCCACTAACTTGTGGTATGACCAGATGAATTTTTATAATGTCTTAGCCTCAATGTGTTCATCTGTAAGATGGAAGTGAAGCCCTGGTGGCGCCGTGGTTAAGAGCTCAACTGCTCACCAAAAGGTCAGCAGTTAGAATCTACCAGCCACTCCATGGAAACCCCACGGGGCAGTTCTACTGTGTCCTATACGGTCACTATGAGTCAGAATCAACTCAACGGCAAGGGGCTCATGGGTATAAGATGGAAGTACAAATGATTTAAAATAAATTTAGGGAAAACATTACAAATCATTAAATACTACATTTTACTATCAAAGAAAGCAATACAATCACCTTTTATGTAAGGCTTTACACGTGGAATAGAGTCTCTTTTCTGGAAGGGTTTATAGCAGTACTCCCTCAAGATTCAATTAGATAAGAATGCCCCAAACTTTTCCACAAAAGACTCACTCGAAGCATAAGTAGAGAGAACTTACTCCCATGGGGTCTCAAGCACAGTGTGAAGTAACCTACTTCAAGTTACAAGTCACATCTTTGAAATTTCCTCTTTTATCTTAAAAAATTACAATGTAATTTCATTCTATTTTATAATGTACTCCTATTTATTAAAATAAAAATTCGGTATTCCTGATCAGTTAGATTATTTGGTTTACTTCTCCCTATATTGCTATGTAAAACTAACACTCCAAAATACCCCTCATTATTAGATGAAGGTGTCTTTGCCCCTGGCTTGATGTACACTACTTGGGTGGTGCTGATAACAGGTGAAAGGTACAGATTTGTCTACTCAAACAAGGACTCTAAGCCTACAACATACACAAAAAAATTGTCAATGATTTTTCATTCTGGAAATAAAGCCACTTACTGGAAAAGGCTATGTAAAAGACTTCAGTTAAATCATAACTGAGCACAACTGGAGTCTCTGACTGAGCTCTCCACAGCCCAATGCCTGGATAAGACCATTGGTTCCCATCTGATCCCAAAATGATAAGAAGGAGTTAAGTCGACAGAAGATAACCATTTGCAATGTCTCAGACATTAGAGGATAAAGACCTTTGTATAATTCTGAAACATAAAAGAAATGCCAAAGATGGCCAAACTTACAATGTGAGTTAACAAGAGAAGTCTAAGATATACCAAAATGCTTTCAAATGCGAAGTCACTAAGATTCCAGTTGCTCAACTCTATTTTCTTAAATGAGTGGATGAATAAATGAATGAATGAAAAAGTATCAAAATAATGTCAAAAGACTGTTAAATCACTCTCCACCAGGGACACCGGGAGCAAATACAAATGGACTTGGAGATAATTTCTTCCCTAATGTCCAAACCAAACCCAAAA
This sequence comes from Trichechus manatus latirostris, assembly GCF_000243295.1. Lineage (NCBI taxonomy): Eukaryota > Metazoa > Chordata > Mammalia > Sirenia > Trichechidae > Trichechus > Trichechus manatus. The sequence goes on along the minus strand of NW_004443938.1, from coordinate 9,200,585 downwards.
CCAAACTCACTGCCATGGAGTCGATTCCAACTCATAGCAACCCTATACAGAGATTCCAGTTGTACACCTTTCAACCTAACCAGCTATCCTTGCCATTTACTGTACAGAGAAAATGGGGATCATGCTGTGAACAGAGAAGAACAATGAAACCACGTAGACCTTGGTTTGCATATTGGTCAAATATCATGGTAACGATTCTTTTTATTTTGCATATTTTCAAGATTTAGCTATACAAAATGCGAGAACAATACTATTATAAAGCAGAATAGAAATACTGTTTTCCCCCAGTGGTCTCTGATGTTAGGGTGATGCCAGCAAACACACTCTGGTTGAGGCAAGATCACTTTGGCTTTGCACGTGCCATTTCTATATGGCTTAATAATGTTATTTCTGAGTCAAATGGAGGTACTGGGAATGTTCGGAACCTTTGTGATGTGCTTTCCACTGGAAATGCTGCGCCCATCTTATATATGTTTTCTACACATTATAACCACACATGTGTGATGTGGGAGGCAGTGCCATGGAAAACCTCATCTCCACAGACAACTTCCGTCAACGGCCAGGACCTCCAGCCAGATTCTTTCTCCTTGAACAATCTGTTTCTAAGCTGTGAACTAGGATGATCCCACACATTTCTAGTCCTTTAGAACCAGCCAGGGCTTTGTAGATTAGCTACTCTGATTCCTGGATTTTATAAGAAAACTGAAATCAGGCTACTCTACCAAGGCTAAAGAGTTAGCTTAGTGGCATTAGGGCTCCTTGGACCTAAGTTATTGGAACATTCTGAGTATTATCACTAAAAAGGGAGATGCAAGTGATGTCAATTTCTTATACAAGAGTATATGTTTGTAAATCAATAATAAATCAATAAAATTTCTACCTGCCATTAATATGAGAGGGGGAATAAGAAACCATATTTATAAATAAACTGATGCATTCTTCAGATTTTAATCTTTTATGGGGTTAATTGTGTCTAATTTGACTAATGATAAAACACAAAAATAAATAAAATTGATAATAAAAACTTTTATGTTCAAATCCATAATTAATGGTGACTTTTGATTTACTTCCAGGAAGATAAAATATTTCAAAGCCAAAACCAAAGGAATGTTTTTAAACATAAATTCAAACCGAGTAAACCTTATATTAATAAAAGACACACTGATATTACAAAATAGTGAATAAAAAAGTAATTGCTGAGGGCGGATCTGTTTTCCAGAATCTTCCTCAAGCTTTCGTACTGAAAAAAGCTTTGCAACGCCCTCTCACAATAAAAAATACAAATAAACAACTGGAAAATGCTCTAACTTGCTAATAATAATTTAAAATAAAACAAATGTTAAGGATAAATAATTTTCTTCATTAAATAGGAAAAGACTAAATATATAAACATTTTTGGAAAATAATTTCCAAAAAGATTTTTGGAAATAATTCAAGGAGGAAACGATTGAGGGAGGGAGGCTATTACAATCTACAATGGTGTCATTTTTCTGGAAGGACTGAAGTTGTCAAGGATTCCATTTTACTTGGATTCACAATCAACACCCATGGAAGCAGCAATCAAGAAATCAAAGGACGCAGTGCATTGAGCAAATCTGCTGCAAAAGACCTCCTTAAAGTGCTGAAAAGCAAAGATGTCACCTTGAAGACTAAGGTGTGTCTGACCCAAGCCATGGTGTTTTTAATTACCTCATATGCATGTGAAGCTGGACAATGAATAAGGAAGACTGAAGAATTGACGCCTTTGAATTGTGGTGTTGGTGAAGAATATTGAATATATCATGCACTGCCAAAAGAATGAACAAATCTGTCTTGGAAGAAGTACAACCAGAATGCGCCTTAGAAGCAAAGATGGAGAAACTACATCTTACATACCTTGGACATGTTATCAGGAGGAATCAGTCCCTGGAGAAGGACATCATGCTTGGTAAAGTAGAGGGTCAGTGAAAAAGAGGAAGATCCTCAAAGGAGATGGATTAACACAGTGGCTGCAACAATGGGCTCAGGCATACCAATGATTGTGAGGATGGTGCAGGGCTGGGCAACGTTTCTGTAGTACATAGGGTCGCTATGAGTCAGAACCGACTTGACGGCACCTAACAACAATCAAGTACCTTAAAATTATCTATAACCATAGACCTTCTATATCCATTTCTATGACTCTGTTCTTACATTTGAAGCCTACCAATATCTGTATAAATATTTATAAGCATAGATTTGAAGCAGACTGATCTCTGTATATTTAACATATTTAAACAAACTAGAAATAATCTAAATGCCCAACAACAAGGAAATGGTTAAATAGAGTAGAATGTTTCCACATGAAAAAACAAGGGAAACCCTCAATGAGAGGAATTGACACAATACCAGCAACAATAGGCTCAACCACACGGAAAATCACAAATATGATACAGAACCAGGCAATGTTTCCTTGCGTTACACAGATTGCTACCAGTTGGAGCCGACTAGACAGGAACTATCAACAACAACCATATTCCATGTGATGAAATCTTAGGAACTTACTAAAAATTTTTGTTTTCATGGAATATTTCATGACAGGAAACATTTACCAAGAAGCTGCATTAAATGGACAAAGCCAAATATATATCTCCAAAATGATTAACCAATTCTACATACACACACACATCCACGCCATACATACATGTAAACATTCAGGCATAATCAAGACCCCAGAAAGAATTAAACCAAAATATTACTAACCATGAGGGTAAAAATAATTTCCAATTTTTTTTTATAATTTGTTGTGAGTGAATTCTAATTTAGAAAGTAAAACATTATTAGAATCCAACAACAGTGATCACCAAAGTACATCTCAGAGGACTGGGCGCTCCTTGAGCAGGGATTATGACATCTCTACACTGAAACCCATCAAAGGAAGAAGAGAGATTCACTTTGTCTATCCTACATATAGGACACCCCTTCTGTTGTCTTATACAGGAAGGGACCTTACTCAATCAAATGGTTGCATAAATACACCCATTTAAATCTCACAGAATAGAGTAGCTTCTGTTTACAAAACCTCCCAAAAGTAATAATATATTTTCTTGCAACAGGAAATATTATTATTTCAACAGTTATCTCCCTGTGTATCTGGGAGGCTGATTTCTTCCCAAAGATGTGGTAAGTTATTAACATAAAGGTGACAGTCTAGCGGCAGGGAACACAGAGGGCAATGTTCATGGAAAGATAATATGATCATCGCTACATATTTTAATGTCATCTTTATCAACTTTAATGGAAGGTTTTAAACCACTGGCTGGTGGGCTGCATTCTGACATACAGAAAAATGTTTTGAGTTTGCCTTTGAAAAACTGAAAAGTGATTTTAATATCATATTGCTTTCAAAGCAGTTGATGTTGCTTTCCAAGCAATTGAGCCTTCATTTTTAGCATTTTCCAATTCCTTTCCTGAAATACTAGAAAAATCATTTTAACTGTTCTTCCTCCATGTTAAAAGCATTAGCTGTATGCAATCATTCATTCACCTTACCAAGGAAGGCGAAAATGGTGCGTTTATTAGGCAATATCTGTGGTGTCCCTTTTCACAAGAATGACTAGATGTTGAACAAAAGATAAACATGTCTCATATTTATTCCTTCTTGGAAACGAGTTCTGTTCGACACGTTATTAAGGTTTTTAAGCTTCTGTTGATCACAATCTTCTTTAAATTTATTAAACAATGGAAGTATCATGTGAGGAGTATTAATACCTACTAATCAAAATCATAGAGTTTAAATGTAACTTTAAAAGCCCACCTACTACAGTCCCAAAGATCAAGGAGATACAACACTTAAAATGACTAGGGTATATACCCGTCGTTGCTTAAAACTCTGGAACACAGAAGATTATTTGACATTATTCATTAATTCATTTTAGCATTTAACTCAAAAGTTCTTCCAAGATAAGAGCAAAGACCCCTCTTTTGCAATTTGAGCCTCTAGCCAACCTCAGAGAATATGTATTAAAGTTCATTTCTTTTAGCCTGTTCATTTGAATATTGTAGAGTAAGCAATTCTGCTCTGAACTTTAACACTCTGCAGATTAAATAGACTTATAGTTTCTTATAATTTGTCATTTCTGCTTAAACTGTAATTCAAATTTAGTCATTTTCTTTTTTTTTCCCGAATAGATCACCTTCACATTTTCATTCTCTTCACAGGGTTTAGAAATAATCAGGTCCAAAACTACCTACAGACTTTCACTTTTGGGGTATAATTTATTTGGTGCCCTAATATACATACAGACAAATACATCAGAGAACTGAAGTGCAAAGGAAAAGACCTTCCTAAACTGAGGTGTTATGGCCTGTATATTCCAAGTATAACGAGGTCATAAAGAGATTCCATTCCTAATTTTAGCTTCATGTTTTCATTTTATGCTAGAACTCACAGGTACTAATACCGGAGTTTGCATTTTAATGTCAATTAAGGTTACACTATTTTATGTTAGTCTAAACATTACACAGAGTCTAAAATATCCCTGGGCTCCATCTGATTACTAACGAAACTAAGTATATGGTACTTTAAATAGTTTCATCACATTAAAATGTACCCAAATTGGGACATCATCAAAATAAAGCCAGCCTGCCTCAGGACAGAGAAATCACAGAGGAAGCTTCACTGGGAGAACAGCATTGGGAAGGAAAGATGTCGCGAGCGGCAATTTTTTCAGATCCTTACCTGACGTCCGTACATGTTATGCAACTAATGTCCCGAGTGTTTGTCGTGATCAGGTTCAAAGCTACTGATGTTTCATTGTCAGAGGTTGGGTGTGCACCACATTTAAAGAAAAATTCCTGCAAGAACAAGAAGTCAGATCACACACTTGGAATTCCAGCTGGCCATTTTTCCTTCTCTAGACATTTCAACAGTAAGCGATCTCTTCTGGCAAGGGGAGAAATCTGTCATTAGCTGTGTGAGCTGGAAATAAACCAACACCAAGTCCTTTGAGAAATACTAATGCCCTAGGGACAACTGGTCAACGATTCCCGAGTTAGAAGGGTCCGGCTGTGTGTGCTTGATCATCCCTTCTTTTCCTCTTTAAGCCAGCCGCTCGGACATATACTTGGTGCCCTTAGCTTAGCAATGCCCTCTCTGATGAGAGTCTGGTAGAATAACAGCATATGAATGCAGAAAACCTATCTCACAAATGTGGAAAAGGGGAACCCTGAGCCAGGAAATGATCTGCCCAAAGTCAAATGCTAAGGGGTGAAGCCAATAAGTGGCCCAGGCTTCCCTAGGGGAAATCCAGTGCTTTTCCTAAAGCATCACTATACAGTTGGTCATTTAGCAACAAGAAAGTATTATGGAGTAAGGAATCTAGAAAACTCTCCTATGAACAAGCACGTAAACATATGAACATACGGCTCAGGGGCAGAGTATGGCTCTCCCCAGCCTAATTGAGAGCCATCTTCTTTTCCTGCCTTTCCCTAATCTGCTGGCTGTTGAGTTGACCCCAACTCATGGAGACCCCATGTGTGTCAGAGTAGAACTGTGTTCCATAGGGTTTACAATGGCTGATTTTTCAGAAGGAGATCTTCAGGCCTTTCTTCCAAGGCCCCTCAGTTAGCAGCCCAGCACCTTAGCTGTTTGCACCACCTAGGAGACCCTTCCCAGGTGAAACAAAGATCCTTACTGCTTATCTCTGGGTTAGGCTTCTACTGCCTACTCCCACACCAGGCAGCAGGGTTTGCTCTAAACGGATGCTTGTCTCTTTAGTTCTTTTCCCGAGCCGTGTCCTGTAATAAACCAAACCAAAACAACCAAACCCATCATTGCCTTCGAGTCAATTCTGACACATAGGGATCCTATAGGACAGAGTAGAACTACAATACACACCTTTATGTTAACTTACCACATAGGACACATTTTCTTGCTTGATAACATTCTCCTCAAACAAAAATTTTCTTTTCACTTTTCTTACCTTCTCCCTTCTGCTATTTCTGTTTGTTTATATACCCCTTTTTCGCTTTGATACACCAAGGTGTTTGCTATGCTTTTTGCCAAACAGTCTCTACATCTTCCATGAAGCTAACATCTGTGAAGCTTAATTTTCTGCTATGGTACAAATTTTATATAAATAGACTACGGAATGATAGGAGTACCTCTGCCCACTATACATACTCATATCCCAGCTTCATTTGTATATGTTGCTGTTGTTAGGTGCCACCGAATCGGTACCTGACGCACTGTGACCCTATGTACAAAGGAATAAGACACTGCCAGCTCCCGCATCATCCCCATGACTGGTTGTGGATCAGACCCTTGAGATCCATAAGGTTTTCACAGGCTGATTTCTGGAAGTAGATCATCAGGCCTTTCTTCCTAGTCCATCTTAGTCTAGAAGCTCTGCTGAACCAGTTCTGTATCAGAGCAACACACAACCCTCCACTGATAGATGGGTGGTGGCTGTGCTTAAGGTACATTGTCTGGAAACTGAGCCCAAGTCTCCCCTATGGAAGGGGAGAACTTTACCACTGAACCACCGATGCCTCATTCATTTGTACACAAATACTTGGAATGTGGAAAGTATGTTCTCTTTATACAATAGAAACTGTGTGGGCAGCCTTGTAAAGGGTCGGACAGTAAGCATTTTCAGGTTGCTGGCCAAATGGTCCCTCTCAAAACTGTTCAAACCCTGCCTTTGTAGCCTGAAAGGTGGCAGTAGCCAATATGTAATGGACAGGTATGGCTGTTTTCTAATAAAACTTTATTTACAAAAGCAAGTAGCAAGTGGAATTTCTCCTGCAGGTCACACTTGGTCCATCCCTGTATGGGACGAAGAGGCATTTATGGAATGCTTTATTTATATTTGTATCCTAATAGAGCCTGGCCTAGAATAGGCATTAAGTATATTTTCTTAATGAAAACTTAATAAATTTATTTAATAAATGCTATTGGCATCCCTTTATATACTTGACATCACCACCCTTAATTTGTGCTTTTGCTATCTGTAAACTAACCTACCTCATTCTCCTCTAACAATGAGATGCAGTGGGCTACACCTGTGGGTCTCAAACCCTGGTGTCTATCAGAAGCAACTGGGCATGTCGTGGGGCTTGTTAAACTACAAGGTGCTGGCCCCAACCTAGGGTTTCTAATTCAGTAGTTCTGGGAGGGGCCTAGGACTTGCCCTTCTAACCAGTTGCTGTTCCTTGCTGAGGCCCTGTTACTGCTGCCCTGAGGACCACACTTTGGGAACCATGGAGTTACACCAACTTAGTGTGAAGTCAGTAAACTATTTATTCTCCCAAAAGACCTCCGCTGTGGCTGACCTTGTTTACCCCTTGCTGTGGAGTCAATTCTGACTCATAGTGACCCTATAGGACAGAGTAGAACTGCCCCATACGGTTTCCAAGGTGCACCTGGTGGATTCGAACTGCCGACCTTTGGATTAGCAGCTGTAGCTCTTAACTACTGTGCCACCAGGGTTTCCAGACCTTGTTTACTGCACCTGAAAATTATGCCACATCTCAGGTACGTGTGTTACTCTCCAAAATCTGGAGTGTGTCATTTTACAGAGACGTATCCTGAAGACAGGTGTTTGGAATAAAGTAAGAGCATTCCAAAGCTAAAACTCTTGGTGTGATGGGGACTTCTAGCAGGGGTCTGAGTCAAATCCTTTCTTGTTCTAAGAGACTCCATCTTGGCTTTCTACATGCAATCTGTCATACAATGCAGCTTGTCACTTCTGTGAAATTTTCCACAGTACTCTGACCTAGAAGAATGTAGTTTTACCTACCCAACTCTGCTAAAGGAAGAACTTGCAGTTAGAGATCGCCCACATCAGAAAAACGTAATCCAAGACCTATACAGTTGTTAGACCTGGTGTTAAACATGTGACCTTAGCTGTCGATTCTAAGAAGATGTCCCCTCTTAAACCCCTTAAACCATACTTGTAATTTTCCAACCCTTTCTTCTAACTAACTTGGCTTTTCTATATCAAAAGCTTTTTGTTTTCCCCTTGAGCGAAAGAATGCTTAGCATTTTCACGTGTGATTGTTTTATCCTTTCAACAAACTCTTTGCTTTCATACTTTCAGAGTCCACCAGTATAATACAGATCTAACCCAATTATTGTTGTCCTGGCCATTTCGCAGAAACTTTTTCGGCTTCCTGATCTCAGAAACGGGGCTACAGATATCTAGATGCCAGGAAACGTGTGATTTTAGTGGTCAGCCAGAACTCTGTCACCTGGAGTCATCCTTGCAAAAGATGTCAACCCTTGCAAGGATAGTCAACCGAGACCCTGAAACGTCCAACTTCGTAAATGTTACCCAGTCAAAAATGTCTTAGCTGTACCCTGTATGCAATTTGTTTCTTCATAAGCTTCTGTATCACTATAGCCCCCTGAAGCACTTTGTTCAGATTATTCTGACACTTCCCATTTTGGAAGATGCCTTTCCCAATAATAAAACCCTTTGTTGTTTTTAAATTTTAAAAGACTCCTGGTTATTCCACTACAACAGAACCCAGGCTGTTCTTAACTAGAGGCCACTTATCAATTTCAGATGCTATACCTGTTGGTTTGCGACAGCAGATGAGACCAAATGATGTCCTGGGCTGTCCCATCTGGGGCAGGTGATATGTTAATAGACCCAACCAGCTGCAGTCCTCCACCCCACCCCACAGGTGAGGGTGTGTCCATAGCATTGTTAGATGGAAAGCCCGGGGCGGCGGGGTGGTGGTGGTGAGAGAGCATAGGTTAGGATGTGTCTCGGCAGTCCTGTCCACGGGCCCAGGTTCTTCCCTACAACAGCGTGGGGATCATGCTGCTTTGTTTTTGTTTGTTTATTAAATATGCATGCTATCTTTTTTGTTCAGTCTTTTGAAATGCTACAAATCCTTAAAAGGCCAGTTCAAGGGTACTGAAAGAGAGACGTAAAACAATTCCTTACCACCAAAACAAGGGCTTGGAAGACATCATTGACCCTTATGAAATATGTTGAGCTACCTCCAACTGCTTTTTGTAGACATAAAAAGAATCCATATTCATAACATAACGTGATTTTTTAAAAATAGCTGAGTTGGCTGGATTATTGATAAGGCATTTCATATACAGATAAATAGACAGATGGTATTTATATTTTTTCTTAGCTTGCAGAAAGTCACTAGTAGACATTCAGCTAACAAATCACAAACTGCTTTAACACCAGATAAAATTCAGCCAGATAAAGGCCAAAATCCTTTTTATAAGCATGAGGGAAGCAGTGAATGGTTACAGATAACGCTGTAAGAAGTTACACGTATTAGAAAATTCCAGTAATTCATACGGTATGATAGGTGGCTGGGTGGAAAAAACACTTAACCACTTGGCTACTTAACAAGTCAAAAGGCTGGCAGTTCAACCTACTCAAAGATGCGTCAGAAGACAGGCCTGAAATCTGCTTCTGAAAGTTCACAGTCTTGAAAACCCTATGGAATAGTTCTACTTTGCACACATAGGGTTGCTATAAGTCACAGTCGATTTGACAGCAACTAACCACAACAACATATGAAATATGTAAGTCGCATCAGTGAATTTCAGGGCTTTCTACACTAATTTTTCTTAAAGGAAGTTCTTCTATAGTACCAGAGCAACTGTCAAGAACTGTGAAGGGTCTTAGATTTTACTAAACTCGAAAAGTAACAAGTTAATGTGCCACAGTATCCTGGATGCTGGCAGAAGACACGAGACCCCTGGGCCAGAGACAAAGGACGGAGAGCAGAGGCAGAAACAAGCATGAGCATCATGATTATGTCCATTCCCCGTGCACCCTGACTCCCAGGGGCATGCAGGGGAGGGGCTGAGATGGATGCTGCTCAGGAAGTGGGCTTGCATCCCAGCTGAGAAACCTGAGTTTAGGGAAGCTGAAAGCAAACCTTCCTTTGGTCCTAAAGGGAAACACTGTCTTTATTATACTGGATAGGAGCAACTCTGCCTTTTGCCCTGGAGGGAGACACTATCACTATCTCCCAAGGGTGTTCTTTATACAACTACCTTGAAAAGATGTCCAGAACAAAAGCATAGTTAGTATTTCCCTGCACAAAATACGCAGAAATAGGAGAGACCCAAAGAGAACTGTCTCCAAGAGTAACAAAGCCTTTTCTTACAGGCTAATTACCACAGCCCCCATGCCTCTGTGAGTCTGTCCTACTGTGGGGCTTGCCTGTTGCTGTGATGCTGGAAGCTATGGCACTGATATTCAAATACCAGCAGGGTCACTCATGGCCGCCAGGTTTCAACTGAGCTTCCAGAATACGACAGACTAGGAAGAAGAACCCAGGAGTCTACTTCTGAAAAGAATCAGCCAGTGAAAACCTTATGAATAGCAGTGGAACATTATCTGACATAGTGCCTGAAGATGAACCCCTCAGGTTGGAAGGCACTCAAAATACAACTGGAGAACAGCTGCCTCCTCAAAGTAGAGTTGACCTCAATGATGTGGATGGAATCAAGCTTTCAGGACCTTTATTTGCTGATGGGGCACAACTCAAAATAAGAAGAAACAGCTGCAAACATCCATTAATAATCCGAACGTGGAATGTACGAAATATGAATCTAGGATAATTGGAAATCATCAAAAATGAAATGAAAGGCATAAACATGATATCCTAGGCGTTAGTGAGCTGAAAAGCACTGGTACTGGCCGTTTTGAATCAGACAATCATATGGTCTGCTATGCCAGGAATGACAATTGAAGAGGAACAGGGCTGTGTTTATGGAAAAAAGAGGATTTAAAAATCTATCCTGAAGTACAATGCTGTCAGTGATAGGATAATATCCATACGCCTACAAGGAAAACCAGTTAATACGACCATTATTCAAATTTACACACCAACCGCTAAGGCCAAAGATGAAGATCGTTCAAAAGTGACTGCAGCAGGATATTGGCAGGGAACTGCCAGGAATTCAAGTCAGATTCAGAAGAGGACGTGGAACCAGAGATGTCATTGCTGATGTCAGATGGATCCTGGTTGAAAGCAGAGAATACCAGAAATATATTTACCTGCGTTTTATTGACTATGCAAAGACATTAGATAGTGTGGATCATAACAAATTGTGGATAACATTGTGAAGAACAGGAATTCCAGAACACTTAATTGTGCTCATGAGGAACCTGTACATAGATCAAGGGGCAGTCCTTTGAACAGAACAAGGGGATACTGAGTGCTTTAAAGTCAGGAAAGGTGTGCAACAGGGTTGTATCATTTCACCACACCCATTCAATCTGTAAACTGAGCAAATTAATCCGAGAAGCTGGACTATATGAAGAAGAATGGGGCGTCAAGATTAGAGAATGATTAACAACCTGCAATATGCGTATGACACACCCTTGCTTGCTGAAAATGAAGAGGACTTGAAGCACTTACTGATGAAGATCAAAGACCACAGCCTTCAGTATGGATTACACCTCAATGTAAAGAAAACAATAATCTTCACAACTGGACCAATAAGCAACATCATGATGAATGGAGAAAAGATTGAAGTTGTCAAGGATTTCATTTTATTTGGATCCACAATCAATATTCATGGAAGCAGTAGTCAAGAAATCAAAAGACGCACTGCATTGGGCAAATCTGCAGCAAAAGACCTCTTTAAAGTGCTAAAGAACAAAGGTGTCACTTTGAATACTAAGGTGCACCTGACTCAAGCCGTCATGTTTTCAATTGCCTCATATGCATGTGAAAGCTGGACAATGAATAAGGAAGACCAAAGAAGAACTGACAACTTTGACTTGTGGTGTTGGCGAAGAATATTGAATATACCACGGACTGCCAGAAGTACAAACAAATAGATCTTGGAAAAAATACAATCAGAATGTTCCTTAGAAGCAAAAATGGCGAGACTACGTCTCACATACTTTGGACATGTTATCAGGAGGGATCAGTCCCTGGAGAAGGAAATCATGCTTGGTAAAGTGGAGGGCCGTATTGTTAAGGAAGACGCTCAAAGAGACGGATTGACAGAGTGGACGCAACAGTGAACTCAAGCATAGTAAGGATTGTGAGGATGGTGCAGGACCAGGCAGTGTTGCATTCAGTTGCACACAGAGTGGCTATGAGTTGGAACCAACTCGATGGCACCTAACAACAATAACAATTACCACAGAGGTCTGGTCATTTCCTGTCCTATAACAACCAGTGAGCTATGATTTCCAAAGTTCTTTCTCTGACATTTCTAGTCTGCATTCCAAGCAAAAAGTAATGCAAAATAAAAGGAAAGTAAGAAAGCCTATCCTGTATATGTCAGATAGGGTGTTTAGATGAGGGTGTCGTCTCACACACAGCTACACGAGTCTTTTTGATTCAAATTCTTTTTGAATTTTGCTTTTCTCTGTTTTGTGTCTCTTGATTGTTCAGGCTAAAGCATCAAGGAAGCCAAAGCCAGAAAGTTCCCCTAGTTTCAGTCCAAGCAGCTTGGTCTGCAAGCTGACCAGCACTGAGGTTCCGGTTACCAGGGGCACAGCCCACTCTCATCCTGAGTGGTGGCACCAGGAAACACTTAGCGCTGTGATAGTGACAGCACTTACGACAAAGGCCAGGTCACTCGAGGTGACATTTCTCTAGTTCCAGTGGGTGTCGGAGGTTGATCAATAAAGTTGCTTCTAGTTCACTTGGGAAACAGTCCTTTGAGGGTTTAGCAGGTTAAAAAAAAAAGTCCGAGTTGATCAGGGGAACATCTGTCAATTCTAGTGAAGGTCTGTGTAGAATCCTTAATCGAAGATAAACAGTCTCAAAGGGGCCCACCCTACCTTTTACAAATGCCAGCTCACAGATAAATTGGTTTCAAAATCAAAAACTAATGCTTGGATTTAAAGCAAATGAAGTCCTCCACCTAGCCAGGAGCAGTAGTCCCCAGGGGCTAATTCACTGCAGATAGACCCCTGTACTCACCGCTGTGAAGCCTTAACTTGTCACGGGAAGAAAATCTATGACAGTCACGGGCCACTTTTTTTTTTTTTTCCCATTCTCCAAAGTGATAACCTTTAAAAGATGGGAAAAGTTCCATAAAAATGATTTTAAAAATAAAATGTGCGAAAACTTGGCTTTCTGTTGTGACCCAGTCATATGATACAGTTGTTGTGCACCTATCCACCTTTGCAATAGAAAATCCGGCAAACTCGTTTTCCTTAAGTTCTCAGAAACTTACACTGGCCTTTCCATCCCCTCTGCTGTCACCAAATTCTTACATTAATAACTTGTCTACCCTGCCCTCTGATTCCGGACTGCAGATAGCTGACCTTCTCACCAAGTCAAACCAATAGAAGTCAAAGGCTGGTGGCTTCTGGTGGCTTTCCTGGGAAGCTACCTGCCTTGTTCCCCAGACTCCAATTTACCATTTTACTGCTGACGCATAACCAGCATCACTCACAAACAAAGGGAAAAAATAGTTGCAGCAGCTATGAAAACTAGTAAATAAACTGGCAACATCTGAAAATTAGATTAACGCAAAGAAACCAATTGGTATAAAAACTTATCAAAATCTAATCGGTGAACTCCAAATCCACATTGATGTGTTCCAAATTACTATAAAAACAGTTCACAACTGCCATCTCAACAGTGCTTCTTGTCCCAACCATAATCTAGCCAAGCCAGAAGAGATAGTTAGCAATGAGACTTGCCTTTTCATTTTTCCATGAGTATTCCAGGAGTATTCGTTGAAGTTCCTAAAGTTAAACTCTTTAAATAGATATTGTTTAATAATTATATGTTTCCCAAATACAATATGGCGTCTATCTTTATAACCTGGCCCAAGCCATGGTCTTTTCAATGGTCTCATATGCATGCTAAAGCTGGACAGTGGAAAATGAAGATGGGAGAGGAATTGATGCCTTTGAACAATGGTACTGCAGAAGAATATTGAACGTACCATGGACTGCGGAAGAATGACAGCCCTGGTGGCGCAGTGGTTAACAACTTGGCTACTAACTAAAAGCTCAGCAGTTCGAATCTACCAGCCACTCCTTGGAAACCTATGGGGCAGTTTTATTCTGTCCTATAGGGTCTCTATGAGTTGGAGTCGACTCAGTGGCAATGGGTTTTTTGTATGGCCAAAGAACGAACAAATCTGTCTTGGAAGAAATGCAGCCACAACGCTCCTTAGAAGTGAGGATGGTGAGAGTTCGTCTTGCTTGCTTTGGACGCATTATCAGGAGGGACCAATCCCAGAAGAAGGACATCATGTTTGGTGGAGAGATAGCAAAAAAGAGGAAGATCCTTGATGAGATGGATTGATACAGTGGCTGCAACTACGTGCTCAAACATATCTACTATTGTGAGGATGGCACACGAGTGGGCGGCGTTTCACTCCATTCTATATAGAGTTGCTTTGAGTCAGAACCAACTCGATGGGACCTAACAACAACATCTTTATAAAAAGACTCAAATTTCCTGTTAGTTTCCAAACTTTTCTTAGTTAATATACCAAGAAGGAAAAAAATATTTAAAAAGTACCTTTCCTTTGATAATAGAGACATACACTTTTCATTAAAAAGGTTTCAAAGAGTCTACGGTTTATATAATTAAATCTGAATGGCCATTTGCATGTGTCAATGTCTCTTTAGGAAAACAGGGCTTATAGTGGCAGTTCAACTGAGGGATATAATAGTGGGATCTTGGGTGTTGGAAAAGCAGAAAAGCTGAGCAGGATAAAGGAGATGCACAGAGATTAGCAACAGGAGGGAGCAGCCCTCACTGAGGGTTCCAAGAACATAGGAGAAGGTGGCAATTCCAGAGCCCAGGACGTGGCTGTCCTGTGGAATGGATGGGATGTGCCCCAGATTGCCATCCAGCTGGGGAGATGCATGGGACACAGTCACTGCCCTAAATGCTCCCGGAAAGGGAGAGAAAAGCCTGGCTTCTGCCCTTTCTCTGCCCTTCAATCTCATCCCAGCCTGACACAAGCAAGACGGTCTGGGAGCCCGCGTTTGTGTGGTCAGCCTGAGACATAGCAGAGAGGAAAAGAGCAGAGGCGATCAGAAAGCAACCAGCAAATGACTGGGACACCTTTAAAAGGCAAATCTAACCTACACAATCAAAATTCTTCCATTTTCACTCTTAGTGGTTAATTCATTCTAACGAGTCTCCATAAAGGGTGAAAAAAAAGATACATTCAGATATTGCTCTGTAAATTGTATTCAGTAAATATGTACACTACCTGGGTATTGAGTTCAAACTCAAATACACTTGTCAAAAGATCATCCACCCAAAGTCTTTGCTTAGGGGGCACTGAGATTCTGTTAATGGGAGTGGAGTAATCTGGAAATGAATGATGGTGAATAATGCTGCTGGACATGAGGAAAGTAATTAATGTCACTGAAACGTACATGTAAAAAATACTGAATTGGCATATATTTTGTCATACATATTTTTACCACAATAAAAAAAATTTAAACAATAATATTCACCAAGATTTTCTAATAAGATTAACCGAAGACACTGGTCTATTGCCACTTCTTATGAGACAAACTAGTAATAAGCATCTTACATCTACATCAAAGAGGTGCTCAGAGCTAGCAAATTGAGACAGACAGCCTGTCACTTAAAATCAGTCTAAATGTCTCTCACAGAATGGAAAGTCCCATCGGTAGCTAACAACAAACAGATCCTCCACAAGTCCCTCTGTCCTCTGATTCTGTCTAGGTTTTTGCACTTCCTCATTTGGTAGACACAAATTCTTTCCTAAGGAACAATGTTAGTTTTAAGTCTTACTATCCATTCCAAAGTTTCATTATTAATGTTAATATTGTATTTTTAATTTGCTATAAGTGAAGACACACTAGATAAAGCATAATTACAAGGGAGTCAACACTCTCTGCCAAGGACATAACCAAGTAAATTCTATAAAATACCCAAGCCAAAGCCTGTCTTATGCTGTGATTTTCTTTTTGTGTTTTAGCTTTCAGACTAAAGTCTTGAGCTTATTTTGTGTTCTACAAACTGAGCAGGTAATTATATGGAGGTATTCCTAAGTGGTGCAGGTGATTAAAATGATCTGATGCAAACCTAGAGTTTGGAGGTTCCAGTAGACCCAGAGGTACCTCAGAAGAAAGGTCTGGCAATCTACTTCTAAAAGAACACAGCCATTGAAAACCCTCTGGAGCACAGTTCTACTCTGAAACACGTGGGGTCACCATGAGTTTGAATGGATTCTATGGCAGTTGGTGAGATAACAGTTACCACTTTTGACACAAAACAATAATGCCACGTAGTAAATTATAAAATACTTGGAGACTTTGCTCGTTTAGCAATGCTAGTTTAAAAATTCAGTCATACTTAGTTAAACAAATAAATTCTAAAAAGTCAATGAGTCAATTATTGTGTTCAATAATAAGTTTGTTTTCTCTT
Source organism: Trichechus manatus latirostris (assembly GCF_000243295.1). Taxonomy (NCBI): domain Eukaryota; kingdom Metazoa; phylum Chordata; class Mammalia; order Sirenia; family Trichechidae; genus Trichechus; species Trichechus manatus. The sequence goes on along the minus strand of NW_004443938.1, from coordinate 9,184,238 downwards.
ACGAAGATGATAACAAAGCCACCAGAAGATGGGCAAAGATAATCAGAAAAAAGAAACTCAATATATTCTCACAAACCTATGTCAGATTCTGGCTAAGAAGGATCTTGTCAGATGCTGCCTGTCCACACCCCAACCATTGCCACAGCCTTAAGGAAGATTGTCTACCTCCTCAAAGACCCTCATTTGGCTAAAACAAATGTTGTTTTTGTTGCTAGGTGCCACTGAGTTGGTTCCGACTGATCATGACCCCATGTACAACAAAACAAAACACTGCCCGGTCCTGCAACATCCTCATAATCATTATTACGTCTGAGCCCATTGTTGCAGCCACTGTGTCAATACATTTCATTGAAGGTCTTCTTCTTTTTTGCTGACCCTCTACTTTACCAGACATGATGTCCTTCTCCAGGGACAAGTACCTCCTGATAACATGTCCAAAGTACATGACACAGAGTCTCACCATCCTCGCTTCTAAAGAACATTCTGGCTGCACTTCTTCCAAGGCAGACTTGTTCATTCTTCTGGCAGTCCATGTTATATTTAATATTCTTCACCAACACCATAATTTAAAGGCATCATTTCTTCTTCAGTCTTCCTTATTAACTGTCTAGCTTTTCATGCAAATGAGGAGATTGAAAATACCAAGGCTTAGGTCAGGCACACCTTAGTCCTCAAGGTGACATGTTTGCTTTTTAACACTTTAACGAGGTCTTTTACAGCAGATTTGGCCGCTGCAATATATCCTTGGATTTCTTGACTGCTGCTTCCATGGGTGTTGATTGTGGATCCAAGAAAAATTAAATCCTTAACAACTTCAATATTTTTTCCATTTATCAGGTCTAGTGAGGATTTTTATTTTCTTTATGTTGAGGCGTAATCCACACTGAAGGCTGTAGTCTTTAATCTTCATCAGCAAGTGCTTCAGGTGCTCTTCACTTTCAGCAAGCAAGGGTGTGTCATCTGCATATCACAGGTTAATGAGTCTTCCTCCAATCCTGAGGCTGCATTCTTCCTCAACATAGTCCATTTTCTCGAATAATTTGCTTAGTATACAGATTGAATAAATACAAAGGATACAACCCTAACAAACCCCTTTCCTGATTTTAAATCATGTAGTATCCTCACGTTCTGTTAGAATGACTGCCTCAGGGTCTATGTACAGGTTTTGCATGAGCACAATTAAGGGTTCTGGAATGCCCATTCTTCTCAATGTTATCCTTAATTTCTTATGACTCAAATGCCTTTTCATAGTCAATAAAACACAGGTAAACATCTTTCTAATATTCTGTGCTTTCAGGCAAGATTCATCCGACGTCAGCAATGATATCCCTAGCTTCATGTCCTCTTCTGAATCTGGCTTGGATTTCTGGAAGTTCCCTGTCGATATACTGCTACAATCGTTTTCGATTAACTTCTGCAAAACTCTACTTGCAGGTGATATTAATGATATTTTTCAATAATTTACGTATTCTGTTGGATCACTTTTCTTTGGAATGGGCACAAATATGGATTTCTTCCAGTCAGTCGGCCAGGTAGCTGTTCCAAATTTCTTGGCATAGCCCTTTGTGTTAATGACTATATTGCTATTTTTCATTCATTCAGCTCAAATTGTTTAGTCTACTTGAAATATCTCTACTAAAAAACCCATGATTACACCTTGACATTCCTCTTTGACACTAGATGTAGACAATGACAAAAATCATAGAATGTGCCTTAAAGTAGCCTAACCTCATAAAAAGGCTGACAATGCTAACAATCCTGCCCTTCCCCTCCTAAGTCTGTATTGTAAGTTCTTGAAAGCAGTTTGACCAGAAGTTCATTCCAGGTGTAATGCTACTCAGCCACAGTTTGGTATTTATTTTAAGAATAAAAGGTGGGGGCAATTGTTCAAGAAGATATTTAATGACTCCTGAAGAGTAAAATAAAACGGTTCAGAGACCATTACTGACCCTTATAAATGTATGATTTTATCAGTATAGATGGCTTTACTTGTACAAGAAAAGAAAGAATCCTCATTCCCAGCTCAATGTATTACTCAAAAAGGCCCAGATCCCCAAACTTCCCTTTCTCCTCCTTAATCCAAGGATGTGCATGTGGCCCATAACAACAAGTGCCATATGGATGTATGGACAAAGAGCTCTGGGGGCCTGGGAATGTCCTGTGGAAGGAACATTCAAATTGGGTGTTAGAAAGTCAGAGTCACTAAGCAGAGAAGGTAGAGAAACAATCACATGAGCAAAGACAAGCAAGAACACGTGTCCGGGGCCGAGGGAGTCTGGGTGCTTGGTCGGGGAATCATGAGGAATCTGTGATTCTTCACTCACGTTAACATCAGTCTCTTCAGCACATTGTACTCATGCTGGTGCTCCCATAACCTGGAAATGTGCTCTCTAAAGGACTCGTCATTGTCAGTCTTCCAGCAAAAAAGAAGACTAAGGGGCAATATCAAAGAGTATGTACCATTATCACTTCTTCATTGCCAACTTTGAAAGATCATCTTTACAAAATACATTTTTGATTGTTTAGCTTAGCAGTGGATATAACATTCCAAGACTCATTTCCACAGTCTTTCAGACTGTATAGAAAGGATTTTCCCTTCTCTTTATTATCTTGGAGAAAGCTTTCACCGTAGTTGTCCTCTAGATAACACGTCACAGGGAAATGTTTTAGAGGAAATGCTTCCACTGTGGTTGTTGGTATTAGCTTGCACATAATCATCATGGCCTTAGCCTTCCTTAAGGGTCAATGACTCCAAACTAAGAGAAAGCTGTTCAGGCTGCATTTATTCCTTCTTGTATCAGCTCCCTGGTAGTGAGCTGAGAGGTTACTAATAGCCAGAGGATACAATTGTCAGGATATCTAACTCATTCCCAGCAATTATTAGATTTTTCAGGAGAAAGTGGATAATGATTTGCACACTATACAGCAGTCATTCATCTCTCTCAAGGTCTGAGGCTGCGCCATTAACTAGTTAGTTGTGTCCAATGTTGTAGTTGTTGGGTGCCCTCAAGCCGATTCCCACACAGAGACCCAACGTGACAGAGTAGAATTGCCCCATGGGGTTTCCTAGGCTGTAATCTCTGTGGGAGCAGATCGCCAGTTCTTTCTCCTGCAGAACTGCTGGGTGGGTTCGAACCGCCAACCTTTCAGTTAACAGTTGAGCACTTAGCTGTTGTGCCACCAGGGTTCTGGACTTCCATCACCATTCCAGTAAAGTTTGGGGACGTAACTTCTCCCACTTTAATATATCAGCAGTTACATATGTGACGTCGTCTGCTCAGTACATAAATTGAGCAAATCTCCTCTTTCAATTTTGCAGCCTAGTCAGACTATAAAAGATAACGTTCATTATTCTAGCTGTTCTTTATTTCCTTTAGAAGCTGAGGTCTCATATGCTCTCGGAACTTGTCATCCTGAAAGAACTTAACAGCATCCACAGCATTTCCTAGTCTCATCTTTAGGCAAAACTTCCCAGCTTTTGTTTGCCAGTAAATACAGCAAGATATTAAAATATTCTGTTGTTTACAGAGTGTTTCTTTTTGTAATCTCCCACCACCAACCGTCTGTTCAATGACATGATTTGACCTCCAGGGGAGAGCACACAAACAAACGTCTGTGAGCTGGTAACGATCTATAAGAAACGGAGGAGCCACATTCTCATTTTTGAAAATTTAAAATGACTCAACATCCAGAGATGAACTACTGTGTCCTCAGCATTTTCTAGACAATCTCTAAAAGTTGGCAGTTATTTCATGTTTGTTACTAAATGTGTAAAAAACCTATTCTAAGCAATGGTGCTTGACTGACCAAACCCACTGCCGTTGAGTCGATTCCAACTCATATAGACCCTACAGGACAGAGTAGAAACCTCCCCACAGGGTTCCCGAGACTGTAATCTTTATGGGACCAGATCGCCAGATCTTTTCTCCTGTGGAGCCTCTGGTGGTTTTGAACCACGGACCTTGTAGTTAGCGGCCGAGCTCTTAACCACTGCACCAGCAGGGCTCCTATCAACAATGGTAAATAACGTAAAAGAGCTATCTAATCTCGTTATTTCCCTGGTTAATTATCCTCCAGATTAGACCCAATGGCCCTGGTCAAGGCCTTTAAAGTCTTTCTACGCCATCTGTGTCAGCACTGCTCCTGATCCCCACTACCCTCCACAGTCCAGCAATTGTTGCCTGCTTTCCAGATGGTTCTGACTCCTAGTCACCCCATGTAACAGAGAAGAACTACCCCATAGGGTTTCCAAGGCAGTAATCTTTACAGATCTGCAGAGCAACTGGAAGGTTCAAACCGCTGACCATAGGGTTAGCAGCTGACAGCTTTAACCACTGTGCCACCAGGGCTCCCTTAGTTCAGCCACAGAGACCATTTGTCTGTGTCTCCAGAAGCCTGCATTCTCTCTTGCCTTTGGTCCTCTGCACCTGGTTTTCGCTCTGCATGGACTGTCTTCCTCTTCCCACATCTACCCATTTTGCTTTTCCAAACCCCCTGTGTCCTTCCTTCAGTCCTTAGCTTCCACATGGCCGGCACTGGCTGGAGGCCTTCCTGGCTTCCAGGGATTGGGTGAGGGGCGTATCCATGCTCCTCTGCGCTAGTGCCTTCCGTGCCCTTGCTCGGTGGTTCCCAAACACCTCTCTGTCTCTCTGACTCACCAGAGACCAGAGGCCAAATGGCTTGAGGGTATTTTATCACCAACACCCAGAACATGCCATAGTACACAGTTAAAAAAAAAAAAAAAATGTCCCTTGGTGGTGCAAATTGTTAACACACTCAGCTGCTAACCCAAAGGTTGCAGGTTTGAGCCCACTAGAGATGCTTTGGAAGAAAGGCCTGGTGCTCTACTTCAGAAAAATCAGCCATTGCAAACCCTAAGGAGCACAGTTCTTCTCTGATACATATGGGGTTACCATGAGTTGGAGTCGACTCAGTGGCAACTGGTTTACTCAGCAGAGGGCCAGTACAAATAGGTCGTTAATAGCTACTTTCTGGACGAATGAGCCCTTTACATCTTATTTCAAGAATGAGAAGGGAAGGTTCAGAAGAACTCTCTCAAGACTGTGGACCTGGTATGAGGAAAGGTAACCAGTTGCTGTGGAGTTGATTCTGACTCATGGCGACCCTGTGGGTGTTAGAGTAGAACTATGCTCCATAAGGTCTTCAGTGTCTCTGACCTTTCATACATAGATCTCCAGGCCTTTTTTCTGAGGTGCCTCTGAGTGGACTTGAACCACCAGCCTTTGGTTTAGTAGCTGAGCGCTCAACCGCTTCTATCACCCAGGGAATCCTCAAGGCGAAAGATACTAGTAGGAAATTCTGAATCACAGCTTTTCATATTCCTGGGAATTAAGTGATTTGCTCTGGTCTTTTTCCCTCCACTTTGGTTACTCTGCAACGTCCTCTTAACTTATATTGTTTTTGCTGCTGTTGTTTAGTCCACCGTTCTGCATATTTGAAAAATAGCCCCATGGCACTTCTACTCTGTCCTGCAGGGTGGCTGTGAGTCAGAAAGGACTCGATGGCAGCACTTTTTTTTTTTTTCCTGGATCTAGTGAACAAAATGATGCCTTTCTTCTCTCCCACGGCCAGAGGCTAAGAAATGCAACCACTGCACCTTCAGAACGCCCAGTTCTGGGCAAGGGAGGTGCAGCAGAAAAACACCTTTTGGTAGCAATAATTCACAGAATGATAATATAACTTATTTTTGGCTACAAGCAAAGAGAAATATTGGACAATAAGAAACACCCTAGCTTTAAAACATTTTAAATGACTTTAGACTTGGAATCTAAACCTTCCCCCTCAAAAGTCCATATTTCCTTGGCAACTAGAATTTAAAGCTTCTTTTTCTCTCGGTTTTCTTTGATACAGAAAGCATAAGCAACCATAAACTCTCCACTTGAAACGAAACTGGGAAAAGCCAAGTGCTTTACACACTTCAATACTTTCTCACATTCAGTATATTCATTTTATTTCCTTATTAGAAATGGGAGAAAAATTAAGCATGATTTGTAAATTTACCAGTAAAATGTATACATCCAGGGGAATGAAGATAAATAGAGCTAGAAAGTAAATGCTATACTGTTTTGTTTTGTTTTTAACATACCAATATAACCAGTTACAAATAAAAAAATTAAAAACTCAACCAGCCATTCCACTGATGCAAAGTTTACACAGTGGGGCACATGTATATATGCCATATTTTTTTTCCACTGCACGTATCAATTAAAGAATCAAACTGATTAATACCGTATCTCTCCTTCATAGTAAGTTAAATCACAAGGGAGAAACATCAAACCTTTTGAGTCATCAGCGTCCCATTAAATTATTTATCCATACACCCCAAGGGTTTTGAGAACTGTACGCTGAGTGCTGGAGAAGCAAAGATGAAACACAATCTCAGACCTAAAAGATCTCATGAAAAAAACTAAAAAAAAAAAAAAAAAAAATCCAAACTCGCTGATGTCAAATTGATTTCGACTCATGGTGACCCCATGTGTTACAAACTGGAATTGCTCCATAGGATTTTCTTTCTTGTAATCTTTATGGAAGCAGATTGCCAAGCTTCTCTTCCACAGTGGGTTTGACCCACCAACATTAGGCTAGCGGTTGAGCCACCAGGGACCTAAACACTTCATGTTGTTGCTAGTCACCATCAAGTCGATTGCAACTCATCACGACCCCATATGACAGAGTAGAACTGCACCATAGGGTTTTCTTGCCTTTAATCTTTATGGAAGCAGATTGCAAGGCCTTTCTTCTGCAGTGGGTTGGAACTGCCAATCGTAGGTTAGTAGTTGTGTGCAAATGCTTTGAACCACCTAGCGACCTAGAGGAGACCTGGTGGTGGAGCGGTTAAAGCGCTAGGCTGCTAAGCAAAAGGTCGATGTTTCAAAACCACCAGCAATTCCACAGGAGAAAGATGTGGCAGTCAGCTTCCATAAAGATTAAATTCTAGGAAACCCTATGGAGCTGATTTACTCCATTCTAAAGGGCTGCTATGAATCAGAATAGACTCGAAGGCAGTGGGTTTGGTTTATTGGTTTAGGGACCAAAGTTCTTATGTTGTTGTTGTTAGGTGCCATGGAGTCAGCTCTGAATCATAGCAACCCCGAGTACAACAGAACGAAACACTGCCCGGTCCCGCGCCATCCCTCACAATCATTGCTGTGTTTGAGCCCATTATTGCAGCCACTGGGTCAGTCCATCCAACTGAAGGTCTTCCTCTTTTTTGCTGACCCTTTACTCTACCAAGCATGATGTCCTTCTGCAGGGACTGGTCCCTCCTGATAAAATGTCCAAAGGATGTGAGACAAAGTCTAGCCATCCTCACATCTAAGGGGCATTGCTGTACTTCATCTAAGACAATTTGTTTGTTCTTCTAGCAGTCCATGGTATATTTAGTTCTCTTCATCAACATCATAATTCAAACACATCAATAATTTTTTGGTCTTTCTTATTCATTGTCCAGCTTTTGCATGCTGATGAGCGACTGAAAATACCATGACTTCAGTATGGTATTAAGTCCTCAAGGTGACATCTTTGCTTTTTAACACTTTAAAGGGGTCTTTTGCAGCAGATTTACCCAATGCAATATACATCATTCGATTTCATGGGTGTTGACTGTGGAACCAAATAAAATGAAATCCTTAATAATTTCTATTTTTTTCTCTGTTTATCATGATGTTGTAATTTGTCCAGTTGTGAGGATTTTTGTTTTCTTTACGTTGACGTGTAATCCATACTGAAGGCTGTAGTCTTTGATCTTCATCAGTAAGTGCTTCAAATCCTCTCCACTTTGAGCAAGCAAGGTTGTGTCATCTGCATAACACAGGTTCTTAATGATTCTTCTTCTAATCCTAATGCCACATTCGTCTTCATACAGTCCAGTTTCTTGGATTATTTGCTTAGCATACAGATTGAATAAGTATGGTAAAAGGGTGCAATCCTCATGCACATCTTGCCTAATTTCAAACCACACAGCATCCCCTTACTCTGTTTAAATGGCTGCCTCTTAGTCTATGTATAGGTTCCTCATGAGCACAATTAAGTGTTCTGGAATTCTCATTCTTCGCAATGCTATTCATAATTTTTTTACGATGCACACAACTGAATGCCTTTGCATAGTCAACAAAATACAAGTAGACACCTTTCTAGTATTCTCTGCTTTCAGCCAGGATCTATCTGACATCAGCAATGGTATCCCTCTTTCTATGTCATCTTCTGAGTCCAGCTTGAATTTCTGGTAGTTCCCAGTCCATGTACTGCTGCAACTGCTTTCGTACGGTCTTCAGAAAAATTTTACTTGTGTGTGAGATTAATGATATTGTTCAATAATTTCCACATTTAGTTGAATCGCTTTTCTTTGGAATGGGCACAAATATGGATTTCTTTCAGGTGGTCGACAAGGTAGCTGTCTTCCAAATTTCTTGGCATAGATGAGTGATCACTTCCGACTTCATATCTGTTTGTCAAAACACCTCAATTGGTGTTCTGTCATTTCCTGCAGCCCTGTTTGTGGTCAATGCCTTCATTGCAGCTTGGACTTCTTCCTTCAATACTATCAGTTCTTGATTATATGCTACCTCCTAAAATGGTTGAATGTCAACCAATTCTTTTTTGGTGCAGTGACTCTGTATATTCCTTCCATCTTCTTTTGATGCTTCTTGCATCATTCAATATTTTACCCATAGAATATTTAAGTACTGCTTGAATATTTTCTTCACTTCTTTCACCTTGAGAAAAACGGTCTTTTATTTCTTTTTGGTTTTCTAACTCAAGGTCTTTGCACATTTCATTATATAACTTTACATTTTCTTCTCAAACCACCTTTTGATAAATTCTGTCAGCTCTTTTATTTCACCATTTGTTCCACTCACTTTAGCTACTCTACGTTCAAGAGCAAGTTTCAGAGTCTCTTCTGACATACATTTTAGTCTTTTCTTTCTTTCCTATCTTTTAAACGACCTTTTACATTCTTCATGTATGATGTCCTTAATGTCATCCCACAACTTCTCTGGTTTTTGGTCATTTGTGTTCAATGTGTGAAATCTGTTTTTGAGATGGTCTCTAAATTCAGAGGGGATATACTCAGGGTTGTACTTGTCATTTGTTGTGGACTTGTTTTCATTTTCTTCAGCTTCAACTTGAACTTCCATATTAGCAATTGATAGTCTATTCCACAGTCGGCCCCTGGCCTTGTTCTGACTGATGATATTGAGCTTTTCCACTGTCTCTTTCCACAGATGTAGTCAATTTAACTCCTGTGAATTCCATCTGGCAAGGTCCACGTGTATAGTTATTGTTTATGTTGTTGAGAAAATGCATTGCAAAATGTATTGCAAAATTCTATCATGTGATCTCCAGCGATGTTTCTATCACTAAGGCCATATTTTCCAATAACTGATCTTCATTTCCACCTTTCACATTCCAATCACCAGTAATAAGCAGTGCATCTTGATTGCATGTTTAATCAATTTCAAACAGTGGAAGTTGGTAACAATCTTCAGCTTCTCCATTTTTGGCATTAGTAGTTGGTGTGCAAATAGTTGTACTAACTGTTCTTCCTTGCAGGCATATGGATATTATCCTATTACTTACAGCATTGTACTTTGGGATGGGTGTTGATATGTTCTTCTGGACAATGAACGTGACACTGTTCCTCCTCACTTTGTCATTTCTGGCATTGTAGACCATATGATTGTCTGATTCAAAATGGCCAATACCAGTCCGTTTCAGCTCACTAATTCCTAGGACATCTATCCTCAAGCATTCCATTTCATTTTTGACAACTTCCAATTTTACTAGATTCATATTTCATACAGTCTACATTCTGATTATTAATGGATGTTTGCAGCTGTTTCTTCTCATTTTCAGTCATGTCACATCAGAAAATGAAGGTCCCGAAAGCTTGACTACATCCACGTCGTTAAGGTTGACCCACTTTTAGAAGGCAGATCTTCCCCAGTTGTATTTTGAGCACACTGCAACCCAAGATGCTCATTTTCCAGCACTATATCAGACAATGTTCTGCTGGTATTCATAAGGTTTTCAGTTGCCAGTTTTTTTAGAAGTACATGGTCAGGTCCATCTTCCTAGTTTATCTTAGTCTGGAAACTCCTCTGAAACTTGCCCACCATGGGTGAGCCTGCAGGAATTTGAAATACTGGTGGCATAGCTTCCATCATCACAGCAACACACAAGCCACTATCATAAGAAAAGCTGACAGACAAGTGCTGTACATATCTAGTAGGCCAGTAGAAAAGAAATATGGAAAAATAAACAAAAACTAAGGGATTTTGAGAAAGTGCTAGAGTGACCATCTTTTTCTCTTAACCAGACTTATCTGCATAAATCTTACAACATTCTCAGAAGTGGCATCTCTGTGCACAGTTTGCCGGTGAGAGGAAGTGTTGCTGGGCGGTACATGCCCTGCCAGGAGGGGATATCGCTCCCCACTCCCCATCAGTGTTGGGATGGACATGGGATGCTCCATCTGCTTACTGCTTTTAGCTCTGGGAGAGGTCAGTTATTCCCATTGGAAGAATTCTTTTTTAACCAAAAGAAAATTAGTAGGGAAATACGACTAGGACACCAGCAATTGTTTCAATCACTTTCAAATGTAATTTGAGAATATGATCTAAGAATTTCAAAATTCAATATAAAACTGAAAAACCCAAAAGGAAATGCATGTGTCTCTAAGGGAAATTGCAGAGAAGACTATCAACAGAATGGAAATCTCGAGTGAAAAGTAAAGAGCTATGAAAGTGAGTGAAGACATCAATATGTAAATACAGACACAGAGAGAAGAATCAAACCAAAGAAGAGATCTTCTGGGAGCCCAAGCGTGAACATTTCCAAATTATCCAAATAAATCCAAATCATGGAAAAACATAAATCAACTTTCAAAGCTGTCATAGGATTAATTAAAACGCCCAATGAAACTGTCAGAAAAGTAAAATTAGATACCAATCTACTTATGAATATTAATACAAATATGCAAAATAAATTATCAACAAAATAAATACGGCATTGTACTAAAACGCATATATACATACAGGTTAAACGTTTGTTCAGTTATTTACTAAATACTGATTGAGCATCATCTATGTACCAGGCACTAAGGCTTCAGTGGCAAACCCAACAGGGCCATAGTGTGTGGGTTCTAGGGGGGGAAAAGGCAATAAACAACCAACCAAACATGTGATATATTTCCAGGCATTGATAATTGCAATAAGGGAGTAAGGCAGCAATAAGGGTTGATTTCAAAGTGCAAGGACGTCTCATCCTTGTCATATACATCAATGTAATTCATACTATCCAAAACTTAAAGGAGGTGTACATGACTCTGTCAATGGTAAGGAGCCTGGTGGCACAATGTTTAAGTGCTCAGCTGCTAACCTAAAGGACAGTATTTCAAACCCACCAGATGATATGCATGACAAAAAACCTGGTACTATAGGGCATTTCTACTGTCATATATGGTCACTATGAATTGGAGTCGACGTGAGAGCACGCAAGAACAACACAGCAATGGTAATCTCAAAGCATTTGATTAAATCTAGAAGTCATTCCTAATAAAACCATAAGCAAAATAAAAAGAAAATTTTGCCACATTAAACATGACAAATAAAACTCAGCTACCATAAAACTTAATAAAGTTATTTGCAAAAAAAAGAGCACTAAATAAAAATCCCCACTAATATCCTATTATTAATTGCTGAATAGGAAAATAGAACACACACCATGGTTTATATAAAAATATGCCAAATTTATTTCCAGTTGACAACGTGATGTACCTAGAAAACCTAAGAACTCAATGAAAATTTATGGAAATTAATGAGAAAATTTTTAACATAGCTGGATATAAAGTATATTGTAAAAAAATTTATTTTCTTCATATTAACAAAATCTAGCTGGAAATAGGAATAGAAAAAAAATCTCACTTTTAATATTGATAAAACCTATACAATTCTTATACATTTATTCAACAAGAAAGACAAAGGACTTATTGTAAGTACTTAAAAATAAAGACTCAAGTAAATGAAGAGCCAAAGCATTCTGAACGTATGGCATTATTATCATTTAAATGCCAGTCCTCAATTTCATATGTAACAGTGTTGCAGGTCACATTGGAATCCATTTGGAATTTTTCTTGGGGGAGGAAAGGAGATTGGACCAAAAAAAATTTTTTTTTAAAACATAGGAAAAATAAATGTGTAAGAATTTATAAGTCACTTTTGAATAGGAAGGTGAGGCTGAACTAGCCCTAGAAGGCGTTACAACTTATTACAAAGCTATTATAAGCCAAAAAGTATGGTATTTACAAAGGAATACATAAATAAGCTAGTAGGACAGAATACAGAACCTAGAAATACCTCCATGTATATATACAATTTAATAGATAACAAAGGTTGCATTTCCACTCAGTGGGACAAAGATGGGTTATCTAAGCAACGGTGCGAGGCCAGTTAGATAGCCAGGGGTTGGAGAAAATAAATGGTCTCTGGTCATTGCAAAAAAGATTTCCAGGTGGATTAAATATCTAAGCAGATAAACAAACAGCGAATGCTTAATAAAATACTACATGAAAAATGCAGGTGGCAATTCATATACACTTGCAATATGAGTGGGGAAGGAGCTTCTTTAGAGAGACAGACACTGCATAAAAGTCCCTGGTGGCACAGTGGTTAAGCACTGGGCGGCTAACCAAAAGGTCGGCAATTCAAATCTACCAGCCACCGCTTGGAAATCCTATAGGACAGTTTTACTCTGTCCTATAGGGTTGCTATGAGTCAGAATCGACTTGAGGGCTTTTTATATAGAGGAAATTCTTCTGCATTTCAAAAAATTTTAAGATGGAAAAAGATGAAAACGTTTACAGTATATATGGTAGATAAAGGGCTAAAATATCTGTTCTTAAAATACATTTCTACAAATTAACAAAATGGCCAACAAATCCTATTAAATGGCCAAAGAACATAAGACAGTAAGTCTAAGAAGAGAAAATGCAAATGGCTAGAAAATATGAAAATACACTCGATTCACCGTCAGTCACAGAAATGCTAATTAAAAGCAACAATGACATGCCATCTTGACGTTATCAGAATGAAGGAGCCAGTGCTGCTGAGTGTGAGTTAAATGAGAACACCGTGTGAGGGATCAGGAGGCGCAGCTTCCTTGGAAAGTCCTCTAGCAGTGTGCATGAAACTTTAAATGCATACGTTGTTTGACCCAGTTATTCTTATAACAGAGATGACAGTACCTGTGTATCCATAATAATTTACATACTGGGATTTTACCTCAGCATCCTTTGTAGCAGAAAAGAATACACAATCCATTAAGAGAGGATTTGTTTAATGTGAATATTACAAAAGATTTAGCTGCTGTTGTTATTAACAGCCATTATATGGAGCTATTTAATAGAATTTATGCACAATTGAATTTGATTATATGGCTATTAAAATGAATAAGTTTGGTATATACATACATATAGACACATTCATATACATGTATGTATATATCTATGCATATATGTAAATATATATGTGCGCACCCAAATATATACTGACTATTGCTCTGTGAGAAAAGAACTTACAGTGAAGTAAATACAGTATCATTACCATTTAAAGAAAAAGATTTAAAAACAGCCATACTAATCGACATGTATTTCAATGAGTACAGAAAAACTTATAGAAGAATACATAGAAAAAAGAGTGGACAGTGATTATCTTGGGGGGATGAAATGAGGAAAAAGAGAAAACTATTAATTTATCTTCTTTATATGGTTCTTTTTCTTTTACATGTGTATAAAGGGCATGCCCTCGTTTAAAATAATCAAAATAAAGGCAATTGACATTAATAACAGCAACAAAGCATAGGCAAACCATCAAAATTGAGTTGCATAGGCTCTAGACCAAAAGAATGTACCTTGGGAAACATCTGCTTGTAGACACTTACTTGTCAGCTGATGTGGGGGGATCTTGTCTTGAACTGAAGCTTGAAGGATACACAGGTGATAGCAAGGAGAAGAGGTAAAGAAGGGGAGGATACATATGTGTGTGTGTGTGTGTGTCATGGATTGAACTGTGTCCCCACAAATATCTGTCAATTTTGCTAGGCCACGATTCCCAGTATTGTGTGATTGCCCACCATTTTGTTGTCTGATGTGATTTTCCTAAATCCTACCTCCCATGATATTAATGAGGTGGGTTAGTAGCAGTTACGTTAATGGGACAGGACTTAATCTGCAAGATTAGATTGTGCCTTAAGCCAATCTTTTTTTTTTTTAAACATTTCTTTCTTTTTTTTTTTTTTATAATTGTACTTTAGATGAAGCTTTACAGAACAGACTAGTTTCTCATTAAACAGTTAGTACACATATTGTTTTGTGACATTGGTTACCAACCCCACGACATGTCAACACTCTCCCTTCTCAACCTTGGGTTCCCTATTACCAGCTTTCTTATCCCCTCCTGCCTTCTAGTCCTTACCCCTGGGCTGGTGTGCCCCTTTAGTCCTTTACTCTCCTTTTGTTTTATGGGACTGTCTAACCTTTGGCTGAAGGGTGAACCTCAGGAGTGACTTCATTACTGAGCTAAAATGGTGTCAGGAGGCCATACACTCAGGGTTTCTCCAGTCTCTGTCAGGCCAGTAAGCCTGTTCTTTTTTTTTTTTTGAGTTAGATTTTGTTCTACATTTTTCTCCAGTTCTGTCTGGGACCCTTTATTGTGATCCCTGTCAGAGCAATCAATGATGGTAGCCGGGCACAGTCTGGTTGTACTGGACTTAGTCTGGTGGAAGATGTGGTATTTGTGGTCCATTAGTTCTTTGGACTAATGTTTCCCTTGTGTCTTTAGTTTGCTTCATTCTCCCTTGCTTCTGACAGGGTGAAACCAGTGGAGTATCTTAGATGGCTGCTCATAAGCTTTTAAGACCCCAGACATAAGCGAATCTCTTTTGAGATATAAAAGAAAGAAGTAAACAGAGAGTCGAGGGGACCTCATACCACCAAGAAACAGTACCAGGAGCAGAGCGCATCCTTTGAACCCGGGGCTCCTGCATGGAGAAGCTCCTAGACCAAGGGAAGACTGATGACAAGGACCTTCCCCTGGAACTGACAGAGAGAGAAAGCTTTCCCTTGGAGCCGGTGCCCTTAATTTGGACTTCTAGCCTCTTAGACTGTGAGAGGAGCCCTTGTGTCACAGTGGTTAATAGCTCAGCTGCTAACCAAAAGATTGGTAGTTGAAATCCACCAGCCGCTCCTTGGAAACCCTATCAGGCAGTTATACTCTGTCCTACAGGGTCACTGTGAGTCGCGATGGCACCTAAAAACAATAAGACTGTTACAGAGTTTCTCTTTGATAAATCCATCCACTTGTGGTATTTGTGTTATAGCACACTAGATAACTAAGACTATATACACACGCACGTATATGTATACATATACACACACATATGTATATAGCACACATATATACATACTTAGATATATTTGTGTATACATACACATGTATGCTTACATATATACACATAAAACCCGTTGTCACTGAGTCAATTCCAACTCATAGCAACCCTACAGGACAGAGTAGAACTACTCCATAGGGTTTCCAAGGAGCAGATGGTAGATTCAAACTGCCGACCTTTTGGTTAGCAGCTGAACTCTTAACCACCGCACCACCAGGGCTCCATATATAAAATAATATTATAACTTCTTATGATACCCAATATATATATGTGTGTATATATATATATATATATATATATATATATAAAATCAGTTGCCGCTGAGCTGATTCCAACTCATGATGACCCCTAGTCTGTCAGAGAAGAACTGGCTTCCATGGTGTTTTCATGGCTGTGGCCTTTCTGAAAAAGATAGCCAGGCCTTTGTTCCTAGACACTTATGGGTGGTCTAGGTGGGTCTGTACTGCCAACCTTTCAGTTAGTAGCCCAGGATTTGATTGTGCAACCCACTACCTCTGTGTGTGTGTGTGTGTGTGTGTATGTGTACACACATGTCCTACACTGGCCTATGGGGTAAAAGACTCCTGGGCAGAATGGACAAAGAGCATGCTGGAGTAGCAGCTCCAGGACAGAAAGGGAATGAGCAGCCCCTGGAGGATTTTAAGGAGGCTAGTGATGTGATGTGAGCAGGGTAGAAACAATGCACAGACCTCCTAGTCAGAGAGAAGAACGCAAAAACAACGCCTACCGACCAGCCCTCCCTTCGGAACCAGAGCTCTCCTGGTGCGTCCACACTGCTGCAGAGGCAGTGCCTGGCCGGGCTCCTCCCGAACAGTCCTCCCAAGTCCACCATAAATGTCAAGCCCCATCTGATCACAGGACTGTTACTCCATTGACTCGAACAAAAGCTTTCGATGTGCTTCTTCCAGCCAGCGGAGTGTGATTCACTTTAGACCATATTTATTTCCTTTTTTGGCTGATTGGCCAAAATGTGGTCCAGTGATCAAAAATAACATTATAACTTCTTATGGTACCCAAAACTTACTGAATTTGTTTTTCTCTTTAATTGCTTTTATCCGATTTACAGTTCCTCTTAATAATCAAATTTATATGTACTTGGGATAAGTACTGTTCAGCTAATTATATGAAGTATAGCAGATTCATAGAGAGTAAATCTTCAATTTATTACAAAGTTAAGAGAATTACATTAATATAGGCTACTATTTCAGCACTTTTATGTTTACATAATTAACAACACTATTTATTCAGCACTAGGACAGTATGTTCTGAGAGAAAATTTTAAGTATGAAAAACTACCTCCCTCCCAAAATGTCTTTGGCTCAAGATTTCATACATCGAGCATTAGCCTGGAGGAGATACTTGTGGTTAGGTTATAAAATCTGCTGGAGGGAAAAAAGGTTGTTTATAATGAACATGTTGAAAGCGCCTAAATCATCGAGCTTCAAAAGGAAGACACACTGAACACAACTCAAGCACAAAATGTGCCCCCTCATATCATACTTATATCAGCAGGTAGCTCACAACTGGAATGACCCATAAATCTTGACAACCTAGTCTACCCCTCTACGTATAAAATAGTAGGCTTCAATTTAAGTTCATGAGTGACAGCTAGTAGGTACAGTGGAATACATAATAAACTCAGATCTAGGCAACCAGCACACATAACACAAGGTGTTCTATTTCATAGGCATATCCTGATCTATTTGTTGGTGCATTAAACCAGATGAAGTTCTCATCATATACATAGGTCTAGGTATACTCGTTAATTATAGTGACTTCTACCAAAAAAAAAAAATTCAACACTGCAGTGGAAACACAGGAAATCCTTCATTGTATGTTACCCAGGGGTACACATTATAATCTTCTACCTGGAAGAGGAGATATAAAAATCAGGTAACTGGGATTCTGTTGCTAACTTCTGGCCTGCAAAGGGCTATGTCTAAGCCATAATTTACAACTTACAGATTTTGTGCCATGTCCCTGTGCCTTGCTACATGGGAACCCGATAATATCACCAAGGAGTTTCTCTCTCCCAATCACCTAACTTAGAATCAGCCAGCTAGATGGTGTTGCTCAAGGCAAGGTGGAAGAAGAATTATTGGTGATTTCCATTATACTTTTCCAAATCAGTTAGGTGTTCTATCAGACCACACTCTGCTATATCAGATACCAGCTGTTCTGTTGCTACTGTGGAATCCTCCTCCATACCCCGCTCAGACAAATCTAGTTTCTTTTCCAATACCCGACACTTACATAGGCTTATGTCACTGATTGGGACACCATTCCCAAACCAAAATATACATACCTAACCTCAAGCTGGATGCTGTTGTCAGTATTTTGGGGCTGAGAACATTCTATTCATCACCAACACCTGGTGCCCGGTGAATATATCATTAGTTGGCTGGTTATCTATATAAGCCCATCTGTGCAAAAATGGCCAAGAGCCTGCTCAGAGTTGGCCAGACCCATGGCCTAAAATATGAGTGCCAGGAAATGATGAGCTCTGGTGATCTTCATAACCCAATGAAAGCAGCAGAGCTGGCAAAATGTTTTATACGAAGCAATAATATAGAGATACGGGAAATACTTGCATTGCAAAAATTATTAATATAACACCAAAATGCGTATATGGTAATATAAAGCCCTTTTCATAGATTATTTCATCTTGTCTTTTCTTGTGAGGAATTTTGGAGTATATGTTTTACCATCTAAGATTTAGTGAGGATGTAAAAACAATAATACTTTGGGATAATCTATCGATATGAAAATCAGGAGTTGACTATTTTTAGTCTACTTTTCGACCTCAACTCCTTGTACGTACCAATTAGATATAGGATCATAAGTCTTCATCTGTGCCATGATGACTGCTAAAATATTCTTTATTTATCTGGACATCGTATGTGGCATGAAGTCACACTTTGCTAAATATTTTATAACTTTTATTTATTATAAAATGGGAAACAATGTATTAACTACACATATGAACATGCAAATATATTTGCATATAATTGCATGGTTCTATGTTTTGTCAAATTTCTATATTCGTCTGACAAAGATAAATCAAGCTATTGGTGTTGACTCAGTGATCAATGTGTATATTGCCAGGGTCTCATGCCAGTTTATCCTAACTACAATTTCCTACTCTGGTACCATGTTTAATTAGCTACAGTTTTCCCAGTGGTCTGAGACTGTAGTACTTTAAAAACAAAGGGACGAATTTTATTAACGCTTTCAATGGGCGAAAGTTTAAATGAATTTTCTAGATGCCAGTAAAGTCTCAAGAGAATTACAAATAGTGCATGTGAAATCCAATCACTTTATAAATACTTGTCAGTGTGAATATGTCAAAAGGTCAATTTCAAGTATATTTTTGTCCCCCAAAATACCTCAATATAAATGGCATATTCTGGGAGATCATACTGCGGAAATAAGTGATTTATGACACCAGTTTATGTTTCCAAAGAAGAGTAGTGTGGATTGAGTATGTGTGTCTACATGATTTTCTTTACAATGCTGTAATCATTTTTTTTTGTCCTTTGAGAATGAAACACATTCCATTTTATTTTATGCTGTTAACACAAGAAGCATTTGAAGGAAAGATATGTAGATTCTCAATGGTTTTAGGGAAGGATGAAGAGGAATTCTCTGCACCCCCAACACAAGATTTTCCTGTAAGCCCCTCCTCACCCCTTTCAGAATCAACGCCACAGTGAGCTATCGTGACTCAGAAGTAACAACCAAAAGAAAATCAGCATCAATTGCCTATAAAAGAAGCACTCTGACTAAATGGAAAATTGACAAATAACCTAGGAGAGGGATGCCTTCGTGAGTGAAATCAAGATGCTAATGCCACTTGTGCCCATCTCCACAATGGACCTTACAGGCCACTGCTCCTTCAGCTTTGGGAAGAGTCAGAGTCCCTGCCTTGGACCAGCTCCACAACTCCTGAAATAAAAAGTGACTTGTAGTAACAATTACCCAACGGCAACAGCACACAGCAGCAAATGCTCCACTACGCATGGGTGGATATTCAGTCGCTCATTCATTCATGCAACGGCATTTATTTTGCATTTTCTGTGCCAGACACCATGCTGGGCCCTGTGAGTCACATGAAGTAGGGTACTTGCCTTGATATACAATTACTGTACATTTCATATATGATAATTTTAATATGATTTGTTAGGTGCTGTGGTCAGCACAGAAACCGTGGTGGCGTAGTGGTTAAGAGCTACAGCTGCTAACCAAAAGGTTGACAGTTCAAATCCACCAGGAGCTCCTTGGAAACCCTATGGGGCAGTTCTACTCTGTCCTATAGGGTCTCTGTGAGTCGGAATTGACTCAATGGCAACGGGTTTTTGGTTTTGGTGATCAGCACAGTTAAGGGGAAGAGAATGGGGGATGTTGATCTCAGATGAAGGGCAAAGCCTGGATCGGACTCCACCCCTGTGTCCCAGTTTCCTCTAATAAGCATCAGAGGAATCTTTGACTCTACACCTCTGGATTCCAGACTTCCAGGTTTCACAAAACAAAATAATAATAATGACAATAATAATAATTAATTGGGTTACTGACATTGGGTTATCAACTTTAAGTTGAGTCAAATAAGATGATAAAAAATAGACTTATCATCACCATTATTTCATAAAATAATCAACATTTCCATCATATATTCTTGCTTCTTTATATGCCTTGTAATCTTTGATTGATGGTAGACATCATGATATTTGCCATGTTGGATGTTGACTATTTTCGTATTCCAACAAATATTCTTGAGCTTTCCGTTGGAATGTAATTAGTTACTTGGTAATAGTTTGATCCTTTAGGGTTGCACTTTTAAGATAGTTGGGCCTAGAGAAGCATTTAGTTTAGGACATATTATTCCCTACTACTGAGACGGGGTCACTAGGAGTCGGAATTGACTTGACAGCAACAGGTTTGGTTCCTTTTCACTGGGGCGAGGCCCTTCAGAGTACTGTAGCAAAAGGCCCACTGATTATATAAAGTCGTCCAGTCTGGTTGGTTGAATCCTTTCAGATAGTCATTCTCAAATCTGGATTCATTTTCTGTGCAACATTTTACTCTCCAGCACTCTGTCTACACAGTCTAGTTTCCTTATTCTCCCCAAACTCTCAGATCTCTCTTCAATTCAGGAAATCTGGACACTGCCTGGGATGCCCCTCACTGTGCCAAGGCCTGGAATCTCTCTGAAGTCAGTAAAGTAGGGCAACGGTATAGCTCACTTTTTTGTTCTCTTTCTCTCAGGGATCACCGACCTTTGTTGCCAGTGTTTTGAAAACAACTATCCTGTGTATTTTGTCTGTTTTCTGTTTGCTTCAGGCAGGGAAGGGAAATCCAGTCCCTGACTCACCATCGTGGTGGAAGTGGAAGACAGGTGCTTTATCATCACAATAACTGTTAAAAATCGAGCTTGACATGAATGTGGTGATCAAAGCAGAAGCCACATTCTTTTTACCTTTTCACTCAATTCAGAGTATTCTAGGTTAATAGATAGACTACATGGACCAGCCTTCCCCAACTTCGTTGTTCTTGGGTATCTTTTCAACTGTTTTATCAATACAAATCTTGGACGAAGACTGATGTCAGACAAGAGAGAGGTGAAAAAACAGGATGACGCGGCCTCCTCACCCAGTAACAACTTGTATCCAGGCGTGAAAAGCCTGGATTCCAGGTCATTCAATACTGAGACATCAGGCATTTATCGCAGAGAATGTCAGAGGCCTCACTGGCCAGCAGATGGTATTGGGGAAATACTACTTAATCATTTACTTAAAGATAAGGAGCATTTATAGTTGTAATAACAGAAAACAAATTTTTTAAAGGCACTGGAGGTAATGTAGACACAGTGATAGCAACAGAAGTTTTCTAGAAAATCAGTTGCAAATAGCAGCTCAGAGAAAACAAACAACTCAATTAAAAAACAGGCAAAAGATCTGAATAGACACCTCACCAAAGAAAACACAAGGACAGGAAACAAGAGCATGTAAAGAAGCTTAGCAGCACATGTCATTAGGGATTGAGAATTAACACAACAATAAACGATGAGATAGCACTACATACCTATTAGGATCTGTTGCTAGGCATTTTCCCAAACGTTTGAAAACTTATGTCTACACAAAAATCTGCGAACGAATGTATATCACAACTTTATTCATAATTGCCCAACCAGAAACAACCAAGATTCCTTCAATAAGTGAGAGAACAAGCATCCGTATAACGGAATATTATTCATAGATTTAAGAAAAATGAACCATGAAACTACAAAAAGACATGAAGGAACCTAAATGCATATTACTAAGTAAAAGAAGTCAGACTAAAAAAAGGCTACATACTGTATAATTCCGACTATATGCTAATCTGAAAATGGAAAAGCTACAAAGTCAGTAAAAAAGACTGGTTGCCAGGGACTTGGGGAGGAGGGAAGGGATGAAGAGATAAAGTACAGGGCATTTTTAGGACAGCGAAGCTACTCTATGGTACTGTCATGGTGGACATATCATGTTATGTATTTTTCACAACTCATAGGACTGTATAACATAAAGTGTGAACCCTGATGTAAACTATGGACTTTAGTTAATAATAATGTGTCAGTAGTATTAATCGATCACCTGTGAAAACATACCATACTAATAGATGTTGGAAACAGGAGAAACTGTGCTCATGGGATAACAGAGGTATATAGTTCCCCTATGTAGGGAACTATCTGTATTTCATTCACAACTTTACCTTAAACCTAAAACCGCTCTAAAAATAAAGTGTATTTAAAAAAGTAGCTAGAAAGGAACTATTGAAGTGATAGAACGAGGAGCACTTGGAATCTACGTGAGAATTCATCTACCATGCATCAGATACTCCTCCTTGGTGATGAGCAATGATTTTTAAAAAACTAGCTCAAGAAGAGATTCAGTTCAGCAGTGGCTTCTCAGACCAGGTTTGACTGTGAATGGAAAGTAACTACCACAGAAATACTACTGATGTTGGGGTAAATAAGATAAATGAAATTTTAGGAAACAGTTGCAGATACTGTTTGTCATGGATTGAATTGTGTCCCCCCAAAAATGTTTTTATCAACTTGGCTAGGTCATGATTCCCAGTATTGTATGATTGTGTAATCTGATGTGATTTCCTTATGTGTTGTAAACTCTGTCACTGTGATGAGGTTATACTGCTGAGGTCTACAAGATTGGATAGTGTCTTAAGCCAATCTCTTTTGAGATATAAAAGAGAGAAGTGAACAGAGACACATGGGAACCTCATACCACCAAGAAAGCAGTGCCGGGAGCAGAGCACTTCCTTTGGACCTGAGGTTCCTGTGCTGAGATGCTCCCAGACCAAGGGAAGATTGATGACACGGACCTTCCTCCAGAGCCAACAGAGAAAGCATTTGGAGCGGATGCCCTGAATTTAGACTTGTAGCCTACTGGACTGTGAGAGAATAAACTTCTTTTTGTTAAAGCCATCCACCAGTGGTATTTCTGTTATAGCAGCACTAGATGACTAAGACACTGTTCTATTTTAATTGGTATAGCTTATATTGCAAAATACTAAAAATATACATTTTTCTCTTAGTAGACACAAATTAAGGAGCCAAGGTGGCACAGTGGTTAAGTGCTCAGCTGCTAACCAAAAGGTTAGCGATTTGAACCCACCAGCTGCTCCATGGTACAAAGATGTGGCAATCTGCTTCCATAAAGATTACAGCCTTGGAAACCGTATAGGGCAGTTCTACCCTGTCCTATAGGGTTGCTATGAAACAGAAGCAACTTAATGGCAATGGGTTAAATTTTTGGTTTAGGAACAAATTAATTATTTGTCTGTGGGGACAAAGAAGACTTGCCTGAAAAATAATTTTTTTCTAAATGAAATGCATCTCAGAGTAATAGCTTTTGAAATCATAAAATAAACCTGGAAAATAAAGGAGTGATAGGAAACATCTGGATAACCTTTAATTTAAATAAATTAGTATAATTAAACTAGACAAAGGGAAATGCTAATATTTCATGTAAGTGTTTCTTCCGTAAGGTCTCTAACACTGAGGACTTTCAGCTTGGTCTGCATTCAACACTGAACTGATTAAAATGAGAATAATGGAGACCAAAAAATAAATCAAAGCTATTGTCATCGTGTCAATTCCAATTCAGTGCAACCTCATAGGACAGAGTAGAGCTGCCCCATAGGGTTTCCAAGGAGCAGCTGGTGGATTCGAACTGCAGACCTCTTCTTGGTTAGCAGCTGTAGGTCTTAACCACTATACCACCAAGGCTCTGAGTAATGGAGACAGCAACACAGAATGCCGTGAAAGTTGTCCAAATTAAGAATTTTCTTTAAAAAAAGTATAAAATGAAGAGGAAAATCTGTAGACTCATAAGACATGCTAAAACGGATGGTAAGACATTTGACCGTTTCAGAAAACATTAAGTTGGCCTGTTACCTTGCTTAAGCAGGAGAAAGGCTTTGGGGAGTTAGGTTCAAGGAGACACAACTCTCTTTTGCTTGCTCTCTTGCTCTCAGTAGGAGTATAAAATTGTTAAGAAGAAAAAAAAAATGCAACTCTGCAGCTCTTATTTGCTTTCTTGCTGCAGTGTTGACAGCCAGAACCTACTGTCCTGCCAGGATTGCCTCTGGCGAGAGAGAAGAAAGCCTGCATTCACGATAAATCCTCCTGGGGCTCAGCTGACTTCTCCAAGTTTACTTTAAAGAGGTTGAGATACAGAGCTGCAGGGCCTTTGCTAATACATCAAACCTGACCTTTTGGGGGAAAAATTAACTTTAAAAACTGGTGCTAGATGTTAGGGTTAGAAGATGCTAAAGCAAAAGATCATATAGTATCATTTCTATTCTATAACTTGATTTAATCCTCTACTGTGAATCCATATCTGTCATATTTTAAAGATATTTATGTACTGGGAATAATATAGAAGGCTATTAAATACCTATTCGCATTTATGCTAACAGTGACATTGCTGAATTTAATTAAAAATAAAAAGGAATATATGGTGCAATGGGTTTTTTGGCCTATATGGCCTTTCTGGCCCTGGGTTTGTAACTCTCCAAAAATTATTGATTGAGCTGAAATCTTGCAAAGGATTGGCCAGTTTACGATGTGCATAAGCAGCTTGCTAGGAATGATGAGTCTACTATCCACAGAAGTGACTAGCAGTAATTGGTTGGTTTATTATCTGCATAAGCAGCTTACAGGGATTGGTCAGTTTATGACTCACCCTGTAGGTGACCTTTACTGGGATTGGATGGGGAGCCCCATCCAATAGCTGATCTTCACCTGTATTGGTTAAGGAGCCTGTCTTGTAATTAGCAAAAACAAAAAAAAAACAAATAAACAAAAACAAACCCCTTGCCTTGGAGTTGATTCTGACTCATAGCGACCCTACAGGACAGAATAGAACTGCCCCATAGGGTTTCCAAGCAGCAGCTGGTGGATTTCAATTGCTAACCTTTTGGTTAGCAGCTGTAGCTCTTAATCACTATGCCACCAGGGTTTCCATCAAAGAGTACATAAACCCCAGGGTTATATACTTTCACCATACTTATTCAATCTGTATGGTGAGCAAATACTCCAAGAAGCTGGACTATATGAAGAACAGAAGAACACAGCATCAGGATTGGAGGAAGACTCATTAACAACCTGCCTTATGCAGATGACACAACCTTGACTGCTGAAAGTGAAGAGGACTTGAAGCACTTACTGATGAAGATCAAAGATCATAGCCTTCAGTATGGATTACACTTTAACATAAAGAAAACAAAAATTCTCACAATAAGAAACATCACGATAAATGGAGAGAAGATTAAAGCTATCAAGGAATTCATTTTACTGGGACCCACAATCAACACCCATGGAAGTAGCAGTTAAGAAATCAAACTAAGTATTGCATTGGGCAAATCTTTTGCCAAAAACCTCTTTAAAGTGTTGAACACCAAAGATGTCACTTTGAAGACGAAGGGGCACCTGACCCAAGCCATGGTGTTTTCCATTTCCTCATATGCATGTGAAAGCTGGACAATGAATAAGGAAGACTGAAGAATTGACATCTTTGAATTATGGTGTTGGTGAAGAATATTGAATGTGCCATGGACTGCCAGAAGAACAAACAAATGTGTCTTGGAAGAAGTACGGCTGGAATGCTCTTTAGAAGCAAGGATGGCGAGACTTCGTCTCATGTACTTTGGACATGTTATCAAGAGGGACTAGTCCCTGGAGAAGGACATCATGCTTGTTAAGTAGAGGGTCAGTGAAAAAGATGAAGACCCTCAACGAGATGGACTGACACAGTGGCTGGAACAATGGGCTCAAGCATAGTAAGGATCATGAGAATGGCACAGGACAGGGCAGTGTTTCTTTCTGTTGTACACAGGGTTGCTATGAGTGGGAACCAACTCAACAGCACCTAACAACATAAACACAATAAATCCTGGAACCCAACGGCGGACCTATCCTGACCAAGAGGAGACCCGTCTGAGAGTTCTCCTGGGAGAGACCTGTTCCAGTGCGGAGCTTGCTTGTCTGAAGCTGCCCTGGTTGCTCTCTGCTTCGGAGCCCTACCCAGACCTCATATCAAAAGTTTTCCCGGATATATATCCTGAGTTTCCTGAACATTTACCCCAAGTTGCACCCCAAATTGTACTCTATTACTTCTGCATTTTTATAATAAACCACATAACCATGAGTATAGTCTGTGAGTTCTTATGAGTTCTGTGTGACTGTTGCAGCAAATTATCAAACTCAGCAGAGAATTAAACAGTAAAATAATGGAGAAGTGGAAAGGCAAAGGTATATTTGATCTCTGCCTCATAGGAACCAGGCTTATGCTGATTCAGGTTCTTGACACTGTCCTTATAGTCTGTCTTACCTGAGGAAACGCTGGTGGTAGAGTGATTAAGAGCTACGGTTGCTAACCAAAAGGTTGGCAGTTTGAATCCATCAGAAGCTCCTTGGTAACCCTATGGGGCAGTTTGACTCTGTCCTATAGGATTCGTATAAGTCGGAATCGACTCAACGCAACGGGTTTGGTTTGGTTTTTTTGGATCCTACTTGAGAAAGAAAGGTCTGGGGATCTACTTCTGAAATTCAACCAGTGAAAACAATATGGATCGTAACAGTCTGATCCCATTGTGTATGGGTTTGCCGAGATTTGGGGACTGACTTCATGGTGGCTAACAACAATAATTCTATTTGACCAAAATGAGGTAAGTGAAATCTGCTTCTCTTAGAATCACTATCAAATGCATCAAAGATTTGCCTGTCAAATATTTAAATAAATTATATATATTATATATATATTTGTGTGATTTATTTTTTATTGTTCTAATACCTGTTGCTTCCCATCACTTAGCACTGTTCCTAAAACCCAGTAGTCACTCAGTAAATAAATGTTGAATATACTGAATAAACCACTGACAATTATTGGGAGTTTAGAAAATAATTCAATGGAAAATAATCTTGCACAATAAATCGATGCTTTTGTCTCAAATTCTTCCCACAGTAAGATAAGTCTTTTAACAATGTGAATCAGATTATATGATTCCCCTGCTCATTCTCTAATTTCCAACACACTTGGACAAAAAAATTCAGGTTTCTTACCATGGTCTCAAGGCCCAAGATGCTCTGGGCTAGAATGTTCTCCACTCTTACCAGGCTCCTGACTCCACTGGCCTTCTGCTTTCAAATCCTCAGACATGCTAAGCTCATTCCCAGCTTAAGGACACTTTGCACCAGCTCTTCCCTTTGCCACAAGGGCTCTGCTTCCTGGATTTTTTCATTCCTGGCTCCTTCTTGTCATTCAGGTCTCCTTTTAAAAGTCACCTCATCAATGAAGGGTTACTTGAGACTCAATCTGATGTAGGCTCCCACCCCTACCCTGTTTTCACTTAATTACATATATTATTTTGATCTTTATCACAGTACTTATCATTTCTTGATACTATCTTAATTACAAATATTTATTTATTTATTTTTTCTATCATGCCTTTCTCCTCTCCATATCTGAGAATACAAGGTCTATGATAAGGCCAGTAACACTTTCTTTTCACCACTGAATTCATAGCACTTAAAATAGTGCCAGAGACATTGTTGGGCTTCCTTATATACATATAAAGTCATATGAAAGAATCAGGGAATAACTGAATGGATGGATAGATGGATGGATAGGACACTATTAGACAAGATCCAAACACGGTGTACATTTGGAAAGGCAGTGAAAATGAGCATTTTTCTTAAAAAAAAAAACAAAACAAAAAAAAACAGACTTTTAACTTTGCTTGACAAGCAATATTGCTATTAAGTCATTTCTTTATATTTAATGGAGGGCTGTGCCTATAAAGAAATGTCATTGGTATCAGAATACATTACAGCCATCATGTTGGAATGATATGAAGAAAAAGGTGCTTGATAGAAACTTAACTCTATCACATTTAAGAAAAGCCATTGGGTTCATTTTTTCATATTTCAGAAAAAATATTCTTCAATAATAATAACACAAGCATAACTGAACACACATTTCAGACAAGAAAAGGAAGCAATTAAAAAAAAAGAAAACTCACTGTCCCAGAGAAAAATTGTATACCACAACACTTGTCTTGAGCTAGGCATAGAGGATGCCTGGAGAATATATTTCTATAAATGAAAACAGATAATGAAAAATAAAGCTTAATGGGCAAGAGTTTTACAGGGTCTTCAAGTCTAAACTTAATAGGAACCACTTAAACTGTTGATGGCATAATCATCAATTTTTATAGCAAAGCTGAGTAAGAAATCAGTCAACAAAATATTAGCAATCCATCTGCTCATCACAACGAATTCTGGCAGAAAACATTACTACCTTAATGATATGATACTGGGTGGCGGGGGGAGAAAGAGAAATGGCTCTGCATCTCCCAAAGGCATGCAATATGGTTGCAAGTCCATTTGAATTTACAGCTATCCTAAGTTCTCTATAATAACCTCATTCCACAAGCACTAAATTTTGAATACCTTTTAAAAAAGCAGAATCAACAGACATTCAAAATCACCAGGTGCTCTATCTACATGTCATTCTGATATTGCTGAATGAAAGGCTTTCATAGACAACCCAAGTGTGAATGTTATAGCTGTAGATACATTTTCAGATGTCACTAGCAGAGTATTTATAAGGCACACCACACTTAAGCAAAATACTAAAATTTTATTAAAAAAAAAAGAAGTTCAATGGAAAAAGAAATACAAAGGGAAATGAGGCATGACTGGATTGTCTAAGATGAAAAAACATGAGTATCTTTCGGCAAATTTAAGAGAAGTGGGAAAGCAGAATTTTATTATGGAAACCCTTGAGAATTCTCAGAGGTCTCAGATGTTCAGCAACAAGAGATGGAAGGCATATGTATACGGATTAGTTTCCTCGGGCTGTTGTAACAAAATACCACAACATAGGTGGCTTATGAAAATTGTCAATTATTGTATCAGTTCTGGAGGCTGGGAGTAGAATCACAGATCGGGGTGTTGGCCATGTCAACTCCTCCTAAGGCTCAGAGGGAGTGTCTGTTCCCAGCAACTCCCCTACCTTCTTGTGGCTCCGGACATTCCTTGACTTGCAGCTATGGTGTCACATGGGGTCCTTCCTCTGTCTCTCTGTCTCTGTGTCTCTTCTCCTCTTTTTATAAGGACACCAGTCGCATTGGATTAGGACCCAACCTATTCCAGTATGACCTCATGATAACTGGTAACATCTCCAAGGACCCTCTTTCCAAACAGGGTCGTATTTACAGATACTGTCACTAGGATTCAACATATCTCTTGGGGGGACACAATTCACTCTATAACAGTATGTTTCAGAAAATGTGGCACAGTACAGTGACAAGCAGAAACAGTTACTTGGATACTATACAAACTGGATATCTACTACTTGTCCCTTCAGATCCACTCTCCACCCTGCTCTCTGCTTCCAGAGGGGGACTTGTGTGGACTAAAGTCGGCTTAATGTTGTTTCTGGTCAATTTGGAGCTCCAGGAGATAAAGGAAGGGAAGAGAGTGAGCTCAGAGGGCTCACCAAGCATTATGCATTGAATAGTGCACCCCGAAATTTAGGTGGAAATCCAAAACCCTGGTACCTGTGAAGATGACTTGTTTGGAAATAGGGTTTTTGAAGACATTAGCAGTTAACATGAGGCCATACAGGAGTAGGCTGGGTTCTAATCCAATCGGAGTGTTATCCTTACTCTAGAGGAGAAGAACAGACAGACAGACAGAGGAAGGACAACCATGTCACCAGAGAGTTATGCTGAAGCTGCAAACCGAAGAAGACCTGGGAGGACAAGAAGGGACCTTCCTCTGGAGCAATCAGAGAGAACATGGCCCTGACAATTCCCTGAAGTCAGACTTCTAGCCTCCAGAACTGTGAGACAAATTTCTATTCTTTTTTTTTTTTTAATATTTTATTGTACTTCAAGTGAAGGCTTACAGAACAGTTTCTCATGGAACAGTAGCACACATGTTGTTTTATGACATTGGTTAACAACCCCACAACATATTAACCCTCTAACTTCTCAACCTTTTTATTTTTTGGTGAAAATACACATAGCCAAAGATACACC
>NW_004443938.1:9068744-9152520 GCF_000243295.1 Trichechus manatus latirostris | reverse complement strand
AATGTTTTGATATTGTCTGCTGTTTTCAGGGCATTCAGTAGTTATTTTTCTCGTTTATTGATTGTAGATTTGTTTGTTTTGTCCCTTTTTTTAAAAAAAAATTTGACTATGTCTGAGCAGGCAGACTGTGTGTTCTTTGTTGTTTGCTCGTCTGTGCACTCAATACTTTTTGCCTCCTTCTCCAACTGGCAGGGTCAGTCACTCAGATATGGTACAACAGGGTAGGTCTAGCTGAAGAGGAGTTACTGGGACAGGTTGTTTGTGGCACTTACTACAGCCACCAGAGCGGGTCGGTAATCAGTGCTGCTTGGTGGTGTGATGTCAAGCGCACGGTACAGGTAGGCAGGATGCAGCGGGAAGATTGTTATGTGTGGAGCGGTTGTTTTGTCTCCCGCTGGACCTTCCGTGAGGCTGCTTTCTCATACCCCCATTTGCTGGTCTCCGATAGGAGTCCAAGATGGTAGATCCGTGCTGCGTTAGCTGGTAGAGGACCTCTGCATGAATCTCTCCTCGCTCTCCGTTCTCTGTCAGTTTTCTCAATCCATTTGGTGCTTGGCTGAGTTCTTTTTCTCTTCATTTGTTGTTTTAGGGTTTCAGGATTGTTGTATTCTCTGTTCGGCTTAGTTTTTTGAATCTTTGCTGTGGAGGGACAGCGTAGTGGTTCTGCCTATAGCGCCATTTTGCCAGACCTCCCAAATTTCTATTCTTAAAAACCATTTTTTTTGTGTATTTCGTCACAGGGGCACTAGGAAATTGATACATTAACAGCAACAGCTGAGAATTGAACAACGTAGGGAAGTGCATAATATTTAGTGTTGATTTTATAAAATCATCTACTATCACATAAAAGTTGTAATGGGAACTTGAATAAAGTCTGGGAATTAATGAGCCCCAAATGGAAGTTTATAGAGCTAAGACAATCACAGCGACAGTCACGGTTGCTTTCAACAGTCAATTTATGATTTAAAATAAAATTCTGCATGAAATACTTCCCAGTTCAAAATGAAGGGATACAGAAAATGGGAATAAGAAAATACATCCTAAAAACGTGTCACACGAGAAGAAGACATCACGGCCCTCCCTGGGAATAAAATGCCTGCTTTATAATAGGAATGTCATTTACTTTGCCTGACAACACTTCCAGAGGATTTGATCTACAAAGTTAGAAGAAAATGACTACAGTAGAAAATGGTTTAACAATCTTTGAGAACCAGAAAGACCTGGATATCCTTACAACTGTTCTGTGGGTTCAGGAGCAAAATAAACTACACAGAAGGACCCTAAAGAGGAGAGGTACTATGCTCCCTGCACTCAGACCAGAAAGGCAAATGGTAATTTGGAAATAAAAATTGGAAAAATGGAACTCAGCGCAATTCACCCCTAGGAGAACACTGTAAGTGATCTCATTTCATATGCTAGGGAAAAATCAAAACCAAACCAACCCGTTGCCTTCCAGTCGATTCCAACTCACTGTGACCCTATGGGACAGAGTAGAATTGCCCCAACATTCTTTTTTCTAGTAATTTTATTGAAATTAAAATAAAACCACTACCATCACCACAACCATGCTTTATTGACATAAGGCAAAAAAGGGAGGGGGGAATACAATGCCAGTTTCCACAAGGAAGAAAAGCTGCACCTGGAATATAAACTCAGCACTCAGTTGAAGAAGGTAGGGCCTGCCAGCATGACATACAAAAGTTACAACAGAAGTTCATTATGGATCCGTCTTCTCACTGGATTTGGGGTACTTTCGCCACACCAAATTCCCTTAACATATATATATAAATAAAGGAGCTGTGGTGGTGCAATGGTTCCGCGACCGGCTGCTAAGTGAAAAGCTGGCAGTTTGAACTCACCCAGAGGCTCTGCAGGAGAAAGAACTGGCGATCTGCTTCCATAAGGATTACAGCCTAGGAAACTCTATGGGGCAGTTATATTCAGTCATGCCGCTCAGTAAGAGTAGAAGTGGACTTAATCGCGTGCAACAACAATTTATCTGTTGCTGTCAAGTTGATTCCAATGCATAGCAACCCTATAGTGACCCTATGGGACAGAGGAGAACTGCACCATAGTGTTTCCAAGGCTGTAATCATTAGGAAGCCGACTGTCACATCTTTCTTCCACAGAGTGGTTAACGGGTTCGAACCACCGACCGAAAGGCAGCTGAGCACCTAACCACTGTGCCACCAGGGCTCCTTCCAAAACAACACACAAGACCAACAAAGTCCTCCTGTAGGCCCACAAGACGCACCGAATGGCAGCTACATGGCAATAAGCAGCAGAAGTCTGCCTTTAAAAAAAACCAAACAAACCGAGTTTGGGTGAGAACAGCCGTACTTTCTTATAAAAATGTTTGACGCTCATTATTCAAAGAAAGAAAACAAGAGGAAACAGAGGAAGGTGAGACAAAACATCGTCCACACTGACACCTAATCACAGAGAGAGACGAGCTGCAAATCCAGGCCTGTGGTATCCCAGCCTTCCTTTCTTTACAAGACACTGCATCCTTTTTGCTGAAGGAAAATTGGCGCCAGTTTGTTTCAAAGTCCATGGTCAAAATGAAAAGTGTAAATATCCGGCCCTTAAAGATAATAATGGTGTCTGAACTAAAACTTTACAATAGCTTATTGCCTCGGTTTTAAAATATTTACTTACAATTCAAGATTTCTGAAACTGAAACCCAGAAGCCTTATGAGAACCTTTAGTAGTCCTTCTTAATCTCTTTTTTTGGTAATCTTACAACACACATTGAATAAAAAATTGGTCTCACTAGTGCTAGGATGGGAGACACTGAAAGTGAAGAAAGAGTCTTTTAGTTTATGACAAAATGTATTTATAACATCGTTTGTAAGCTTAATTTCTACACACTTGCTTCCTGTACAGTTGGAAGTCAGTATTTATTGAAACAAATAAACAAACACAAATATCATTTGCAAAAAGTAAAGGAACATTTTTGAAATATGCATAACTATCTGCTCTTTGAGGTAGCTGCAGGCATACGTTCCTTCCCCCCGCCTTGTGTTAAGCTGACCCTTTGCAGAATCGCATCCTTTGCTATTGGAACAAAATTCTGACCTATAAAGATACTAAATTTTTTTGGACTAAAGTTAAATTTAAAGATTAACTTTGAAGTTTAACTTCCCGTTTGACTTTGTCCTCTAACGCTATGAATAATTGGCAGATGGCTAAAACAACCATTCTTACTGTTACAGCTACCAGCCTGATAGCTGTGTCTGCTCTGGAGTGTTCGTGTTAAAAAGCTCTATTTCTGAGGGTTGCTGTGGGCTGATAACCTCTGCTCAGAGTCAATGTACATTTTCAAAATTTACAAAATTCTGTGTACTTTAACATGAAGGCAACTAAAAGTGTATAAACTTTTTTAAATAGCCACTATCAGAAGATATTTTATTGCTACATTCCCAATTAGTTTCATTGTTTTGCAAAATAGTACTTTAAAGGAGAAATGCCTTACGCAGTTCCTTTTGGAGAAATAAATGACAGACAGATAGGTAGATCGATATACAGATGATAGGTAGATATAGATACATATGATATGATGTGATACTGATACACTAAATGCTTTAAATGCGTTCTTATATAGAGACTCCTCAACAACCCTATGATGTGGACACTTTCATTGCGCAATTTTGCCATAAGAGATAGCACAATGAGGACTCAAACCTTAGTCTGATGACAAAACCTATGTTCGTTTATTCTTTTTTATTTTTTTATTTTGAAATACTTTTAGATTTACAGAAAAGTTGTAAGAATTGTGCAAAGAACGCTCATATATTCTTCATCAAGACTGCCTCAAGGTTGGTATTTTACCACATTTACTTTATTCTCTCTTTTGCTCTCTCTGTGTATAGATATACTCTGTAGAGAGATATGATATACATATACGTGCATATATATTTACATATATACATATATATTTATGCATGTATATATGTGTGTGTGTATATATATATATACTATTTTTGTTGTTAGTTTCTCTGACTCATGGCAACCTTACATGGAACAATACATTGCCTGGTCCTGTGCCATCGTCATCATCTTTTCATATGTCTGAGCCCACTGTTGAGGGTATTGCGTCAATCTATCACATTGAGATTGTCATTCATTTTTGCTGGAAAACATACACATATTCATATAATTATATTCATACAATTCTTTCCCTAAACCATTTGAGAGTAAGTTGAAGAGATGATGTTCCTTTATCATTAAATACATCAGTTTGTACTTTCTAAGAATAACAAAATTATCTTACATAAATGCAATATAGTTTTCATTATCAGGAAATATTTATACAATACTATATAATACTGGAAACCCTGGTGGTGCACTGGTTAAGAGCTCAGCTGCTAACCAAAAGGTCGGCAGTTTGAATCCACCAGGCGCTCCTTGGAAACCCTATGGGGCAGTTCTACTCTGTCCTATAGGGACACTATGAGTCGGAATGGACTCAACGGCAATGAGTTTGGGTTTTTTGTTTGTTTTTATACGATACTATCATCGACTTTAACAAACTTCATTAATCTTTGTAAATTATATCCACTGTATCAATAATGTCCAAAATATATTTAAGAATATTCTGGCCCAGAGTTCAATCCAGGATTATATGTCACATTTGATTTTCACGTCTTTCTAATCGCCTTTGATTTGGAACAGTTTCTCGATTTGTCTTTTTCTTTCAGGACCTTGACGTTTTTGGTTGAGCAGACGTTACTTATCGTGTAGACTGTCCTTTGAACAGAGTTTGTCTGCTGGTTCCTCATACTGAAAAGCACGTGACACTGATTGTTCCACATGTTAACTTTAATCATTTGGCTGAGGTGATGTCTTCCAGGTTAAAAACATTACCACTTTTCCTTTTATTATTCATATGTGCTTCTGTGGAAATCATTAAGGCTATTCAAATATCCTGTTGTTAATCAAACTTATACCCACTAGCTTTAGCATCCATTCTGGCCTGAATCAGTTATTATAACGATGGTTGGCAAACTGTGATTTTCTAAATTTATCATTCCTTCTACATTTATTAGTTGGCATTTTACTGACAGGAAGCACCCTCTCTTGACCGTTTATACATTTATTTAGTCTTATCAATAGGGACACATGAATTCTTATTTTTCATTCAGTTATAATCTGTTGACTGTAACATCTTTATTTATTCTGAAGCTCAAATCACCTAGATTTAGCCAGTGAGAGCCATTTAAGCAACATCCTTCTGGCATGTCTTCATTATTATACGAGTACGTCTTCATTTTCTGGCACAAGAAGGTATTGTTTCAGGCTCATATTAACTTCCCCTGTTCCAACCTCTAACCATTTCTCCAAGGAGCACTAGTTCTTTTCAATGGACAGGGTGTTTAGAAAGCAAGATCTAAGTGGTAGGTGCACTCACTGCTATAGGATGTCAATGCTTCTAGGTCCTCTCAGAAGACAGCTAGGAAATATGTATGTATGTTACATGCAAAAATATTTATATCTATTTCTCATTGTTTATGAAAACCCTGGGTTCATAGTGATATATATAATTCTATTCCATCATCAAAAGGTTTGTGTCAGACTTCTTCCTTTTAATATTTGTCACTCCCTTATGTGGTAATGAGAAATTTGGCTTATGTTATCCTGAATGTATTTACTCAGTTGTTCAAAATCAGAATATACTAAAAGGAACTTAAGACCTGATGATCTATATCAGTGCAAAAAACACATCTACTAACTAAATTCAATTTTTGTGGTTATTTTGTCTTAATAATAAATGTATATAGTGAAGAATACTTTCCTTAAAGTTATTTGGGTGATTTCCCTTTTCCCCTTTCACTGTGGTTATAACATTCATTGGAAATACTATTAACTTCACTTGCTTGCATTTATAGTTCTTTCATTCCTTCTTTACTCGTGTTGATTTCACATTTTTTCATAAAAACATTAACAAAAAATATTGATGTTTTCAAAGGTTAAGACTCTACAAAAGATATATTCAGAAAAAGGTCACTTTCCATAGTCCAATCTATTCTACATCACTGCCACCCTCTCATGCCTTCCACTCAGCTCCAACCCATCTGCTATTGATAATCAATTTCATTTGTTTCTGGTTTATCCTTTTCATTTATTTTTCCAAAAATTAAGCAGACACATACATATTTCCTTATTTTCCCTTAACTCTTATACAAAAGGTAACACAATATAATATTTCACATTTTGCTTTTTTGACTCAGTGATGCATTCTCTAAATTGCTCAGTGTATAGAGATCTTTCTCATTCCTTTATCACAGCTGCACAGTATACCTTTGAGTGACTACGTCTAGGATTTAGGTTGTTTCCAATCTTTTTCACTACAAAAAATTACAGTGCATATATGTATTTTCATATTGCTGGAAGATAATACGTTTCTATTGTTGTAGGAAGACACAAATCTTTAATACACAGTATCTTGAGTAAACTTGCACCACGATTTCTAGAACAGGGACTTTTATAATCGAGTCTTTAAAGAGAAGAATCCATTTGTTCAAGTTTATCATCAAGTGTTCCCTACAGTGAGATAAGCCCATTGCCATCAAGTTGATTTCAACTCGTAACAACCCTATAGGAAAGAGTAGAACTGCCTCATAGGATTTCCAAGTCTGTAATCTTTATGGATGCAGACTGCCACATCTTTCTCCTGTGGAGAAGCTGGTGGGTTCAAACCGCCTACCTATGAGTTAGAAATTGAGCACTTAACCATTGAGCCACCAGGGCTCCTTACAATGAAACAGTGGCTAGGCTTTCTGATTATGAGAGCTGACAAGTAACGCCAAAAACTCACCAACTTGACCCAGCAGAGAAGAGGAACTCACACACCAAGTATATCACAGGGCTTCACTCTTGCGAGGGGGAGGGGGCTGTCTTGAGATTGTAAGATCGTTTATTATTTTTTCCCTCAGTTGCAGTTACAACAGCAACAACAATGCCAAGAATGATGATTAAGTAAGATAAAATGCTCCACATACCTTCTAGAGGAAAAGAAATATAAATATATGTTGTTATCGTTAGGTGCCGTCACGTCAGTTCCCACTCATAGTGACCCCATGCGCAACAGAACGAAACACTGCCTCGTCCTGTGCCATCCTCACAATCTGTGTTATGCTGGAGCCCTTTGATGCATTCACTGTGCCAATCTATCTCACTGAAGGTCTTCCTCTTTTCCCTGACCTTCCACTTTACCAGGCATGATGTCCAGGGACTGGTCCCTCCTGATAACATGTCCAAAGTCTGCGAGATGAACTCTTACCATCTTTGCTGCCATACTTATACACATATATTATATTTATATATATTACTAAAAGGTAATTGCAAAAAGAAAAGCAGTAGAGCAGTCTCAGCTTTTAGGCAGAAGTCAAAAACCAACTCTATTCAGGGCTATAATACCCTCCCCTTGGAGTTCAGTTTCAGCTTCAGCCTAATTTTCCACAGAAATGCATCTATAAGCCGGAGTTTGGTAGCTATATTCTGATTTATGAAACCTACTTTCAATGCATCCCTCTTCCCTTTCTTTTATTCTGTCATCTTTAACAGGAGTCCCTGGATGGAATGAATGGTTAAGCACTTGTCTTAGTTATCTAGTGCTGCATAACAGAAATACCACAAGTGGATGGTTTTAACACAGAGAAGTTTATTTCCTCACAGTCAAAGTAGGCTAAAAGTCCAAATTCAGGATGTCAGCTCCAGGGGAAGGCTTTTTCTCTCACTCGGCCTTCTCATCAATGTTCCCCCGGACTAGGAACTTCTAGGCGCAGGGACCCCAGTCCAAAGGATGCGCTCTGCTCCCGGCACTGCTTTCTTGATGGTATGAGGTCCCCCTCTTCTCTCTGCTCACTTCTCTCTTTTATATCTCAAGAACTTGCCTCAGGACACAATCCAGTCTTGTAGATCAGGTCCTGCCTTACTAACACAACTGCCACCCATCCTCCCTCATTAACATCATAGAGGCAGGTTTACAACATACAGGAAAATCACACAGTATCAGGAATCATGGCCTGGCCAAATTGATACACACATTTTTTGGGGGACATAATTCAAACCGTGACAGCACTCAACCACAAGCTGAAAGTTGGAGATTCAAACACACCACAGGCACCCAGGAAGACAGGTCCGGTGACCTGCTTCCCAAAGGTCATAGCCTTGGAAACCCTGTGGAGCATAGTTCTACTCTACACACATGGAGTCTTCATGATTCAGAATTGACCAGACAGCAGCTAACAGTAACAACAACAACATCACCTTTACCTGCTTACCCTTCTACTCTGAAACTGAAAGGAATCGCAATGCATTCTATATCATTCAAGCTAGAAGAAGTGGGGAGTTACTCAGATATAAAGAGCACAATATAGGGAAGTCTTGGGAGAGAAAATAGCAGAAATCTACTTGCAAATCTCAGGGCCGCAGGGATGAATGCTTATATGCTACAATCAATGTATAGGCTGAGGTCAGAAATCAAATATAAATGACATATTCACGGGAAGC
Organism: Trichechus manatus latirostris; assembly: GCF_000243295.1. Lineage (NCBI taxonomy): Eukaryota > Metazoa > Chordata > Mammalia > Sirenia > Trichechidae > Trichechus > Trichechus manatus. The sequence continues at coordinate 9,144,006 of NW_004443938.1, read as the reverse complement.
ATCTATTTGCAGGGTATGGTATTTCATAGAGATGGAGATCAATTTGTTTTCAATTGACTGAAGTTCGTTTACACCAAACAGAACCTTTGTACAATACAGCATAAACTGACAAGATAAGTATCCATTCTGAGCCTCTAAAGTGGAAAAGAACAGTTCAGAACTGCCAAGATGAAGGTCTCCATCTGGCATTTAAAATTTACTGATATTTTCTGAAAGTCAGTTTTATGTGATAGGGCAATTCTCTGCCAAAGGAATAACAGACGGGACTAATTCTTGGGGAGAAAGGGGTGGAGTAAATCCATAGCAAAAGTAATTCCTTCCCTGTAAGCCACGTGAGTCATTTGTTGGTCACACACATGAATTGGGTTCCAATTAATAACAGACTCATCAAAAGACAGGTAGGTCAGAGGGTCTCAGGGAATTTTTTTTCCATCACCTGATTTCCATACATAAAATACGACTGTGTGTGGAGTGTCCCCAGACTGTCCCGAAGCAAAAGTACATTCTTTGGTGTCAGATAAAATTCTCCACATCCTTTCGTCTTGTTATGATGCGTGTAAAGTGCACAAGGATACTGAGTTCCTCTGCCTGCCCCTTTGCCAACCTCCTTCACCTCCCATCAACAAGATTCAGGAAGGCTGATGACAGCTATCAACTGAGCTCATCAATGGGGCCATGTCTGCTTGTTTGTGGGTTCATTCTGTATTGGAATGTCATACTCCTCACGGCTGGTCCAAGACTGCTGGGCGTTGATAAAAATCCTGAGATAACAACTAACACCTTGTGGGAAACGGAAAGCTCCTCGCTGGCCTCAAGCTAAACGGTCTCGTGGTCCAACCCAGCTTTTAACGACAGAGACAGTCTGGGTCACGGGGCACAGGCCCAGCTGGAAGTAAATTAATACATTGGCATAGTGCCTTCTGTGTACGATTTCCTCAGCAACACACAGAAATGAGAGGGGACGGGCAGGCCTGGAGGGAACACGTACACCCAAACCCCACCACCAAAACTCACAGACTCTGCGTTTACACCCACATAGCCTCAGCTCAATGTAGACTGTATATATCTACTCGAATTCGTTGTTATTGTGAGCTGCCGTCCAGTCGGCCCCCAGCTCAAGGCGATCCACGCACCATGGAAAGAAATGCTGTCTGGTCCTGCACCATCCTCATGATCACCTGCAAAGTGGAACTTTGTGATCCATAGGGTTTTCATTGGACGATTTTTGGAAGTAGATCACCAGGCCTTTCTTCCTAATCCGTCTTATTTTGGAAATTCCACTGAAACTTGTGCAGCAACATAGCGACACACAAGCCTCCAGTGACAGATGGGTGGGGGCTGCACCTGATGTGCACTGGCAGGAAATCGACCCTGGGTCTCCTGCCTGGAGTGAGAGCCTATCACTGAAATACGTTGCCCCCGACTCATATTTATGCCTCCCCAACAATCCTACTTAAGCCGTCCCATTACTAATAAACACTTCGTCTCAATTGTCTCAGATCATACCATGCAGACTCATTATGTGTTCCATATTTTTGAAGTTCACTTAATTATTCAGTTACGCGTTATGAAAAATCAAGACGTATTTTGTAAGTTGTTGTTTATGGAACTTCTTTGTGGAGATAAAATTGAGAGTGTCAGCTCCACATAGTACTTAAGTGTCTATATATTGGATTCATATCAAAACTGGTTGGAAATCCAGCTCTAGGAATTGGAATTACCAGCTATGTGACAAAAGATAGCTGCTGATCTAGGTCCAGTTACTTTATCTGTAAAATAAGAATAGACTTTAGCTCACAGGTTTCTGTGAGGATTAAATGCGATAATGTATAGAGGTCATTTAGCCTGGCACCTGGCTATAGTAAATGGCCAATAAATCGGATCCCTCACTGTCATGTTGTAAATACTGTGAAAACCATCCAGTTTAGACCAAATGATAGAAACCATTACCTTCAAAACAAAGCCGAGTATTGTAACAATTAAAACCATAATTAAATATTTCAGTGGTGTTTGAGAAACCAAGGTTTCTTTTACTATTTCATGTGGGGATTCTTCACTAGAAGCACAGTTGTTCTCTGCAGAGGCTCAGTGGCACTGGCTTTTGTGTCTAATTAATTCAGATATTTTCTCCATCACAATAAGAGATCCCTTTGAGAAAATCAAATCTGTCATTTTCTGAGGCTTTGCCTGTCACAGCGAGAGACTACAGGCTTTTAAATTTCATAGCTAACCTTTTCAGTCACTTAGCTTTTCCTTTTTGCTTTCCATAAGACAAGCTGAATTCATCTTAAAATAAACCAACACCCAGCGTGGCAAAAGAAACCCCTAGGGAGAGGCACTGTCTTCTGTATGTGCCCTGCTGAGGACGCTTGCAGGAAAAATCCGGAACACTGCTGAAGGACAGAGGCGAGTCGAAAACAAGTACACAACTGCTGGTATTTTATTCTCTGGAAATATGGACAAGAGGAGATTAACGTAAGCTAATGATGAGGAAATCCAATGTTAATTAGTTGGAGACTTTGAATTAGAAAATATTTTAAACAAAGTACATTTTTATTATTTTCAAATCCTTATGGCAATACAAACGAAACTCCTCTAATATTGGCACATATTCCTTAAGGTTCTGCTCTGAAAAGGCAACATGAATGATTCACAATTAGAAGGCAGAATTATATTACGTAAACTGGTAATTTCAAAGTGATTTACAATTTTGCTCTAATTTTTGCAATCGTCTCTAATATTCCTTATGTAATTAGGAAACTTTTTTTTTTCAGAGCTTAAAGATACTTTGAGTGTAGCTCTAGAGCATTAGATAAATTCTAAATGAGTGGGCTCTAAAAAAATGAAATTACCACTTAATGACATGATAAATACTATCTGAAACTCTAAGGGAAATATAAACTCTAAGGCAATGTATTTAGCAAGGCATCTGTCTTTATATTATAATTTCCCCCTAACTCAGCCTTGATTTCCAACATGAAAACCGTATCATTCTTTGACTAATTGTTTCATCTAAATACCCCAAATTCTCCTTCTCTAAAGCCTTACATATTTCCTTCTAGTGACTTTGATGACCAACCATATTTGAATAGTTTACTGGCTCATACAATGTTTCAAGATGCGGTATCGACATATTTACTTTCTGCTATCATAATCAGAATCACTAAGATTAAAATATAAGTTACTAAATTTTTATTTTTATATAGGAAAATAGTGAGCTGCCTGGAGACAAACAAGTGTATGCATCACTCAAGCTTTAAGTGTTAAGTCTTAGCCTAAATACCTCGCTAATTCGCCCCTCCTTTGGGCGCCAGATGACTACGTGTTCAGTAAGTAAATAAAAAGCTCGATTGCTGTTTGAGTATCATTAGGGTCGCCAGATACACGAGAAGCGCAGGCTAAGGTGCTTACAGAGTACTTTGAGGCGTACAGGAGTGTTTCCAGCTCTACCACGCCTCGGTGCCTCCTCAGAGCAGTAAGAGATGGATTGAAAGGTGCAGTTCAACACAAGTCTTCCCTTAGTCCGTTATCCACAGATCATTGAAATGATATACTACAGTAACTCCCCCCGGGAACGTTTATAGCTTATCTCGCTGATGTGTAATTAATCTGCTGATCAGTGACAGGGCAGAGCAGAAGAGTGCTTCCCAAGCTTTTAAGGTCTGGTGTGCCCAGGGACGCCTGGGGAGTCCTCAGCCGATGCTCTGCTAGCCCAGTGATCCCACATATGCTAAGTAACTTCTCTTACTAAAAATCACAAAGCGGTTTTGCTCAGCACTAGTCTACTATCAGGGGCCCTGGTAAGTTCTCCTGCACTTGCAGATGCTGCTCCAGCTGGAAAGGCTGATGGAGGCTGCATATCCTCCCTGTGGAGAGCGACTGTATTCTGGCAGCAAGGTGCCTGCACAGAGAACTCATTAGGCTATCGGTCTCCATGAAACTAAAACCAAACCCACTGCCATCAAGTCGATTCCAACTCATAGCGACCCTATAAGACAGAGTACACCTGCCCATAGGGTTTCCAAGACTGTAATCTTTACAGAAGCAGACTGCCGCGTCTTTCCCCCAGAGAGCAGCTGTTGGGTTTGATCCACTGACCTTTCAGTAAGCAATTGAGGACTGTTTAACCACTGTGCCACCAGGGCTCGGTCTTGATGAATCCCCTGCAAACCTGTGACTGCAGTACACTCTCGACTTGCAGTTAGCAGGATGAAATACAGCACGGATGGCATGTGAATACATAGTGACGGGATGCTGATGAAATTAACACATTTCAAGGAAAAGGAACAGGTACAAGCAAAAGAAAATACAAATGGGGGCTTAAGAAGGCCAGATCTAATTTTCCAAAATCCACGTTTTCCAGGTGCTCTCTTGTAAATGATAGTAAAATATTTTCATTTGGAGAGCATTGGGTGCTTGATGAAGTTGGAAGTAGCTGACAGTCTAAACGGATGTTTTGTGGTTAATATGTGGCAATTTTAAAGTAGAGGGTGAAGGCAATATATACCTAAGTAAATAAAGAAAGTCAAATTTAGGAAAATCCTATTATTTGAGAAAAGCTTTTTTTTAATATCTTGAATTGTGAAACTGGGGATTAAAACAGCTTAGAAAAATAATGAAGCTACAGAGAATGTGATAGAACTAGGAAAATGGGATGATTTTTCTCACATATAAGTCTAATAAAGGCTCTCACCCACACACATATTTTACAATTTGAAAATGCCACGGCTAATAGGAAAAATTTTTTTTGAATTCTCTTAAAATGCATACTGTGCATGTTTAATAGAAGGAAATCAGATGCTTAACACAGGCTAAAACCCTATTTAAATTCATTATTAAAAATCTGACACCTTTTAACAAAGACTTTATGGCAATCAATTCGGGACAAATGTAAGTCCTCCACTCCCCGCTTAAAGTAGACACCTCGGGCTAGAATTTTCTCCTTCCACACCTGTGATTCCCTGGCATCACCTTGACCATTTTCAGACTCAGGAACTTCAGGAGACACACTGACTTATCAGTTCTAAATTCTAGTTTCCTTGCTGCAGTCTCTAACAAAGATGTAGCTTTTATATCTAAGAATGAATTTTGAATTCTTCAAAATCTTGAAGTATTTTCAATAACTAAGAAAAAGCCATCTTACTGCAAATTTATGACTGAACTTTAAATACCTCAAAGATAAATCCAGTATCTGATTCTTTTTTTTTTTTTTTTAATCCTCAGCAGCTGCACTCAATGAAAATTTCTTTAATGATATCTCCTTGGTAAATCCTGTGATCTGCCTGTAGCCAATATGGGTGTAGTGTGTTTAATGTGCCTGATAAATATAAATACAGGAGCCATCAGCCAGCTTGGTGGGTATTACGGATTGAATTGACTCCCCTCAAAATATATGACGGAATCCTAAGCCCTGGGCCTATGGCTGTGATCTACTCTAAGGTAAAGCAACCACATTCCATAATGCGATCTAATGTAATGTAATCAATCGGTTGAGGTCATATCTGTGTAGGGTGTATCCTAAACCTAATCACTTCTGAGTTCTACAAAGAGCAGTGTACAGACAGACACATGCACATACCGGAAGGACAGACTCCATGTGAGGAAGGCCAAGGAGCCAAGAAACGCCCGGGGCTACTGACAAGGACTGAATCGACAAGAACATGACTCAGATTTGGACTTTGAGCCTCCAGAACTGTGAGAAAATAAATGTCTGTTCTTCATCGTCACCCACTTGTGGTATTTCTGTTACAGCAGCACCAGGTAACTGAGATGGGGGCCTGCGATCGAGGGGGAAACATGAAGCCATACACCACTGCACTGTGTTCACAGAAATGCTCACAATTTACGAGTGAGAGCTGTTGGAAAGAATCACCATTCCCCTGATACAGGGCCCTGATGGCACAGTAGTTAAGTGTTTGGCTGCTAAACGAAAGGTTGGCCATCCTAACCCACCAGCAGCTCCAAGGCAGAGAGATGTGGCAGTCTGCTTCCATAAAGATTTCAGCCTTGGAAACCCTATGGGGCAGTTCTACTCTGCACACACAGGGTCCTCACGAGTTGGAGCCAACTCGAGGGGAATCAACAACAACAATCCCCTGATTTTCCATGGACCCCGTCGAAGCATATGTCCTGCTATCTGTGGACATGCCAGCGGAAGACTCCTCATGCTTTCAGACACTCTAAGTTTGCTAAGAGGTCCACTTTTGCTGTAAATATTCTAAAAATATTTTAATCAACATGTTTTGAATCTATATTGTTTAGGGAAATACATTTAGCAAGGAAAGTGAAGCGTCCCAAAGGACGTGGTAATGTATACTTATCTGCATGTTGTTTCTTTCTTGTTTTCTTCTTTTTTTGCAAATACATATTTAGCAAGATAAGTTAAATATTAAAGCCTCCAAACAAAAAAAAAATATTTTCTTTAAAAAAGAAAAAAAGTGTATTCCTATTACATACACTCAAGAAACCCTGGCAACTGTCAGATCACAAGAAGAGGAAATGATTTACATGTTGCTGGCATCCTGGGTTCAGTGGCCAAAGCTGCGTTGCTAATAGCTGACTCTTGAAATAATAATAACAGTGAAAATGGCTGACCTTCACTGAGTGTTTTCTCTGTGGAAGGAACTGTACTTCACACATACTCTTTTCGAATCACTATAACAAACCTACAAAACCATTTCTAATTCCCAGTTTAGAGACGATGAACCTAAAACAGAGACAGTACTTTGCTCGTGGACATGTGGCTAACCAGGCTATAGAGCTGGGATTCAAACCTGGGCTGACATCGAGACAATCTCAACGACTATAAAGGCTCCGTACTCCCACCCTACTTCCATCAGCTGGGTATCAAGGCCCTTTTCAAAGTTTTTCTTTCTCTGCAACAAGTTGATGACATTTTTAGTCTCTACGTGTGAATTTATTTTAACCTTCTCATGTTTTTGGATACCCTAATCTGTTGTGAGTTGGAATCGACTTGACAGCAACAAGTTTGGATTTTTTTGTTTGATTGTTTGTTCAATCTTTGTATAATTTAATGATAACAGTAATTTTGATAGGTTTATATTTTCATAATCACAAAACACCTTCAGTTGATGCTTAGCAACAGCCACAGACAGTAACCATTTTTAAGGTCCCTCTGGTCATTTATCCTGCCAGAAAATTGCTCTCATTTCCTTTAATTTTCAGTTACTTCCTGCTGGCATGACAAATCTTTTTACATTCTTGGGTAGAAAATGGTCCTCAGGCATTAAGCAGAAGAAATAAGGAACACCTTTTACTCTGTTGGTAAATGAAAAAACAGAAACAGAAATGTGGCAATTTCTTCAAGAGTAAGTTCATGTCACTTCCTGTGAGAAGGCTTTCCATCCCTGATAAAGTTAACCACTCCCAGCTTTGTGCTTTCATCATATCCTACATTACACTGTATATTACTATAAAAATAACCAAACCCACTGCCTCTGAGTTGATTCCAACTCATAGCGACCCTATAGAACAGGGCAGAACTGTCCCATAGGGTTTCCAAGGAGTGCCTTGTGGATTCAAACTGTCGACCTTTTGGTTAGCAGCCAAAGCTCTTAATCACCCCGCCACCAGGGTTTCCGTATATTACTATGCTCTATCATATTTTTTTTTACAAATCTGCCTTTCTCATAGATGACAAGGAGAAATGTGGCTGGTTTATTTCTGCATCTCCAAATCCTAGCACAGTTCTAACAGTCGGTGGTTCAAAATTTCCCAGAGACACCTCAGGAGATGGGCCTGGCGATTTCCTTTTGAAAGGTCACAGCCTTGAAAACCCTACGGATTGCTTCTACTCTGTGCGCGTGGGGTCGACATGAGCTGGAATCAACTTGACAACAACAACAAATGTAGACTAGGTGCTTATCTCATGATTGCAGAAGGAAGGAAGAAACAAATAGAAGAGAAGAAGGGGGTTGGAAGGAGGAAGGATGAGATTAATTATATTTACTTGCTGTGTGATTTATATACATACTAAATATTCATATTTTTCTATAACTTTCCATATTGCTAGAGTACAAGAACAAGCCCCTAGAACATTCATCATGCACCCTGAATAACCCTTCTGACCCAAATTCCAAAGAACAGAAAGAAAAGAAGTTGAGAAACACCAGAAACGATTATGGTCTCATTAGGATTTCCAGGAGGATTTTGTAAGCTTGAAGTTACCTCTTTTAGAAGAGCCAGTGTTATAGTAATTTGATTGTTTATCAGAGTGCTTTATATAAAACGTGGCTCTCAAGTTCAAGCCTGATAAGTACATACTAGAACAAATGCCTTTGAAAAATTGCATTCAGTTTTCAATTCTCATGACATGGAGGCTTAAATTCGCCTTTGGAACAAATTATCCCAACGTTTCGAGTGAACCATCAAAATGGACCTTTTACTTAAAATGAAAGCAAAGCCCTGTTCTGAAATGCAGAGGTCTGAGGCCATGTGGCACCAGGAAGACAAGCAGCAGGGGCAACTTTGCAGATTTTATTTCCTCTAACAAAACGTTTCCTTGGGAAGACCTGAGCATAGACTGCTGCCTATTCCTGAGGATCTGTGCATAGAAAGATCTGGTTTAGAAAGCTGTTTGTGGGAAATAAGCAGAAGAGAAAGACTCGGGGAGACTATGTACAGAAGCATTACTGCTTTGGAGCCTTGGTCCCAAAATGTAGCAGGGAACTGAAAAGAGGGGAATTCTTCCCAATTCCACAAAGAGCCTGTATTAGTTTCCTGGATAGACAGACAGCTGCCATCGAGTTGACTTCAAATCATGGAGACCTATGTACAATAGAACAAAATGTTGCCAGTCCTGCATCATCTTCATGATCACCGGCACGTTCGAGTGCATCCTTGCAGCTATTATGCCAACCCATCTCACCGAGGTCTCCCTTATCCTTCTTGGCACTCTATTTCACCAAACATGATATCCTCACTTAGCGATTGATCCCTCCTGATGACTTATCCAAAGTAAGTGAGGCAGATAATGTTCTGTTGTGATCCATAAGATTTTCATTGGCAAATTTTTGCAAGTAGATCACTAGGCCTTTCTTCATAGCCTGTTGAAAAGCCCCACTGAGATCCATCCACCAAGGGTGACCCTGCTGGTATTTGAATCACCAGTGGTATAGTGTCCAGCATCGTAACAACAAATAAGCCACCACAGTGCAACAAACTAACACAAGGGTGGTACTTAGTTTCCTAGGGCCATTTTAATAAACTACCATGAATATGGTGGCTTAAAACAACAGCAATTCATTCTCTTTACAGTTATGGAGTCCAGAAGTCTCAAATTAAGGTGCCAGCAGGGTTGGTTCCTTCTTGGGGTCAGAGAGGGAGGATCTATTCCATGTTTCTCTCCTAGCTTCTGACGGTTGGTTGCTGGTAATCTTGCATTCCATGGCTTGTGGCAGCATAACTACCTCCATCATCACACAGTGTTCTCCCTGTGTGTCTGTGCCTCTGTGTCCTGAATTTCTCTCATCTTATAAGGATACCAGTGATAGTGGATTTAGGCCCATCCTAATCCTGTCTGGCCTCATCTTAACTTGATTACGTCTACGAAGACCCAGTTTCCAAATGAGGTCATATTCAGAGTTTCCAAGATGGACACGAAATTAGACAGGACATTATTCAATGAAGTACAGAGCTCATCACCTCTTGGCACATGGAACCATCACCTTGAGGGTAACTGGTAGACGATACAGGTGATTCAGGCATTGGTGTTTTCACATAGGGCACCATTAGCAAAGTCAGGAGGGAGGCTCCCTCACTGCCTTCAGGGTGTGGTGGACATCAACCAGCGGGAGAGAGTCAGAAAAAGTACACGGCAGAGGTGATGTAGAGACCAAATAAAAGATGCTTGTTTGAACATACGCTAGATTAGCTCTTTGGCGATTCCCCAAAATAATTCTGGCTCTTTTTAGAAATCTTTTTAGAATGATAGGACAGAATAGTCCAGAAATTCAACTTGTACAGATTTCTAGCAATGCGATTTGGCACCAACTGCTAAAGTAAATGTATTTCTACCAAAAGAATCAAAACCTGTGGCACACCCGTTACTTGCCTTATCTGATGTTTCTCAAATCTGCCTGTGCTTCAGAATCAACAAAAAACAAAAATATGGGTTTTCCTGAGCAATAGGAAGAAATTGAGTCACTGGGTGTAATGGGTGGAATGATGTCCCCTAAGAAGATACGTTGAGGTTAATTGGCCCACATGTCTTTAATAAGGCAAAATGGGAAAGCAGGTTTCTGAGTTCTGATCATTCACGTATGTTCTTCTATAGATAAAAGACGATCTTTAATTGATTGACTTTTATCTTAGAAATCCTTTCCCATTAATAATTTATCAGAAAACTAGTTTGCCAACTATTATAAAACTGTATCAGGTATCATCAGCTGAAATTATACTGTTGACTCACTTAACTGTTCATCTTTTTCCTCCTGGCTTTTCTATCTCGTTGACCTCTTTATCTCCAGAACCTAGAATCTTGCCTGGCACATAGTAAACAAAAAAACCCAAACCCATCACCATTGAGTTGATTCTGACTCATAGCAACTCTATAGGACAGAGTAGACCTGCCCCACGGCGCTTCCAAGGAGCTGCTGATCAATTCGAACTACGACCTTTTGGTTAGCAATTGAGCTCTTAACCACTAAACCACCAGGGGTCCTGGCACATAGTAGACACTCAATAAATATTTGTTGAACAAATGAATTAATTTAATCAATATGAGTAAGATATTTTAAGTATGATCTAGGCAGATGGAAATTGTCCTTTGAGAGTAACTGTCCCTAATTGTATTAACTGATACAGTATTGTGTAAATAATGCAGGAGAAAATAGTATTAAAGATTTGAGAGTAATGAAAAATTAAGGAGCAACAAGATGTACTCAATATTAGCCTGTCTCATAATGTACTAGATTCTATAACAATAACAATAATGATACAAAGTTAGGGAGCGCCTACTATGTGACAGTACTATGCGAGTTGCTTTATCTACATCAACTAATTTGATCCTCAACATAATGGCAGATACTATTACTATCCCCTACAGGGTTACTATGAGTTGGGATTAACGGCAGTGGGTTCAGTTTTTTGGTTATAGATATAAGTGAAGAAACTAGGGTAAGTTCAAGATCATCTAACTAATAATGCATGGAAGGTAACTTGAACCTAGGTTTTCTTGCTCCAGTGCTTTTAATGGTATACTCTGCTGCCTTACAAAATTAATCCAAAAGATGTAGAGAAAAATCAAAACAAGCAGAGTTCCTGTAGACCATTCATGTCCTTTCTGCCTGTCTGCCTTCTTACTGGAAAGTTCCATTTACTTATGAAAATGGTATGCTAATGCTTGAAAGATGGACACAAGATTATATTAATCAGGCTTAGAAAAAGAAGCAGTGCTAAACAGCACTGCAGTACTCATTTTATTTATTTACTCATTTTATTTCCCCCAAAGTATGGCTATAAAAAACAGAAATTATAATTTCAAAAACTTTAAAAATCGAACTTTAGAAGAAAACAGATTTAATACACTTCATTCAAATTGAAACCTATTGCATATCTGTAATTCAGAGAAAAGTAGTGTACCAAATTAACTTTACCCAGGACTCTGCCTTGTATGGTAAGGAAAACTTTAGCCCAATAGGGGATGTTAATCCTTTGATCATAGAATTACGATTTGTCAGGTTGGAAACACTGTTCAACCAGGAATATTACCCAATAGCTTTCACTATGTACAAAACAAAAATATTGAAAGATTAAGTTTTTAGGGAGCTAGTTAATCTGGACTGAACTCAGAAATTCAAAAATGAGATATACCTTGCCAGTATGTAATCTATGTTTAAATTGTATCCTACCTTGATTATAATTCTGTAGGATGATATGACTAACTCATATGTTAAAATAAATTCATCTAATTTATTTTCAACCTTGATTTACAAATTCTAGATGTGTGGAAAAATTAAACAGTGCAAAAATTAATCTGTACAAATGATAAAGGAAATTTTGAAAATAATTCAAATAACTTAGTATATAATATGTTACAATGTGTTATGTGTTAGAGTAATAAAGAGAATGTAGCTTTGGAGGTAGCCTATGATCAGGAACTGATGATACCGAAGGAAGAGGATCAAGCTGCACTGGAAGCACTGGTGAAAAACAAGGCTTCAGGAATTGACAGAACACCAACTGAGATGTTTCAACAAACCGATGCAGTGCTGGGGGTACGCATTTGTCCATGGCAAGAAATTTGGAAGACAGCTACCTGCCCAACCAACCGGAAGAGATTCCAATACCCATTCCAAAGAAAGGTGATAAATAGAATGTGGAAATTACCGAACAATATCATTAATATCACATACAAGTAAAATTTTGCTGAAGATCATTCAATAGCAGCTGCAGCAGTACATCAACAGGGAACTGCCAGAAATTCAAGCTGGATTCAGAAGACAACGTGGAATCGGGTATTATTGCTGATGTCAGATGGATCATAGCTGAAAGCAGAGAATACCAGAAAGATGTTTACCTGTGTTTTATTGACTATGCAAAGACAGTAGACAGTGTGGATCATAACAAATTATGGATAACATTTCAAAGAATGGGAATTCCAAAACACTTAATTGTGCTCATACGGAACCTCTACTTAGACCAAGAGGCAGTTGTACAAACAGAATAAGGGGATACTGCACGGTTTAAAGTCCGGAAAGGTGTGCATCAGGGTTGGATCTTTTCAGCATACTTATTCAATCTGTATGCTGAGCAAATAATCAGAAAAGCTGGACTCTATGAAGAAAAATGTGGCATCAGGACTGGAGGAAGACTCTTTAACAACCTGTAATAAGCAGATAGCACAACCTTGCTTGCTGAAAGCGAAGAGGACTTGAAGCACTTACGGATGAAGATCAAAGACCACAGCCTTCAGTATGGATTACACCTCAACATAAAGAAAACAAAAATCCTCACAACTGGACCAATAAACAACATCATGAGAACCGGAGAAAAGATTGAAGTTGTGAAGGATTTCATTTTACTTGGATCCACAATCAACACCCATGGAAGCAGCGGTCAAGAAATCAAACTATGCATTGCACTGGGCAAATCTGCTGCAAAAGACCTCTTTTAAAGTGTTAAAAAGCAAAGATGTCACTTTAAGGACTAAGGTGCCCCTGACTCAAGCCATGGTGTTTTCAATCACCTCAAATGCATGTGAAAGCTGGACTATGAATAAGGAAGAACAAACCAGAATCCATGCCTTTGCATTATGGTGATGGGGAAGAATATTGACTATATCATGGACCGCAGGAAAAATGAACAAATCTGTCTTGGAAGAAGTACAGCCAGAATGCTCATTAGAAGTGAGGATGGTGAGACTTCATTTCACATACTTTGGACATGTTATCAGGAGGGATCAGTCCCTGGAGAAGGACATCACGCTTGGTAGAGTAGAGGAAGTCCCTCAATGAGATGGATTGACACAGTGACTGCATCAATCGGCTCAAGCATAACAATGATTGTGAGGATGGCAAAGGACCAGGCAGTGATTTTTTTCTGTTGTACGCAGGGTCGCTATGACTCTGACGGCACCTAACAATAACAAGCCGCTTTGGAGGCAGAATAAGCAAACAGAAGAATAAAAGAGAACAGACTCTAGAAACAGACCCCAAAAGTTAATATTATATAATGATGGGATTTCAGGTTAGTGGGAGAAATATGTATTACTCAGTAAATGAAGCAGAAAAAAATAGATTTTGTGGAAGAAATAAATAAAACTATATTCATATAAAATCTTTCTCACTAATAGGCAAATGCATAGTGCCAAAGCTGATTGGTAGTTACCAGAGGTGGGAGGGAGGAGGAAGGGGGAGTCATTGATTAGGGGACACTGAGTTTCTGTTAATGGTGGTGGAGTAATTTGGAAAGGATAGTGGTGATAATTCCATACTGTAATGAATGTAATCAACGTCATTGGATCGGACATGTAAAAATTGTGGAATTAGCAAAAGTTTTGGTATATATATTTTTACCACAATTTAAAAAATTTGAAAAGCTTGTCACTAAAATAAATCTACATAATCATATAGTTAAATTTTAAAAACAGTGAAATCATAAAAGAGCTAAAAAAAATTTTCGATGAATATTTGTAATGATCTTCGGGGTAGAGAGGATCTTTCTAAAAATGATGTCAAAAGTATAACCCTATAAAGAAAACAATGCATATAACTGCATCAAACTTTACAGCTTAAATAAATATAAAACACTGTAAAAGACTTGCAGATTAAATTCCTTACTGGTAAAAATTTTGGCAACACACACGACACAAAAGGCATTACTATAGGAAATGTTTATCTATAAAGTTTAACCATAAAAAAGAAAATAGTCATATTAATGAGCAATAAATATATGAAAATATATTCAAGCTTAGTAGTAATGAGAGAAAGGCAATTCAAGATGAGACACTGTTTCACCTAAATAACTGGCAAATATTAAAAAGAATGAATGCACCGAATAGTAGATGATATGAAGAGACCGTATTCTCAGGAGGTTTTGATGAGAGAGGAAATAGGTAAAAACTTTCTGGAGGGCCTTTTGGAACTAAGTATCCTAGTACCTTGAATGTAAATACCCTTTTTTTAGCAACTAGGCTTCTACAATTACTGTAAAAACGTCATGGGGGCGGTGTATGACCATCTCTAACTTCATAAGGGGGAAGGAGAACCAAGAACAACAGCCCAAGGCTGATTCCTGTGAGGTGGAGGTCAGATATGGCTGCTGTCTCTGCCATCTTAACCAGCTCTTACACCAACCGTCCTTCGTACAGCACTCTGAACGGCTTTGATAATTCATTGCAGTGGCCACACAGAACTCACAGTCAATACTCACGATTATGGGGTTTATTAGGGAAGTAATAATTAAAATTCAGGCTCAGGAATACTCAATATACAGTTCTTCCATCAGGACAGCCTCTTCCCAGCCGTGTTCGCAGGCATACCTCTCCTTGGTCCTAGGCCTCTCCCTAGGTACTCAGTTTTCTCTCTCTGTGGGCCGGTAAGCCCACCAAGCCATCTCCTGCTGCCAGGTCTCTGCTGCTTCTCACTGTCTTCAGGGTTACAGCTTACTGTCTCTCTCTGCCTCTCTCTCTATCTCTGTCTCCTGCTTCCAGGAGCTTCTCAGCGCAAGGTTCCCAGATCCAAAGGACGCGCTGGCTCCTAGCTATTCTTCCTTGGTGATGGTAGGCTCTTCTCTTACCCGCCTCTGGGCTGGCTCATTTCAAACCCAGACAGATGGAAAAACTGACCAATTCCTTTGGTGGGCCACAATTACCGCATCACACAGTCTCGTCCAATCACTTGAGTGGAAGTTACAAGACCATGGCTAGAAAGGTCACACACAAAAGTGATATATCACATTGCAATTATACTCTAAAAATGTAACCAGATAAGTTTATAGAGATATGCAGAAGAAAGAGCACTAAAGAGTGATTTTAGAGTAAAACATAGAACACCTTAAATATACATCCATACAGAGCTGCTAAAACAGAAAAGAATAGTATCCGTCACAAAAAACATCATGTAGACCTTTACGCATTGACATTGAAAGTCAACACTACATATAAAGAAAAAGATGCAAGTTACAAAATAAGATGTGAAATATGATCCTTTTAAAAAGGTGTGTATGTGTGTTCATGTGCACACACAGACATGCACCTTGAAAATAATCTAGAAGACATATCTAATTTTAACATCTATTATGTATGTTTCTAGAATGCTCTCAGATCGACTATGTGTAAGGCAGTGTGATGCTTACCTCTGTGATGCTCTTAAATCATATATGCATAAGTCATTTATAATGTCATATTAGAAGTAAAAAATGCCTGAATTTAGAAATAGAAAGAAATAGAAGTATGTGAGGTATGTCATAAACAACCCAAATTGACTTGTCACCTACATGATAGGATAAAAGAAAATGTAACATATAATAAAATCTCTGTAAGATGTCCTTGAGACATTAGGTTAAGTCATAAAACCCAAAAAATCTGTTGCTGTCAAGTTAACTCCGACTCATAGCAACCCTAGACAATAGAATAGAACTACCCTATTGGGTTTCCAAGGCTGTAATCTTTACAAAAGCAGACTGCCACATCTTTCTCCTGAGGAGCGGCTGGTGGGTTCGAATCAGCAACCTTTCATTTAGCTGCTGAGTGCTAACCACTGCACCAGGGCTCCTTTTTTAATCATAAACAACCCCTTCATCTCTGATCTTTTAGAAAAGATGCTACATACAGCTAACCTCTGACCTTGGAGAGAAGATGCAACACACTAGTCTTTCTTAAATGTGACATCAACTTACCCTATTGTGTGAGGGCAAGGTAAGAAAATCACATATAAACCCTGGACTTAGTCACATTCATAGAGAGAATGCAGAGTCTCTGACACTCTCTGAAGAGCAGACCCTGCCAGAGCCAAAGGCTGAGACTCTGCCCACTGCTGCCATGCTCCTGTTAGCTACAAGAGGCCTCTGCAAAGAAGTCTCTTCTGGCCTTACCTGTGTGCCTTGTCATGACTGTCTTACACTAAACTAAATGAATTTATGCATGATAAACTTGAACATTTTTTTTACTAATTTAAATATTTAATCCCACAGGGTAACTTCCAACATAATTATCTCCAGGTGATCTGATTACAGATGAGTTGTATGCTCTTCTTTAGGTGAAAGTATTCTGGTTCTTTATTTTTTTGTCAACATTATGTTCTTATATTCAGAAAGAGCTGTATTTATTATGAAAATAATTAATTCAATGAAAATGAGGTATAATCAATTTAACCTGCACTTCTAGTATCACGTTTAAAAATGTGTGCTATTATGGCAATAACCATGCTGGCACACAGTTCTGCCCCCCACCCTCCCCCCCAAAAAATAACACTTATTGTAAGTCATCATAAATATGTTATTTTTCCTCCAGATCAGCTGGTAGAGAATTTTATATATGTCCCAATCATGTATTATATAAAATGCAAATTGCATACATTTTTATTTAAAGAAACTACAGATGTTAGAGTTTGCACCAATGTTATTGTCAGAGCAACTTGATCGACTTGAATATTTCAGGTTATTTGCAGAAATGGCAATCCAGTACACAGGCATTATGTTAAATTGACTCCAGTTCTCAGGAACAAGGTGAAATCTAGTAAAAGGTAACACACTACATTGACAAGAATTGTGGCGATACCTACAATTTATTGATCCCTTGTGATGTCAGGTTCTGACGTTATACACTTTGTATGATTTAATCCTTATAATAACCTTCTATAGAAGGCATTGACATCCCCACTTCATAAAGGAGTAAGCTGAAAAGGGTGTAAAGATTCTGTCCAAGGCAACTGGAGTGTAAGTACCAGGATAAGAATTCAAACCAAGTTTCTCTGACTCCATTGCTCTTGTCTACTAGGCTACATACTAAGTGTGGCCTTTAACACAAGTGTGACTATTATAAAAATAAGCCATCAGATAATGTCATTTGTAAATATGTTGTTGATGGTGACTTGTAAATATGCAGACAAGTCTAAGGAACCAAGGTGTAATCTCAGGCAGACAGGATTAAATCTGATAGATGTAAAATTGTATTTTAATTCCTTTGGCATGACCAAGTGTTACATCTTGTACCTAATACATAGGGTAGTTGATTAGAAAGTGCTGATTATTGTTTATCCAATAATATCCAAGATAAAGATCAACTTTAAATATGCAGATAATTCTAGCCTAGCCTGTATGAACTCTTTCACGTTCATATAATGTTCTTCTGATGCATTGATCATAAAGTCATATTCAGAGTCTTAATTACAACCCCCTTTCATAAAGCATTCACACATACACACACATACTCCTCATTTATCAACATGGTTAGGTTCTAAAGACCAGGTTGTTATGCAAAAATCGGCCTAGAGTCAAGGCCATGCCCTATCTTCGGGGCCGATGTCCATCCTCCACATCCACTGATCACTGCCTGTAGGGCGTCCCAGGCCCAGTGGGTCCCCCTTTCTCACCACCACAGAGCCCACGGGGGTTGAGACCGCTCGTCATGGTGGTCGGGGGTTGCCTGCCATCTCCAGAGCAGTAGGGGCCCACCATAACCTGGCCACGCTCCAGGCCCCCACAGGGACCCCAACACCTTGCCTCTCCACCTTCAAGCTCCACCTGCCCCGGAGACGGGCCATGGCAGCAGGCAGCTTCCAGGCCTGCGGGCAGGTGACACCCAGCCACCTTGGCCTGATGGAGGCTGCAAAGGTAGCAGAGAGGTCTCTTCGGAAGAAGAGACTTCCAAGCCTTCCGCCGATCTCCTTCAGCCCCAACTCCCGCTGGTTTAAAATTAGGAAAGGTGTTCATTACAGTTTTGTCCTTTCAGCATACTTACTCAATGTATATGCGGAGCAAATAATTGGAGACACTAGACTATATGAAGAACGGGACATCAGGATTGGAGGAAGACTCATTAACAACTTGTGTTATGAAGATGACACAACCTTGCTTGATGAAGTGAAGAGGACTTGAAGCACTTACTGATAAAGATCAAAGACTACAGCCTTCACTATGGATTACACCTCAACATAAAGAAAACAAAAGTCCTCACAACTGGACCAATAAACATCATGATAAACGGAGAAAATATTGAAGTTGACAAGGATTTCATTTTACTTGGCTCCACAATCAACGCCCATGGAAGCAGTAGTCAAGAAATCAAATGAAGCTCTGCATTGGGCAAATCTCTGCAAATCACCTCTTTAAAGTGTTAAAAAGCAAAGATGTCACCTTGAGGATTAAGGTGCATGTGACACATGCCATGATATTTTCAGTCGCCTCATAGGCATGTGAATGAAAGCTGGGCAATGAATAAGGAAGACAGAAGAATTGTTTAATTTGAATTATGATATTTGCAAAGAATATTGAATGTACCATGGACTGCCAGAAGAATGAATAAGTCCGCCTTGGAAGAAGTACAGCCAGATGCTCCTTAGAAGCAAGGATGGCAAGACTATGTCTCACATACTCTGGACATGTTATCAGGAAGGATCAGTCCCTGGAGAAAGACGTCTTACCTGGTAAAGCAGAGGGTCAGCCAAAAAGAGGAAGACCCTTGATGAGATGGGTTAATACAGCGGCTGCAACAGTGGGCTTCAATATAGCAATGATTGGGAGGATGGAGCAGAACTTCATTGTGTTGGGCAAGGGGTTGCTGTGAGTGAGAATGGACGCCAGGGCACCTAACAACACCAAGAAAAAGTGGCAACGCTGAGATCCAGGAATTCAGAGGCATTCTGAATAAGGTTGGAAAGATCCTCCTATACTGACAGTCATGTGATCTCTCAGTTTTGAGATGCAGAAAGCTTTAAATACTGTGAGTCCTGAATTCCTATGCAGCCTGAGAGAAATTCCAAGAGAGACGCACCATCTTTGTTTCACAAATGAAGAACTCCACATGATCGGAGTTTAATTAACACCCACACAGAAACAGAAGAGGTGACATACTTTCTCACTCAGTCAAGCACTCCTCACTCCATCCTGCAATTAGTTTTGATCAAGTCAATTATCCTTAAGAAGGAGTGGAGTCTTGGTTTCAATACTTACTCCATATAGCAACCCGTTTTATTGCAACCCATTTTATCCCTCTAGAACATTTTGAAAAGTTGATGGCAAAAGAAAAAGTCCTCAGTCTTCCAGTAAAGGTGATAAAAAGGGAATGGCAGGAAGAGAACAGAAACTCTTCTTCTGGAATGACCCACTTCTGATGATTACAGATAACAGAGAGCTGTCGATAAATACAGAACTTCAATCAACCACTAAACAGATTCCCACTGAGGAACCTACTGGGGAAACGTGAACAGTTACCACAGAAGACAACCATATGGCTGATCTTAATGACCCAATAAATACAAGAAAAGCATGGCACTTGTAATCAGTTTTATAACTAAAACCTCATTAGTATGTTGCGTTTCTAGTTTTAAGGACAGCGCAATGCCAATTTGCCTTTACTCTCATTTTCCCAGGGATTCAAGGACAGTTAAGGAAGGAAGGAATGAAGGGAGAAAGAGAAAGAAAGGAAGGGAGGGGAGGGGAGGGGAGGGGAGGGGAGAGGAGAGTAAAGGAGGGGGAAGGAGGAGAAAAAGGCAGGGAAGGAGGGAGGGAGCGAGGGAGAAAGAGAGGGAAGAAAGAGAGAGAGTGGAAGAAAGAAAAAATGAACAAATGAATGAAGAAAGAAAGATAAAAGAAAAAGAGAGGGAAGAGAAGGAAATGAAAGGAGAGGAGAGGAAAGAAGGAAAAGAGTGCAAAGTTGTATTTATTGGGTCATTAAGAGCGGCTATATGGTTATCTTCTGTGGTAACTTCATGTTTCCCCATTAGGTTCCTCAGTCGGAATCTGTTTAGTGGCTGATTGAAGTTCTGTATTTATCGACAGCTCTCTGTTATCTGTAATCACCAGAAGTGGGTGATCCCGTAGGAAGAGTTTCTGTTCTCTTCCCTTCCTGCCGTTCCCTTTTTATTACTTTTACTGTAAGACTGAGGAACTTTGTCTTTTGCTATCAACTTTTCAAAACTAATTTTATTTTTATTCCCTTCAAATTTTTCTATTGCCTAAGATTTTCTGTTTCCCCTCTGCTCCAGTTGCCGTGAAATCCCAGATGTTTCCACCTAGGGCTCCTCCCCTTCTGGGCAAGACTCTCTTTCCTGCTTGAATAGTCCCTCCCACCTTCTACCAGGGAACCTGACCCAGCCCTGGAGCTCAGCAGAGGGTTTCATTTCCCCAGTTGAGCAACCCCTTAACTCAGAAATAGCAGGCCAGGTAGGTGCCCTTGTTACATGTCCTCATGAAAGCCTGTTCTTTTTTTGCTCTTCACTCATGACAAGCCAGGGGTCATAGGGCTGCGAGGAGGTTTACAAAAGCAGGGAGTGTCCACTGTGCACACGGAGGCCAAGCACAATGTCTGCCAGAGCACAGTCAACCAGTAGACATTCAGAGAATGAACGAACCTTCATTTTCTCTCCCTTTATTCCTGTCTTCCCCTCTATTCCACAAAATTTGCCCCAACATCACTTCTGGTGGAAATGCCACCAGCCATCCCTAAGGGAATTTCCCCTCTCTGAACTCCCATGAGCACACTTTGTGCTTGTTTCATGGTGTTTACTATGTACTAGATATGTATTTCCTCCACCTTATTCACATGCTGAAATCCTTTTACAACCCTTCATACCCATCTTTATCAACATTTGTGGTTGTTAGCTGCCACTGAGTTGGCTCCCAACTCATCGAAACACCATGAACCACAAGATCCGACCATTGATCCATAGGGTTTTCACCGGCTGATTTTTTCTGAAGTAGATAGCTGGACTTTCTTCCTATCAACATTCAGCTCATAGTAAAATGATCATTTGCCTACCTATCTGACCCTACCCTGAAAATTTTCCCCGAGCTATGAGTGCAGGGACTGAAATATTCACCTTTCTGTCCCTAGTACCCACTGTAGTACCTCACATGGAGGAGATGCTGAATACTTCTTTTTAGATGTTCTGCTGAACTGCAGTCTTATCTCCCCAACTTAATTTCCAACTTTTGAAGGTCAGTCTTTCCTTCTGAACAGTGACTAACACAAAAAGTAAATATCTATTATGAAAATAAGCCATATTCCTTTCAGTGGAAAGACAAAATACATTTTAAAAAATGTATTCTGCTTTTCTAATCTTTAAACAAAATTTTTTTCTCTTCATCTTATGAAGATGATCATAACTGAGTTTATTTTCTAGAACTCTGAGTATTAGGGAAAATGACAGTTACCTACTTTAAGAAGTTCTGATATGAGGACGCCAAGCCATGTTTGTTTTCCAAGAAACAGTAGTACAAGTACGTCACCCCATTTGGGTCAATATCACATTAAATTCTTCTTATTTTTGATTTGATTCTCCATATGCTTATATTTTCCATTCTGAATCTCAAGTTTGGTAAACTGGCTTCAAGTACTAAAAATGAAATTTTAGCATGGCCCTTGATGTTCTTCTGAGAGCTAGCTTGACCTGACTAAGAGAGATGATGGTTTCTTAATGACTGCCATCAAGGAATGATGAAGTATGGGTCTCTGAGAGTCATCAATCACCTGCTTGAAGGATCATGAGGGTGATTTCCTGGCTGAGAAGCAGGCTTCATTCTCCTGCTCCATTAGTCTCACATCTTCCTTCTATTCTTCTCACTCCATTAGCCTCCTGGGTATCCCACTAGGACTATCATATAGTGACCTTCAACACCTAATCCCCCATATTTCCATTTAGGTCTCATCCACCATCCCAATGAAACATTCCGTGATGTTTACTGAGGTATTTAATCTTTCCTTGCTCCAGTTCTCAGAATCTTACTTCTAAATCTATTTGAAATTATCTCTTGATACCTAATGCCATCTTTTCTGGTAGATCGATAGATCTTCTCCCCTAATCCAAAAGCTAGTGGTCTAGAAGCATACTTTTTTCTAATTAATCATTATAAATTTCCTTGTTGTTTCTCTGTTGTCCGGGACCCTTGTCTGAAGCCTTAATGAAACCTTAAATACAGTTTCTTGCTGACATTTCTGGCTTTGGAATCGATGCACGGAATAATGGAAAATGAAGAAGTAAAGCCTTTGAAGACTCTGGGGATAACAAACAGGTTTAAAATTGCTCATAGCTAAACAGTGTTGTGGCAAAATGAATAATTTTCTTCTAGTGTGTGTGTGTGTGTGTGTGTGTGCACGCATGTGTGTGTGTATTATATGTAAACACCCTACATAGTAAGATATAAATTATAATACAGACAATCAAATATCATGAGGTCTACAAAATAGCTTCAATATTCACATAGGCCAGAAGTCTTCTGGAATGAGGATGAAAGAATTATTTTCAATATTAAAAACAAATGCATATATGGAAACTGTACTTTTGCTTGTAAATGGCATCATAAACTAAACACAATACTTCATTTGTGTGACTTTAATGTGAATGAATACTGGTTGTCAAATATGCGTAAATTCTCTGGTACATATACATTGATCTCTGGTGCCTGGTTTCCTTTCCCTAGAGATCGATTTTTGCATGGAACAGTTTACAAATAGTCTTTAACAGTGCTATGGACAAGATGACTATTGTTTTAATTTTCTACCAAGTTATAAAAGAGCCTAGGGGAAAAAAAAAAGAGTAGAGGGTAGGTTAACTCACAGAGAAAGCAAATTCAATTGAATTGAGGTGAGGCTTCAAATCCTCACAAGTATCACTAGTTCCTAAAAACTACCTCCATTTCCATTAAAAAAAAAAAAAATTGCCATCAAGTCAATTCTGACTCATAGTGACCCTATTGCCCCATAGGGTTTCCACAGAGCAGCTGGTAGATTCAAACTGCCAATCTTTTGGTTAAGCTATTGTCTTAACCACTGTGCAACCAGGGCCCCTCAAGTTGCCTAGCACTCTAAAAACTGACACAATTTTTCATAGTAGACTGATGTATTTTCCCATATAAACAAAAGTTGACTTTTGCTCAAATTTGCAAAAGTTTAGCTAATTTTGTAATAAAGCTACCTGTCTTCTATTTCTTTCCTTAACAACTCGGAAGAGAAAGAGAAATGTTTTGTCATCAAGTACTTCAAGCTGGGTTTAGAAGCCAGCTGTCCTTGGGTCTGAATACTCGATCGGCTTTTGAAAAATGCTATCCAGGGTTTCTAGTTTGTCACCCAAATTGCCTGTCAGAAAACAGAGACCATTTTGTCACACTTGGACATCATTCAGTCATAATCTGAGTTTGACTTCAAAGCTTTCACAATTCAATTTTATTTAGAATTAAGAAAATATGACTTTAGAGAACAGAGTAAGGGCAGGGAGAACACTTCCCTGAGGCCAAACAACAGGGCAGAAGGAAAGAGGAATGCAAGTGGCCATTGCTCTTTTACTGTGTTTTCATTACGGACCGTCCACAGTCAGTGTCTTCTGACATTGTGGAGACCCTACGAGACACAAGGGCTGGTTTGTTTAAATGCAGATTTGGGGATGATGTTAACCATGGTGGTTCTGTATTGTGCACGCAAGCTTCCGTAAACAGAATATGGAGCCTACTGCTCCTTCTACACTCTGCAAATAAAGACTGTTCTTCATGACTGTCTCAGGGTTACTTGATCAACACACCACCTTTTCTTAAAAAACAAAAGCCTATTCTTATTACTAGATAATGGAAACTAATAAGACTTTGCAAGGAACCCATCCTGAGAAATCCTGTGAGACTCTAATGAATTCTAAAACAACAATGAAATCAATCTCAAAAAACACACATCCCTTTGATTAAGGTAGAACATTAGTAAGAAACTTTTGGACATAAAATATGTAAATCACCTATAAATCAAAATTGTTCAGTATTAAAAGAGTCTTATTTACTACTCATTTTGTTATACTCAACATCTCCCAAGAAGATGCAATCAGAGATACAGACTATGAATATTAACTTTTATTCAAACTAATGTTTCAGTTGACATATAGTGAGCTCAACTGGGGGAAAATGAAAGACAGAAATTGCATGTTGAGTAAGTTGAACAACTCTATTTATTATACTGAATTTAATAATTATGTGATTTATTATAGTTCAGGGGATAGTTTTTAGCATCTAATTTCATTTGCAATATAACTTAGAGCTATTTTAAAAGGTCCTACTGACCTATTCCTGATTAACAAAAAATATTCTATGTAAACAAGTCTAAAACCCATCAAAATCAAACAATCTGAAATAGAAAAGATTACAGTATTTTACATAGGATTTGAGGTAAATATTACTTCTCAAAAATACACAATATCATGTATAATGCTTGTGAAGCAGTGAAACCAAAGTCCTCCACCAAACAAACCTTATAAAATGACTTTGGTTATTTACTACTTTGAAGATATAATTTACAATTTCTGTCTTTTTCCAAGGGAATATGCCTCTATCCTAAGCCCTGCTATCTAATCTTCAGGTGTGAGGGAAAAGGCAGTGATCTGGCAGGTGGTTAAGAAACTCTTCCTTATCACAAAAACACAGCAGGCATTGATGGTTCAGCGGTAGAACGCTCACCTTTCATGTGGGCGACCTGGGTTCGATGCCCTGCCAATACACCTCATGAATGTCCATCACCTGTCTTTGTTATAGGCTAGCATGTTGCACACTGAACAGGTTTCAGCAGAGCTTCCAGACTAAGACAAACTAGGGAGAAAGACTTGATGACCTCCTTCCGAAAATCCAATGAAAACTCTGTGGATCGCAATTCTTAAACCCATCAAAGGGTTGGTGCAGGGCAATTTCATTCCATTGTGCATGGCATTGCCATGAGTTGAGGGGCTGACAAGAGGGCAGACAACAACAACAACGAAGACATGGGTCTTTACAGGGGATCGGTCCACGACCTGGGTATATTTACTTTAAAATACTATGAATAGGAACTCAGGAATAAGGCTTAGAGAGCAGGACTTCTGGATATGCCTTGGTCTATGTGTGTGCAATTAGATAAACACATATACCCCAATACTCCTACAAACACAAACATTACCTTTATTGTTAAAACTGTCATAGGTAAGGTATAAAATGAAGATTTATGCAGAATAGTTAAAATCTTACACGCAGAGATGAATTAATTCTACTAATGGAGAAAATCCTAATAGATCTGTTCCCCTTTACATCTCAAGCATAAGTTCTTTGAGTTGACTAGAATTTTTATAAAAAAAAAGATGCCTTTCAGAACGAATGCTATATTCCCTCCTAATATAACAGCAATTACAGCAAAGCTGAACTAGGTTCAGATTTCTCTGTCTAAATTATAGTTAGAGTCATTCATGTTTATTTGTAGTCTTAAAAATCAAGGTTAAATTCTATTGCTATTTAAATGATCTGTTTAGATTGTCTGTAAGAGGACAAATATTAATTAAGGATACATTAGGGACCATACTCTTGAACTTTCAGTATGTGGATATTTTATCCAAGTGATAAAAATTATACTTTTTATGAGAACGTAATATGTAGTGTACAAAATACTGTCAAAAAAAAATCAATGCACTGCAGATTTAAGTATGATAAACTTCTTTAAAATGCCTTCTCTTTTCACCAACCTTAAGAAAAAAAGTACCACCCACATTGACCTTAGAAAATACAGGAGTCATGATTTATATTTAGCTGCATTATAAAAATGCATCCCAAAAATATACGCTTAAGGTAAGAGAAAGGTCAAAGGAATTAAACTCACATTGAGCATTTCACTTCTGCCAGGCACTGGTATATACTAGTATATACTAGTGTGTATACGTTGCATTTCCATATTGAACATTTATTTAGTGTTTACTGGATATAGGAGAAAAAGATAGTTCCACATGGCAATTTCTATTTCTACCTTTTTAAACAATATACAGTAAAACCAGCGAAATCCAGAACCTGTGTAAGGCATAAACCTGTCAGAGAAGGAAAACTCAGATACAGTATTTTCTACTAAAATGAGCAATTGAAAAGTGGTAAGACTGTACCCTGTCAGAGGTAGAAAATTTTCAGACCTGGAAAAACAAGGCGGTCCTTTTCCAGCTCTCACAGCTTTCAATATATTTAACTAATTAATCCCATCTTGCTTCTTTGCTAAAATAAACATTTCTGGTTGTCAATTCCCCTTTAAATACTGATTTAGCTGCATCCCAAAGATTTGATATGTGATGAATTTTCATTGCTCTTTGATCTCTACTTCCATGTGGATATTTTAATTGACTCAGCGTATCAAATTTCCATATATATGAGGCCTTCAAGGCTGTGTTTTTGTTAGTGGTATCTAAATAGCTTAATGTTCTAAAACATGATAAATTGTAGAAATATCCCATATGTGCTTCAAAAAAGGAATTTGCCTTTCTACTGTATGTTATCTTCTTCTGGAAAACCAATATTTGAAAATTCTCATTTTGCGCTTCATGTTTTTTAATGTTTCTTTTTATTTTAAATCTATTGGTTTTCCTGGCCATATTGTACGTAATACTATCAGATCAAATTTTAGATCTAATTTCTCTTCCCCTGTGTCTTCTCTGCCGTTTAACCTGTCAAGTAAATTTTATGCCATTTGCTATGGTTTTTAATTCTAGAAATCCTGTGCTTTGTGTTTCTGCATGTGTGCATGCATTTAATCTTTTAATCTGCCTGAAGATTTCTGATCGCCTTTAATTTTTTAATCATTTGTTTTATACATTTTTATTTTTTAAACACATTAAGTATACTCGTTTCTTGCCCTGATAATTGCAGTTTCTCTATCCTGTCAGGTTTCAACTTTTCTGGCTCTCATTCATGGTGTCTGGTTTCCACATAGATTTCGTGATTTTTCTGACTGTTAGCTCCTGCTTCAAGAAATAATACCAGAAGGAAATATCTGAGGACTGATGCGAAAGTCCATGACTCCTGGGAAGATTTGGGTTAGTTTCAGCCAGATGTCTGGAACTACCAACTCACAACTCCGTTAACCAACGTTCTAGACTTGGGGCTTTTTATATGCCACACAGGCAGCGAGAATACTGGCCCCGAATTCATGTTGCGATCGCTTTCTGCTTACAGATCCACATGGGTAACTTCCCGTCTACCTAGATTAAGAACAAATCAGGCAAGAATCCCTGACACCTTCCTCTCCAGTTGTTCTTGAGGACTGCGTATTTTATGGGTCTAAGCTTTCTGGAGGATTCTGGGATCTCACTTTGCAAACTGAAGAGACTCTAAACTCTGTTCCCTGTCTCTTGGGTATGGGCTCCTCAGACTAAAACTGTAGGCAAAAGGAGTCCACAGCTGCCCACAGGGCACCAGCTGGCTCCAGCTTATACAACGACCACTCTGAAGTCCTGCTTACTCTTAATTTTTAGCATATGACATTTTCCTTAATATACTTAAAGCACAGCCATTCTTTTAAAAATACATGTTTTATACTCTAATTCAGAATTTTTATATGATGTGTACTGAAAGAGTTTTTAAGGTTATGTAGTTCACAATACTGACAAAAACAGTCGCAACATTATTTAATTTATTTTAAATTATATCTATTTAAATCTAAGATAAGTCAAAGATTCAACAAGCATAGGGCATGATTTCAACCCCACCCAACCATGTCCCCCTTGACTGATTTGAAGCTAAATCCTTAAGAAAAGCAGAATTATCTATTCTGCTTTGACTGAACCCTGACAACTACCACCAAGGTATAGGAAGGACAGTCAGACTGACAATGATAGTAAAGATGATACAGAAAACACAATTTGACGCATACCAGTGTACTTAAGGATGGATGGCTGATAGATGGAGAGACACATACATACACATACATATATATGTGTATAAATTTATATGTGCGTAAATTTCACTTTGATGACTGTGGCTCCTCTACGTAAGCCATGGTGTCTTCAGTCACTTCTTATGCATGCAAATGTTGGAAAAGAAACACAGAAGAATTGATGTATTCAAACAGAGGTGTTGGTGAAGAATACTGAATGTGCCGTGGACTGCCAAAAGAATGAACAGATATTGAGAGACATACAAGTCATTATTTTTCTTCAGGATTCCTTTGCCTTTTTATGCGCAATAGCTTTGCATTCACACAAGTCTGGCCATGGCTCCTGGCTCTAGTTTGATGGAGAATGATTATTTCACTGCTGCCTACTACTCTCCTGGTATCTTTGCAAAAATCTAGCAGATTGGAGAGAGTGCACATCTCATGATTCCTGTTCAAACATACTACCTGTTGCTTTTGACAGACTTTGTTACTTAGCAGAGACATTAACTGCCAGCTGGCTGTGACAGTTTGTGAACTAACATTGGCATTTGTTTTGGCATTGTAACAGTATTCACAGCTCAGGAAATACATACAATTAGATAATGAGGGACCTGAAAATTTTTGGAGGTACAAATTACAACAATATACAAATTAGAAACAAGGTTACATATTCTTCGCAACCCTAAGAATAAAATTATTTTAAAAATGGCTTCGGACCTTGGGTCTCTTTCAAGAAATAACCTGTTCAGTACTAAACATATGGCATGTTTGCAAACAGAAAAGGGATTATGGAGAACATACAGAGGAGGTTAATTCAGTCTTATAGCTAGTCATCCATTCCACATGTTCTAACCATCTACAATGTCAGAGGAAACCCTCATGGCATAGTGGTTAAGAGCTACAGCTGCTAACCAAAAGGTCGGCAGTTCAAATCCACCAGGCACTCCTTGGAAACTCTATGGGGCAGTTCTGCTCTGTCCTGTAGGGTTGCTACGGGTCAGAATCGACTCCATGGCAATGGGTACAATGTCAGAACACTGTGAAAGAAAGGTAGAAAGAGATAAAGCAAAAATGCAATTTTTGGATGAAATGGAGTATAAATGTAAACTATCACAGGATAAGGAAAGTGATCGACATTATCTCTTTGTGACCTTTCTTTCCTAGGCTCTCCTTTACCAACCATGAGTATCACATTGTGAGGAGTGTCCACTGCAGGCCCCAGCATAGTCAGCCACTGTGATTACGTGTCCAGGAGAGGGACAACAGAAGGCAGTGACACAGGTGGAAAGCATGTGCACACACAGAGTGTGTTGTCTGTCTGTCTGTGCATGTACACGTGAGTCTGAGGAGGTACTTACTGCTCCAGTCCCAAGGCAGTTCGGAGACTGGCATTCGCCACTCATCTGGTTTGGGATTAAGACATCTTCCCAGCAAGATGGACCCTTTGAGGAAAAAAGAAAGAAAGAAAGAAAGTAAACATATTGTTGGTGCACAAATTATAATAGATATATTATTCCCTAATGATCCTGAGAAGCAAGGATGGCAAGACTACGTCTCACATACTTTGGACATGTTATCAGGAGGGCCCAGTCCCTGGAGAAGGACATCATGCTTGGTAAAGTAGAGGGCCAGCAAAAAAGAGGACGACCCTTAATGAGATGGATTGACACAGTGGCTGCAACAATGGGCTCAAGTATAACAACAATGGTGAGGATGGTGCAGGACCAGGCAGTGTTTTGTTCTGTTCCATAGGGTCGCTATGGGTTGGAACCGACTTGACGGCACCTAACACCAATAATGACAATGCATTTTCTATAGAGACTAGTTAAACCAGACCGCAAAGGGATCTGGAATTTGAATTCACAGATAATTTGATCAAAAGGCACAGCTTAAACAGAAGGTGAGTGTGCAGAAGAGGCAGCATGGCACTTGAGACACTGCTGTCCTCACACAGCCCTGCCTACAGGGTGGCCCCTTGGCTGCCATCTGGGAACTTGGATTTCAGAAGTGGTCCCAGCATTTCCTAGCTGATAATGTGGTTTGCAGAGTCTAGACTGTTTACACGAGCACTGTGGTTCATGCTGAACACCTGCTTTCCTTCTGAGAACCTGGAATTTGGATATATTCTGGGCAGACGATGCTTAGGTGACCAGCCCCCCGTAAAAACTCTGAGCAGTGACTCTCTAACGACCTTCCCTGGTAGACCACACTTCACATGTGTTGTCACAACTCACTGCTTGAGGAATTAAGCTTGCCCTGTGTGACTCTACTGGGCGAGGACTCTTAAAAACTTGTCCCTAGTTTTCTCCAAACGTCTCTGCCCCATGTCCTTTTCTCTTTAATGGTTTTGCTTTCTATCTATTCACTGCAATGAATCTTAGCGTGAGTATGACTATATTCCAAGTCCTGTGGATCTTTCTAGTGAAATACGGAGGCTGGCGGTGGGGAGTGATCCTGGGGATACCTACACAGTTACATCTGGCTAATTATCAAGGGGATGTCCTCCCAGCTACACGGCACGGTGAGGGCTCATGAGTAAGATCCCATGGGTTATGGAGGATAAGAAGGTGCATTTTCTTTGCTCTTCTAAGTGCAGAATTCACATTTGCAATCTCACAGTAGTCATAACAGTTTAAACGTCTATCTGGTTTTCAACTGGAGAATCACTCTATGACAACGACAGAAGATTATAATGATGGCATGCAACCAAATACATATGTTATTCAGCTTGGACAATAGAGAAGTAAACATACAAATGTTAAGAACTGGAAGGCAAATGCCCAGCTGGGGAGAGAAGGGAAGCAGAGGAACGGAGGAGATCTTACAGGCTATTGCTTTCCATTATAAGGTCTTCAGTGTATTTGATTTTTAACCATGTGCATACAATCATTCAATAAAAATTAGGAATTTATTGAAATAAACACGAAGTCAAGAAATGATCCAGCACCCTGTCTGTCAGTTTGTTGTACTGTGGTGGCTTGCAAGTTGCTGTAATGTTGGAAGTTAAGTCACTGGTATTTCAGATACCTACAGGGTCACCCAGGGTTTCAGAAGAGCTTACAGACAAACACAGACAAGGAAGAGACCTGGTGATCTACTTCTGAAAATTAGCCAGTGAAAATCCTAGTGGCTGCAACAATGGACTCAAGCATACCAGCGATCATGCAGCGGTGCAGGACCAGGCGATGCTTCCTTCTGATGAGCATGAGGTCACCATGAGTCAGAGCTGACTTGATGGTAACTAACAACAACAAAGGAATGATACTGAAAACCGCAATCACAGTCGTCAGCCTCGTTTATTCTAGCTTAAAGTGAGAAATTCAACGGGAACAAATATGGTTAGCACGTAGTCTTCTACATGATACCTCAACCCTTTTATGAGTATCCAAGGGGGTAAAGCATCGGTGAAAAAGAGGAAGACCTCAATGAGATGCATTGACACAGTGGGTGAAGCCATGGGCTCAGACATAACAACAATTGTGCAGGACCGGGCAGTGCTTTGTTCTGTTGTGCGTGGGGTTGCTATGAGTTGGAACTGACTCAACTGCACCTCACACAACAAGAGGGTATGTATTTTTATGTGTTTATTTGTTTGTTTTTAAATTTCTGCTTCTCTGTAGTTAGTGCTTTGTTCTACTCTTATACATATTATAAATTATGTTTCTCTCCTTTTTAGAGAACTGGAAAAAGAATTTAGACTCAACCTTTGGCTCACATCCAGCACTTTATGTAGGTTATAATAAATACTTGGTTTACTAATATCACCCCTGGCTTCAGATAATTCTCCTTTGTTTATTGTTCTTTGACCCATTTTCTCTAATTTTTTTTTTTTATGATTGCTTTGTATTCTAAATGTATCCCTACAAGCTTGTCAAACAAGTCTTAATTGAGGCAGGGTATAATTAAATAATTATGAAGTTCTTGTGGCCTTTTCTCCTCTAATTTTCCAAAACCAGCGATGTTCAAGCAACAGCAGCTTCTCACACGCCCTCTGTCGCGGGCCAGTTAGTAATCTGTCCTCATGGGATACACTGGTCTTTGGCCCGTTGACTGTGGTAAGTAAGTAGTGGCTGACAAATGATAACTGGCAGAGATTTACAATGAACTTCAGCACACTGAGAGGCTCTGAAACATGCCTGTTTTAAAAGAAATCCATTTAACTGCAGTTAACCACTAAATAAATAAGACGGCATTTCTTTTCTTCTCTGGCAGCACTGAGCAGATTCTCTGGACGCTAGTTCAGGAGCACCAGCCTGCTTACAGCACAGGCAGTGGTAAACATGAACCTGACAGCGGTCACAGCCTACAGAAGGGGCCATAATCCCCAAACACAGAAATTAAGGTCCCCAGTGTAAGAGCTCAGCTGCTAACCGAAAGGTCGGCAGTTCAATCCCACCAGCCGCTCCTTGGAAACCCCATGGAGCAGTTCTACTCTGTTCTATAGGGTCGCTTTGAGTCAGAATTGACTTGAGGGCAACAGGTTTGGTTTTTTTGCTTATTATTATTTTTTTTTTTTTCACATTTCCCTGCTCAACCTCCAAGTCTAGGAGTAAATGAAACTTTCTGTGGATTTATCACAGATGTTTATTTTTCACATCTTGATTTTTTAGAATCCACAACAGTGACTACCACATTTACATGACAATTCCTGTAATGGCCATATAAGGTACTACTTTATCTGACAAATCATTGGGTTGTACAGGAAACTGTGGAAAACTCATTCTCAATTTTCTTCTTATTCGCAGACCATAACACAATGACATCATTAATAAAATAACAGAATTCCTTTGGGTGTGGAAATGCAACATCCAGTACTACCAGGGCTAATCTACCTGTGCTATTTATATTATTGGAAGTCCCTGGGTGGCGCAAATGTTTGAGTGCTCAACTACTATCGAAAAGGTTGGAGGTTCGAGCCCACCCAGAGACGCCTCTGACGACAGGTCTGGTGAGCTGCTTCTGAAAGACGACAACTTTGAAAATCCTTGGGAGCAGTTCTACGCTGCACGCATGAGGTGGCCATGACTAAAGGCAACAGCACTTACATGACTAGTATGTAATGCTACTGCTGTTTCTGTCCTGGAAGTAGGAACAAATGGCCCAGTGAATCTGTGTCATTAAAAAGCTGACTTAATTTTGCTCCTTTATGTTTTAGAAACTATAAAATTTTAATTGCCTAATCATTGCACAGTACTTCAACAGTTGCATGGTTAAAGCATTTATAATTAATAGTCTTCAGATAGAATACGAAATGTCTTCAGGCTACAAGTTTAAGAAGGCCTACATATCACAAGGTGGCAGAAGGCAGCTGTGGATTAGACAGTATCAAGAGTAACGAAAACAACCAAAAATGTATTTCATCTCTCAAATCTAGGGAATTACAGAAAAATGACTGAAAAAAAAAGGTCAGATAACACCATGTGGAATCAATGTGTTAATAATTACTTTGGCTGCTTTTTAGAGAACTTTCCCCTTTTTTGCCCAGTAATGTTTACAATCATGGAAAATACATAAATTACTTTAGCATTTATAGCAGGGGCGAGCAAACTATGGACTGTTGGCCAAATCTAGCCCTATGCTGATTTCTGTACAACCCATGAGCTAAGAAAGGTTTTTGCACTGTTTAATGGTTGGAAAGCTAAAAAGAAGAATACTGAATAACACAGGAAAATTATATGAAATTCACATTTCCTTGTTTACAAATAAAGTTTTATTGGAAAACAGCCACACTCATTAATTTACATATATTTTTCTTTAATTGTACTTCAGGTGAAGCCTTACAGAACAAATAGTTTCTCATGAAACGGAAGTATACATGTTGTTTTATAACATTGGTTAACAACCCCACAACATATCAACCCTCTAACTTCTCAACCTTTTTTTTTTTTGGTGAAAACACACATAGCCAAAGATACACCATTTCAAAAATTTCTACATGCACAGTTCAGTGACATCGACTATGCTCTCCCAATTGTGCTGTTATTCTCACTTAAGATGAAGGCTTACAGAACAAAATAGTTTCTCATTTAAAAGTTACTACAAATGTTGCCCTATGACAATGGTTAACAATCTCACAACACATCAACAATACCCTTACTCAGCCTTGGGTTCCCTATCACCAGCTTCCTTCTCCCCTTCTGCTTTCTGGCCCTTGTCACTGGACTCCTGTACCTCGTTAGTCTCATTTGGTTTTACGGGGCTGTCCACTCCCAGGCTGAACAGTGTCATTTACATATTATTAAGGTTGTTATTGCAACACGAGGATACAGTTGAGTCACTGTGACAGAGATCCTACGGCCAGTAAAGTGTAAAATATGTACTGTCTGATTCTTGACAGAAATAGCTAGCCACCCCTGATGTACAGGAAATAATTTTTCAAAATGTACATTTAAAATAATTTTTTTATTTTAATTTTGTGGCAGCATTTTGATAACAGTATAACTCACATAAACGTTTAACTCATACAAACATGCGTGGTAGAAGCAGAGGTGACCTGGGTCTCAAATGAGAAATTACTTCAATTAACACCTGAGGGCTGTTGACCTGTGAAATCTGAGAAGGGGTGATGGAGAGACAGCAATTCAATATGGTGATCCATAAACTTGTTGGAATCAGTAAGAGAGTGGAAAATTACAAATAAAGATACAATTTGGGGCATTTTTCCTGACTAATATTACCTCCAACCAAAAAGCACGAAGTAGAATATTATTTGAACACACTTATATGATACATGTAAATCAGATATTCACAAAAAAAAAAATGACATAATGGAGTGAAAAACAGTAATAAAATGTATAAAATATGAGAAGTTTTCAAATTTATTTTCAGAAATTATAGAATTAATCCACAAATAATTTTGGCTATGGCTGCACATGTGCAATCAAATGGAAAATTGAAGTACTTAGCAAGCTAACTCATAGCCATGTGTCACTTTGATAAGATCCAGCCAGCAAAAGTTGTTTTATCTCCCTCCTTGGATTATCTAAATAAATGCGTTAATCTGCATTTCACTGCTGCTTAAAATAAACTACAAATCTGATTTTAGAAAATGTTACTACAAAGCTTTGGCATTTCCGGTGTTTGAAAAGGGTTATTTTAATAGTAATTTTACTGGAACCATACTTTTACCAATTATCTCAGGCTATCATTAACTATGTTGTATTTAAAATATTCTCTTGAATGATTTCACAAACATTTAAGGCATATGCTTAAACTTATGGACTAAAATAATTTTGAAAATGATATTTGGGATATGATACAATGACAGCAAAACTGTGTTTAAAGCACCCAGATTTCAGAGGCTTGAATCCTCCCTTGCTCTGTCCCCTTCTCCCTGTCTGCAACAAAATCACACACAGAAGGAGCTCTGAACTTCCCAAACATGTTGAATCCCAATGCTACTGATTAGGAGCTAGTCATACGTGAGTAAGTTTCATGTAACTCTTGTAAACCTAGTGATCCTCATCTGCAAAATGAGGAGTTAAATACCTCCTTTATGGGGTTGCAATGAAGATTAAATAAAAAATCACATTTATTAGCTTTGTATAACAGAACGAAACACTGCCCAGTCCTGTGCCATCCTCACAATCGTTTTTGTGCTTGAGCCCATTGTTGCAGCCACCGTGTCAATCCATCTCGTTGACGGTCTTCCTCTTTTTCACTGACCCTCTACTTTACCAAGCATGATGTCCTTCTCCAGGGACTAGTCCCTCCTGATAACATGACCAAAGTATGTGAGACGTAGTCTCCACATCCTTGCTTCTAAGGAGTATTCTGATCATACTTCTTCCAAGACAGGTTTGTTCGTTCTTCTGGCAGTCCATGTTATATTCAATATTCTTCTCCAACACCACAATCAAAGGTGTCAATTCTTCTTCAGTCTTCCTGATTCATCGTCCAGCTTTCACATGCATATGAGGTGATTGAAAATACCATGG
Source organism: Trichechus manatus latirostris (assembly GCF_000243295.1). Lineage (NCBI taxonomy): Eukaryota > Metazoa > Chordata > Mammalia > Sirenia > Trichechidae > Trichechus > Trichechus manatus. The sequence continues at coordinate 9,107,763 of NW_004443938.1, read as the reverse complement.
CTTGGATCAGGAGCACCTTAGTCTTCATGGTGACCTCTTAACTTTCCTACACTTTGAAGAGGTCTTTTGCGGCAGATTTGCCCAATGCAATGCATCCTTTGATTTCTTGACTGCTGCTTCCATGGATGTTGATTGTGCATCCAAATAAAATGAAATCCTTGACAACTTCAATCTTTTCTCCGTTTATCATGATGTTGCTTATTGGTCCAGTTGTTAGGACTTTTGTTTTCTTTATGTTGAGGAGTAATCCATACCGAAGGCTGTAATGTTTGATCTTCTTCAGTAAGTGCTTCAAGTCCTCTTTGCTTTTGGCAAGCAAGTTTGTGTCATCTGCATAATGCAGTTTGTTAAGGAGTCTTTCTCCAATCTTGATGCCCCATTCTTCTTTGTATAGTCCAGCTTCTTGGATTATTTGCTCAGCATACAGATTGAATAGGTATGGTGAAAGGATACGACCCTGACACACACTTTTCCTGACTTTCAACCACGCAGTATCCCCTCGTTATATTCAAACGACTGCCTCTTGATCTATATACAGTTTCCTCATGAGCACAGTTAAGTGTTCTGGAATTCCCTTCCTTTGAAATGTTATCCATAAATTGTGTGATATACCACAGTTAATTTATCCATGTACTTGTTGGAAACAGTTGTTTCTAGGGTTTAGTTATTATGAACAATGCTGCTGTGAACAAGTTTTTGTTATTTTTTTGTGGACATATATATACATATATTGTTTTCTTTCATCTGTGTCAAAGCCTAGGACTGGAATTGCCGGCCTATAAATTATGTGTATTTTTAACTGTGCAAGAAATTGCAAAACTATTTTCCCAAGTGGTTGTTTTACACTCCTCCCCTCCAATAATACATTAGCATCTCAATTGCTCCATATCTTCATCAACATTTAGTACTATCAGTCTTTCTTATTTTAGCCATCATAATGATAAGATGTGAAATCAAGTGATTTTGATTTTGATTTTCCTTATAATGATGCTGCATATCATTTATATGATTGCTGGCCAGCTGTATATCTTTTTTTTTTTTTTTTGGTGAATACTCTGTTCAAGTCTTTTGCTTATATTTAAATTGGGGCATTTGTGTGTATGTTGCATATTTGTAAAAGTTCTTTATATTTTCTGGGTACGAATTCTCTGACAAATATATATATTGCAAATATTTTCCCCAGTCTGTGGCTTGCATATTCTTTTTTTCAATATTTCTAGGATAGAGTTTTTAATTTTCATAAATTTCAGTTTATTAATTTCTTCATTTATGGTTGGTGTTTTTTGTATCTTTATAAGAAATTTTGCCTGTGCCAAGGTTGTAAAGATGTTGTCATATGTTTTCTTCTAGAATCTGTATGGAGTGAGAAAGTGATTTAGATGTTTATATTTAGTTGTTTAAATATCATTCAGTACCTCCTTTTCTCTATTGAATTGCTTTGCCAACTTCTCAGTTAATTTTTTTGTTAGCGACTTTATTGAGGAATAAGCTATATAAAATGGAGTATCCATTGCAAGGGTACAATTTGAGGAGTTCTGACAAGTGTTACCCTATAAAGTCACCACAATCAATATAGAGAACATTTCAATAATGCCCCCCAGAATAACTTATGCCCCTCTGTATTCCTCCCTCAACCCTCCACCCAAGCTTCTACGTATCTGTTTTTACCACTATTGGTTAGTTTTCATTTCATATAAATGAAATCATGCGGCAGGTTCTATTTTATGTTTTGGTTCCTCCACTTGCATAATTTTGATAATCATTCATGTTGTTGCATCTTTAAGTAACATGATACTGTTTATTGCTGAGTGGTATTCTATGGGATGGATATACCAAATTTTATTTATCTTCTCTCATTTTGATAGATATTTGGGTTGTTTCCAGTTTGGGATTATTATGAATAAACTGGTTATGAACATGTGTATACAATTCTCTGTATGGACACATGCTTTCATTGATCTTGGGTAAACACCTAGGAGTGGAACGGCTGAGTCATACAGTAGGTATATGTTTAACCTTTTTAAAAAAATACTAATAGATTTTGCTAAGGGCTAATTTTACATTTGCACTAGCAGTTCCAGTTGCTTTACCTTTTTGCCCGTATTAGTTATGGTAACTCTTTTTAATTGTATCCAGTTGTATGGGTGTACTCTGCTCATTGCTAACACTGGATTTTTCAGCTAGTCTACAAACTCTACGAGGAAAAGTATTCTGCTTTTTTCAAACTGTACTATCAGGGTACAAGAGCTTTTCAATAAATATTTGTTGAGTGTATGAATATTTCTGTTTCAAAGGATTTGTTGTTTATTATTTTCTCTGTTTACTAGTTAATGATTACATTTATTCAGCCTCTATGATAATCACAGCACAAAAAACCTATTTCTGCCAAGTCAGTTTTGACTCGAAAGCCAAAACCCATGTAAGGCAGAAACCTGTCAGAGAAGGAAAACAAATACTTTCCAGTCAACCAAGCGATAGAAAAGTGGTAAGACTGCACCCTGTCGAAGGCGGAAAGCTTGCAAGACCTGGAAGAGCAAGGCCGTCCGGTCAAGTTCCGGCTCTCACAGATTTCACTATACAACAGACAACAATTGCCATTTTTCAAAAGTCCCACGTACTAGAATCGACTTGAGGGTATCCAACAACAATATATCACACAATAGAACACTATTCAGCAATAAAAGGGAGCAACCTACTGATTCACACACAACCAGGATGAACGTCAATGCAAAAAAATATTATATTGAGTGAAAGGAGCCAGGCATAAAAACGTGTGTACCTAGAGGCGTAGTGGTTAAGAGCTCGGCTGCTAACCAAAAGGTCAGCAGTTCGAATCCAAGAGTCACTCCTTGGAAACCTTATGGGGCAGTTCTACTCTGTCCTGTAGGGTTGCTATGAGTCAGAATATATCTAATGGCAATTTTTTATTTTTATTTTTTTGGTGACTGTATGATTCAATTTATAAGAAATCTAACCACAAATAAAATTAATCTATGGTGATAGAAACAAAGTGGTTGTCTTCTGGATGGGAGAAGTATTGACTACAAAGAGGGATGAGGAAACTTTCTGGAAATGTTCTATATTTCGATTGGGGTAGTAGTTATATAACTGTGTACAACTGACAAAGCTCATGTAACTGAATTAAGATCTCTGCATTTTATTGTGGGTAAATTATTTCATAATTATAAAAAAAAACCTGAGTCTCATACCACTCACTTATTCAACAAGTATTTATTGAGGGCCTAATTCTAAGTAGCTTTGAAACTTGGGAGAGTTTTCTTAATCTCTAACAGATCAGCTAACCCAGGATAAATGGGGGTAATAATAGAGCCCACCTCATAGACGTGTTGCAGGGATTAGATATAAAATGCTTAGGTAAGTGCCAGGCACACAGTAGGTCCTCAATAAATGCTGGCCATTTCTATGTTTACCTTTTAGCACTAAAACTTGATAAAGAGGGATGGGGAATAATTAGGAATCACAGCCAGTAGGGTTTAAAAAAGATTAAATCGTGTAACAAAACTATTTTATATTATATATAGAAACATTTTTTCCTTCCTCAGTGATTTCCCCTTTGTATTCCATTGTAACAATTCTCAGTGATTTCCCCTTTGTATTCCATTGTAACAATAGCTTATAACTATTATTAAAAATAATTTAGCTACTGTCTGTCAAAACCCTTGTCAACCAAGCTCTACGCCTTTAAACTGGTTATTGCCATCACCACCAAGCTGCCAGATCCTTAGCCTAAGACTGTGCCACACTTATCCCTATGTGCTTTGCTATGAAAGAAACATGATATACATAAATACAGTGAATGTTCAAAAATATCTTAACTGAATCAAGCTTTCATTTACTTACTCATTTGTAAAAGGGTGAAATTGAAAGGTTTATATTTTTCAAAGTAACACTGTGTTTTGTTTTTAAGCACAATAATTTCTTCAACGAAGCTGTCTATAATCCAAAAACAAACTAAACCCATTGCCATCGAGTTGACTCTGACTCATAGCAACCCTATAGAAGCTGCCAATAGAAGCCTAATATATGAACAGATAGTTTTATTGGCATTTCTGACTATGTTCTTGTAGCTCCCAAAAAATGATTGTGTGGGGTTATGCAAATAAGGTGCTTGTGGCCCACCAAAGGGATTGGATAGCTTGCTAATAATGCAAATAAACTCCAGGATGCTCTTGTGGGGGTAGGGCCGTGCAAATAACATGTATGGAACCCTAATGAGGGGATTGGTCAGTTTTGCCATTCCACTAGGCTTAAAATGAGCCATCCCAGAGGCAAAAAGGGAGGGTCTCACTATCTCGAAGAAGAGACAGGAGTGGAGCAACCCTTTGGACCCGGAGATCCTGCGCTAAGAACCTCCTAGCCCCAGGACACAGTAAGCGAAAGGTGTAACACTGGAGACTGCACAAGACAGTGAGAAGCAGCAGCAGAGAAACAGCAGCAGCAGAATCAGGAGACTAGCACCAGATGGATCAGTGGGCTTCCCAGCCCATGGAGCAAGGTGGTTACAAGAGGGACAGAGCTCAGCACCTTCAGGCAGGAGGCTTACTGTTGGAGTGGGGTGCTTGCAAGCTCTTATTGTCATAGCTAAAGAGCTTTGTAACACTTGCCAGATCAGGGCAGAGTACTGGCCAACGGGCTGAGGGCCAAGGGGTCGAGGGCTAAGAGGCCAAGAAGCAGGGAGAGGTCCCATGTGGGCACAGCCAAGAAGCTGTCTTGAAGAGCTTTATTCTGAGTCATTCCTGATCCTGAACTTTAACTTGTTACTTCCCTAATACCAACACTCATCTGTCAGTTTGTTGTAGTGGGGTGGCTTGCATGTTGCTGAGATCCATATTTGCACCCATTCCAAAGAAAGGTGATCCAACAGAATACAGAAATTATTGAACAATATAATTTATATCACATGCAAGTAAAATTTTGCAAAGGATAATCCAAAAGTGGTTCCAGCAGTACATCAAAAGAGAACTGCCTGAAATTCAAGCAGGATTCAGAAAAGGACGTGGAACGAGGGATACCATTGCTGATGTCAGATAGATCATGGCTGAAAGCTGAGAATAACAGAAAGATGTTTACTTGTGTTTTACTGACTATGCAAAGGCATTCAACTGTGGGGATCATAACAAATTATGGATAACATTGCAAAGAATGGGAATTTCAGAACACTTAATTGTGCTCATGAGGAACCTGTAACATAGATAAAGATGCAGTCCTTTGAAAAGAAAAAGGGGATACTACGGGATTTAAAATCAGAAAGAGTGTGTCAGGGCTATATCCTTTCACCATACTTATTTAATCTGTATGTTGAGCAAATAATTGGAGAAGCTGGACTATATGAAGAAGAACGGGGCATCAGGATTGGAGGAAGACTTATTAATAACCTGCATTATGCAGATGACACAACTTTGCTTGCTGGAAGTGAAGAGGACTTGAAGCACTTACTGATAAAGATCAAAGACCACAGCCTTCAGTATGGATTACACCTCAGCATAAAGAAAACAAAAATGCTCACAACTAGACCAATAAGCAGCATCATGATAAAAGGAGAAATTACTGAAGTTGTCAAGGATTTCATTTTACTTGGATCCACAATCAATATCCATGGAAGCAGCAGTCAAGAAATCAAATGATGTATTGCACTGGGCAAATCTGCTGCAAAAGACCTCTTTAAAGTATTAAAAAGCAAAGATGCCATTTTGAAGACTAATGTGCAACACACTCAAGTCATAGTATTTTCAATTTCCTCATATGCAAGCGAAAGCTGGATGATGGATAAGGAAGACCGATGAAGAATTGATGCCTCTGAATTATGGTGTTGGTGAAGAATATTGAATAAACCACATATCAGAAATAGTAAACAGTTTGAAGAGAGGAGTTATGACTGACCTCCATCTCATAGGAATAAGCTTTGGTCTGATGCTGATGGTGATTCTCTTCCCCACCTTGTGAAGTTACAGGAGGTCAGATGCCCCCACCACGCCATTTTTACTCACTGTGGTTGAAGACAAAGGATAAACCTTAAAAAATCTGTTCCTTTCGAGTTGATTCTGACTCACAGTGACACTTTAGGACAGAACAGAACTGCCCCATAGAGTTTCCAAGGAGCAGCTGGTGGATTTGAACTGTCGACCTTTTGGTTAGCAGCTGAAGACCTAATCACTGTGCAACCAGGGCTCCAAAAGGAAGATGGGTCCCCCAAAACTCTTCCCAGATGCCTCTTCATTCTTTTCCCTATGTAATGCCCTACAGGTACTTCCCCACAGAGAAGAGTTTAATATCTTAAAAGTCTATTATATTTCATCATGGAGGAGCCACAGATGGGTAAAGAATGTTGCAGCAAAAGAAAAGAAAGAACGAAATACTAAAAAGACCATCCATTAATTCCCTGTTTCTGAACCATTCTCAGAACCATTGGCTCTTAAAATTTTATATTATATCACTGATACAGATCATGTGACATCATCCAGATGAGAACAAATCTTTTTTTATCACTGTAACACGCACTGCCAGTTGTGTCCCAATATCTCTTCTTTTACGGTGACAGAACTCCTGGTTTTAATTCCTGAGCCGATGGCCACCAGGAAAAATCACTCTATTTTCCAGCCCCACTTGTTGGTTTGGCCATGTGACAAGTGCTGGCCACAGGGATATAGCAGACGTGTCCTGTAGCAACTTCTAGTTGTCTTATTTCTTCATCCATTTTTCTCCTTTTTTAGAATGTGCACATTGCTTTTTGAACCACAAGCTCAAGGCTATACATATCAGAGCAACAATTGACAAAAGCGTCTGGGTTCCAGCCACCTTGTTGTGCCATGACAGCCCTGAATCCCCTACCTGGACTTTTACATGACAGAAAATTACACTCTCATCTCTTTTAAGTTGCTATTCTTTTGTATTTTCCGACACTCATTGTGAAACGCAACAGTCACTGCTACAACCATTAAATTGACTTTGTTGTAATAGCAAAATCAGCAGAGCAAACAAAATTGGTTAACAATGTTCAACAAAGATCAGAGAGTGTTGAGATATAGGAAGACCAACATGTCTACTTGAAGATAAAAGCAACATTTCATTTATACTGCATCAGGGGATAAGGCCCGATTTATAAGCTCACGAGTTTTTTAAATAACAGAAGTTGGACTACAAACACCAAAATTTTTAAGAAAGCATTAATCGTTTTGACAAGAATCTTTATAAAGTGGGATATATAACTCCATGTCTGCTTCGGCAGATTACATTAAACATGGTTTCATATTTACCTCATGACTCCATTTGCTAAAAAAGAGCTACCGTGTAATGACTACATACGATATGTCAGAAACCGAGGTGGGTATCTTACAGGCCCCATCCCTCTAGTAACACACAAAAGAAGCAAGGAAGGCTTTAGTGTGCCCATTTTTATCGACAGCAAAACCTGAGGCTTAGCAACATAAAGGATATGTCTAAGGCTACATCTTCACTAAGTAGCAAAGTCACTTTAACATCAGAATGTTCATTTCTTTGTTTATTTTTAAGACACAAATATATATATATATATATCACGTGATTAAGCAGTCACTATTGCGCTGTGTTGTCCTGAAATACAGTGATATCCTTCGTACTGACCTGAAACTGTTTTGTTCTTACTCTGAAGTGGAAGAGAAACTTCTGATCTTAGATAATGCTTGTTTGTCCAGGTATCTGAAATTCATGCCATTGATTTTTACAGTCCTGAGGCTCTTGTGTTTAAAACATGTTTCTCTGTTACCTATTTCCTGATGTAGTTTTTAGGCCATTATTCTTGACAGCTTTCTCCACACACGTTATTTCAGTTGGTACCTCAGAATCATATACTCTGTATTAGTTTCTACTGCTGTGTAACAATTTACGACAAACTTAGTGGCTTTAAACAGCACCTATTTACTATATCATAGTTTTTGTGAGTCAGGGGTGTGGGCTCAGCTTAGTTGGGTCCTCTGCTCAGAGTCTTACAGGCTACATTCAAGGGGTCAGCTGGGCTGTGTTCTCATCTGGAGGCTTGACTGGCGAAGAATCTGCTTCCAAGCTCATTCTGGTTGTTGAGAGAATTTACTTCGTTCAGCTGTCATCCTGAGCAGCTGGCATTTTGCTGGCTGTTGGATAAAGGTCTCCTGCAGTTGTTTGCTATGTGGGTGTTCTCACCACAGCTACTGGTTGCATTAAGCCAGAAGGGAGAGTCTCTGCTCCAGTCAGCTAAGAGGAGTCTAACATCATAAATCTAAGGGAGTGACAGCCCATCACCTTTGCCATATTCTCTGGGTGAGAAGGCAATTGAAGGTCCCTCCCACAATCAAGAGGAGGGGATTTCCAAAAGCTATGAATGTGGACACCAGGAGGTGGGAAATTATTGGGGGTCCTATAGTGTCTTTCCACAATACACCCATTTTACAGATGCAGAGAAAGACCCTTCCTAAAATGAAAAATGATAGGTCAACATGTGACTACTTGCCAACGGCTGGGGCTATTTTCTTTAGCATATGTAAACGTATTTTTCAGTTTAAATATATGAGTATGCGAACACTTCCCTGGAGTCATTCTTTTAAACTTTCAAGTAGAGAATGTAATTTTAGAGTGTAGGAGATACTGAGAAATAAATACTGAATGTAACCAGAGACTGTGTTTCCGTTTATTTTGGCAAGTTAGACTTGAAGAAATTAGTACATTTTGTAACAAATAAGCATATTTTTGCTTTGCTTCATGTATGCACTCTGAATTTATTACCTACAATTCCTAAGAGTATAAACATTTTCCAGACTTACAATTCTGAACACCTTACTACAAGTCCAGATGCAGTTAATTCTATAGAAAAATGGGACACTAAAGACTACTTGAAAGGACTAACTTCATATATTAGTCCAATTGTTTCTACAAATTAAAGCTATTAGAAGGAAAACTAATTTAAAAAAGACCTCAAGAAGACTCCCAGACCAGTCCTTGTTATAATTTGTCATTCTTGATTTTAATACTATATTAGTAATAATGAATCCATGATTTATGAGTATTTTATATGGGGGGCAAGGAAGAAGGAAAGGCAAAACATTATTTGGTGAATTCCACCAATCCCCGGGAGAATGATCTTAATAAAAGTAAAAGTAATGACATTGCCTTCACGTAGTGCATCACTGGGTTGTTTACAAAGTACGTTCACCTGCTCCAAACCAGCCTTGATTTCCAGTGGAAATCTGTTAACACTACGCTCTGTGGAGCCCTGAGACCGAGCTGATCATCTGTTCATGTGTGGGGTAACCACAGAACCGTTTCCTAAGAAAATCCTGGCCACCAGCACACGTACTCACCTGGCTCTCCTATTTAGCTACTGGGGCCTATCTTCATTAAGAATACTGCATTTTCATAAAAGGGTATCCACTGCATCCACTGATTTGTTAATCCCCAAAACAAGGATCCTTTTTATTTTGTAACATGAAATATCTGGAAAATACAGCCCGAATTTTAACAAGAGCTTGATCACAAGATGGAGGTGGGGCTTGGTAGTGTCAGTTTGATTCTGCTCCACGTGAGGTCAGCTTGGATGGCTCCACACTCGTAGCTGGAGGAGCCACTCTGCAGATGGCTCATTTGTACAACATGATGATGAGTGTAAGCTGAGAGCAGTGCACTGGGGTCCTGGCTTCTTCCCCAGAGGGCCTTACTAGGGGCTGCTTGGGCTTCCTTACAGCATGGTAGATGTGTTCCAAGCATGGCTATCCTAAGAGAAAGGAAGTGGAAGTTTCCAGTTTCTTAAGTCTTGAGAATGGAAATAGGCACAGTGTCATTTTTACCATGCTTTGCTGGTCACAGAGTCACAGAGCCCAGATCACAGGAAGAGCTAGTGTCTGAAAGAGAGAACTCTTATGACACACCTTATCAGTATTACTTGAGCACTTCACTGAATGAGGTTCTAAGTCCGCAGTTCCCTATTTTTATACTGAAGCTCCACCACCATTAGACAGTTGTTGGGTGCTGTCTCACTTGGCCTTTTCTCACTCCCACCCCTGCATCTGGCCCCACTTTCTGACACTGAAGGCCCATTTTTATTTCCCTTTATTGTTATTTAAAATACTTGGCTGATACACTATTAAAAGCCTTCATATATTTTAAATATTAGAAAACAGTGATGTATCACGTTGGATACACGTGGTTTAAAGAGTCAAAACCAACAAAACAGCACTAATGCTGCTGGTTCTCTGGTAGTCCATTATGATCCCTGCTGCATTTTCATCTGGGCATAGGCATAAGCAGAATGTATCTGCACCAGTATATAAACTTCTCAAGGGCTTCCAATCACTGGACATAATTTATCTAGTTTCTAAAGGCACCTTTAAGCTTTTCTAGTGTTTGGAACTTCTAAATCTACTGTCATCAATTTCTTAAAACACATTCATTTGAAGATAATTTTAACTCACTGATTCATGAATTGATTTAACAGATAATGACTGCCATCTCACACATGGCAGGTATTTTGCAAAACTTGAGATACAACATTGAACAAGACTTTCACAGTCCATTGTCTAACAACAGAGGGATAAAAGTGATTAAGCAGGTAATTAACACATAGATTCCTTGAGGGAATCAGGCTTATGGAAGGACTATGTGTTCAAGCTGAGACTTCAGGAAAGGGAGGGGATCAGCCAGAAAGACGAAGTTTCAAAGACAGAAAGAAGGATCTGATCATGAAGAATGGTACCAGATACCACCAACCCCATATTGATTCCTAGAGAACATATCCCCAACAAGATCGTTTCTCAGATAATGACGATTAATCCACAAGTAGTTAATTACTTTCTGTGAAATACTCAAAATATCTTAATCAACACGATTACTATTTGATGAAACAATTCAATTAAAACATACATTTAGATGTAACAGCATGCAAGGTACTGGTTTCAGATCAATGGGGATGCCAAGATGATAAACAGTGCCTTTGTACTTTTGAATAAAATTGACTTGATTTCAAATATAACTGCCATTACCAGCCATGTAATGAAGGGGAAGTTAATTAATTTGGACTTCTGTTTCATTGTGTGTACTATCAGAATAACAATCCTACCTATAGCATAGGATTGTTGTAATAGCATACTACTAAGTACTTTAACAATACTTTAATACTTATTAATACTGAACATATAGTTGAAGCTAAGCAAATTCTAGAAGTTGCTTCTGAATAACTATAGTATAAGAAAAGTATGGTCAAGGAAAGAGCACCCCAATAGGCAAAGTTCAGACGACCTAGGTTCTAGATATGATTTCACTAGTTTAGGCTAATCAATGTAATATCTGGATGCTCACTTTCTTATCTGCAAAATATGGGTGATAAGACCTCAGAATCAAATGAGATAATGATGTTTTTGCTGTGTGCCAAGCAGTCAGTTCTGACTCATAGTGACCCTATATGACAAAGCAGCACTGCTCCATAGGGAGCATAGGGTTTTCTTGGCTGTAATCTTTACGGGAGCAGATCGCCAAGTCTTCAATCCCACGGAGCCGCTGGTGGGCTCGCAGGCCAGTACTTTACCATTTCGCCACCAGGGCTAATAACTGAGACAGTGCATGAGCTCATTGATGTGCAAACCCTTTATAAGCTATAATAAACCATATAGAGATTTGTCAGTATGGGGAGGACTGGAGCTGTACATATTCTTAGAGTTTTTCATGAAGCAAAGGACTCACTCATTTAGCTCACTTTACACTACCCCAAACATAATGCCACTTCCAAGCAGAAAAGATACTTAATACATAATGATGCAGCTGCTGTTGGTGTGAGCAATTAACCAGAGCAAGCATCTATGCTTGTATTGATGATCCCAGGCTGCCAAGTTAACTCAGCAGCTGTTTAAACAGAATAGTTCAGCCAGCCCTGGAGATGTTCCCCAAGAACTGGGGCATCTTTCTAGCTTAAAAAACATTATTTGGCATATAATTTACTTCCACTATTAAAATGTATTTTGTATCATAAAAAGCAAACATTTCATAACATAATACTCAATACTATATTTTTCGCCTCCAAGAAAATAAAAATGAACCATCACATATCACTATTGTGGTTGTTAGATGACATCGAGCCAGTTCCAATTCATAGCGACCATATGAGCAATAGAACCAAACATTGCCTGGTCGTGCACCACACTCACAATCATTTCTGTGTTTGAGCCCAATGTTGCAGCCACTGTTTCAATCCATCTCACTGAGGGTCTTCCTCTTTTTCACTGACCTTCTACTTCACCAAGCATGATGTCCTTCTCCAGGGACTGGTTCCCCCTAATAACTTCTCCAAAGTACCTGAGATGAAGTCCTGACATCCTCACTTCTAAGCACTCTGGTCGTACTTCTTCCAAGACAGATTTGTTCCTTTTCCTGGCAGTCCACGGTTTATTCAATATTTTTGACTAACACCATAATTAAAATGCATCAATTCTTCTTCATTATAACTTGTTCATTGTCCAGCTTTTGCATGCATATGAGGCAACCGAGACTACCATGGCTTTGGTCAGGCACACTTTAGTCCTCAAAGCTACATCTTTGCTTTTTAACACTGTAAGAGGTCTTTTTCAGCAGCTTTGCTCAATGTAATATGTCCCTCGTTTGATTTCTTGACTGCTGCTTCCATGGGTGTTGATTGTGGATCCAAGTAAAATGAAATCCTTGACAACTTTAATCTTTTCTCCGTTTACCATGATGTTGCATATTGGTCCAATTGTAAGGATTTGTGTTTTCTTTAATTTGAGATGTAATCCATACTGAACGCTATAGTCTTTGGTCTTCATCAGTAAGTGCTTCAAGTCATCTTCAATTTCAGCAAGCAAGGTTGCGTCATCTGCATATTGCAGGTTGTTAATCAGTCTTCCTCTAATCCTGATGCCATGTTCTTCACATAGTCCAGCTTCTAGTGTTATTTGCTCAGCATACAGGTTGAATAATATGATGAAACGATATAACCCTGATGCACAACTATCCTTATTTTAAACCATGCAGTATCCCCTTGCTGTGTTCAAACGACTGCCTCTTGGTCTATGTACAGATTTCTCATGAGCACGACTAAGTGTTCTGCAATTCCCATTCCTGGCAATGTTATCCATAATTTGTTATGATCTACATAGTTGAATGCCTTTGTATAGTTAATAAAACACAGGTAAATATATTTCTGGTTTTCTCTGCCAAGATCCATCTGACATCAGCTATGATATCCCTCCTTCCATGTCCTCATCTGAATCCAGTTTAAAATTTCTGACAGTTCCTTGACAATGTACTGCTGCAACTGTTTTTGAATTATCTTCAGCAAAAATTTACTTGCATGTCATACTGATGGTATTGTTTGACAATTTCTGCATTCTATCGGATCACTGTTGTTTGGAATGGCCACAATATGGATCTCTTCCTGTCTGTTGGCCAGGTAGCTATCTTCCAAATTTCTTGCCATAGATGAGTGACTGCTTCCAGCATAGTATCCATTGTTGAAATATCTCAGTTTGTATTCTGTCAATTCCTGAAACCTTGTTTTTTGCAAATGCCTTCAGTGCAGCTTGGACTTCTTCCCTCCATACCATTGGTTCTTGGTATATGCTACCTCCTGAAATGATTGAAAGTTGATAAAATCTTTTTGGTACAGTGACTGTATTTCTTCCACCTTCTTTAGATGCTTTTTACATCTTCCAATATTTTGCCCATAGACTGCTTCAATATTGAAACTTGAGGCTTGAACTTTTTCTTCAGTTCTTTCAGCTTGAGAAATGCTGAGTGTGTTCTTCCCTTTTTGTTTTCTAACTCCAGGTCTTTGCACATGTCATTATAATACTTTACTTTGTCTTCTGGAGCCGCCCTTTGAAATCTTCTGTTCAGCTCTTTTACTTCATAATTTCTTCCATTCGCTTTGGTTACAGTATGTTCAAGAGCAAATTTCAGAGTCTCTTCTGACATCCATTTTGGTCTTTTCTTTCTTTCCTGTCTTTTTAATGACCCTTTGTTTTTGTTTATGACTGATGTCACCCCACAACAAGTCTGGTTGACGGTCATTAGTGTTCAGTGCGTCAAATCTATTTCTAAGATGGTTTCTAAATTCAGGTGGGATATTCTCAAGGCCATTCTTTGGTTCTCGTGGACTTTATTTTCTTCCGTTTCAATTTGAACTTATATATCAGCAATTGATGGTCTGTCAGTTTGTCTTATTGTCAGAGAATATCTTTAATACACCTGTGCTACTGTAAGTGAGACAACTCGTGGTCCCTGGCAATATAGCTCTGCTGAGTTTTGACAAAGCCAATCACCATCATTATTTACTGAGAGCCACTCCATGTAGGGTGCAATCATGCTAAATGCATTAAGAGCCAAATAACGTGTTCTTTCCTTCACAATTTTCAGTTACCAGGCTATTCCTGAACCTCAAGTTGCCTTCAATTATATTACAAAGTGTTGACAGCTTTGCTGTAGGATGTCACAGTGACAGCAGGATTTAAAAAGCAACGACTTTTTTTGTCTTATTTCATAGAATTTAAACAATGGAGACAAATAAAGTCTTACATATCCAGTGATTTAGTTTTATGCACTCTTAACAGATTTAATTTAGGACAACCATATGATTATCTTCATCTGTTCAAGCTCTCTTTACTAAAAATATTCTTGGTATTGCATGGCGTGAAGTTTGCCGCCACTCAGATTAGAGCAGTTTCAGGCAACATAATATGTTTCTGACTGTTGAGATGGTAGCTCTAATTTCCAATTCAAGGCATGTAAATCTATTTGAATAACAACATTTATTATCATGTAAAGCTTCATAGTTATCTCTGCTGGCTTTATATCTGGATAATTATGACTGGAACTGAACTGAGCTTATTAAATGAGATAAGAAGTTTATCAGATTTCTAGTGAATGTCCAGATACCATCATCATCATATAAACATTCTTTCTTAATTCTGAAAATAAAACTTAATGAATAGCAGCATCACATTTTGGTATGAACTATATTACTCTATCTAAATGCCCAACAAGAGCTTAACTCAACTGGTCACTATTTTTTAAGAAAGGAGAAGGAAAAATAATATAGGACATGGTTAACCCCCTCACCTCCACATGTCTGTCAGTTTGTCATACTGTGTGGGCTTATGTTTTGCTGTGATGCTGGAAGCTATGTCACCAGTATTCAAATACCAGCAGGGTCACCCATGTCCGACAGGTTTCAGCTGAGCTTCCAGGGTAAGACAGACTAGGAAGAAGGACTCAGAGGTCTATTTCTGAAAAGAATTCGCCAGTGTAAACCTTATGAATAGCAGCAGAACGTTGTCTGATACAGTGCCGGAAGATGAGCCCCTCAGGTTAGAAGGCGCTCAAAATAATGACAGGGGAAGAGTAGAGTCCACCTTAATGATGTGGATGGAGTCAAGCTTTCAGGGCCTTCATTTGCACGACTCAAAATGAGAAGAAACAGCTATAAACATCCATTAATAATCGGAATGTGGAATGTGCGAAGTAATGGATCTAGGAAAATTGGAATTGCAAAAAATGAAATGGAACGCATAAACATCAATATCCTAGGCGTTACTGAGCCTAAGTGGACTGATATTAGCCATTTTAAACCAAACAATCATATGGTCTACTATGCCGGGAATGACAACTTGAAAGGGGATGGCATTGCACTTATCGTCCAAAAGAACATTACAAGATCTATTCTGAAGTACAACACTGTCAGTGATAGGATAATGTCTATACGCCTAGAAGGAAAACCAGTTAATACAACTAATATTCAGATTTACTCACCAACCACTAAGGCCAAAGATGAAGAAATTGAAGATTTTTACCAACTTCTATAGTCTGAAATTGATTGAACATGAAATCAGGATGCATTGATAATTACTATTGATTGTAATGCATAAGTTGGACACAAAAAAGAAGGACTGGTAGTTGGAAAATATGGCCTTGATGATAGAAATGATGTTTACTTGTGTTTGACTGTGCAAAGGCATTCGATTGTGTGGATCATAACAAACTATGGATAACATTGCAAAGAATGAGAAATCCAAACAACTTAATTGTGCTTATGAGGCACTTGTACGTAGATCAAGAGGCAGTCATTTGAACACAGCAAGGGGATACTGAATGGTTTAAAATCAGGGAAGTTGTATGTCAGGGTTATATCATTTCACCATACATATTCAGTATGCTGAACAAATAATCCGAAAAGCTGGACGATATGAAGAAGAACCGGACATCAGGTTTGAAAGAAGACTCATTAACAACCTGCGTTATGCAGATGACACAACCTTGTTTGCTGAAGGTGAAGAGGACTTGAAGCACTTACTGACGAAGATCAAAGACGAAAGCCTTCATATGGATTACACCTCAACATAAAGAAAACAAAATCCTCACAACTGGACCAATAAGCAACATCATGATAAATGGACAGAAGATTGAAGTTGTCAAGGATTTCATTTTACTTGGATCCTGAAACAACACCCATGGAAGCACTAGTCAAGAGATCAAAGGACGCATTGCACTGGGCAAATCTATTTAAATAGGGCAAGAGACCTATTTAAAGGGTTGAAAAGCAAAGATGTTACCTTGAAGAACAAGATGCGCCTGACCCAAGCTGTGGTGTTTTCAATCACCTCTTATGCATGTGAAAGCTGGATGATGCATAAGGAAAACCAAAGAAGAACTGAAGCCTTTGAATTATAGTGTTGGTGAAGAGCATTGAATATACCATGGACCACCAAAAGAACAAACAAATATGTCTTGGAAGAAGTACAACCAGAATGCTCCTTAGAAACAAGGATGATGAGACTAAGTCTCACATAACTTTGGACATGTTATCAGGAGGGACAAGTCCCCGGAGAAGGACATCATGCTCAGTAAAGTAGAAGGTCAGCGAAAAAGAGGAAGATCCTCAATAAAATAGATTGACACATTGGCTGCAACAATGGGCTCAAGCATAATGATTATAAGGATGTTCTGTTGTACATAGGTCACTATGAGTCAGAATCAACTTGATGGCACCTAACAACAACATGGTTAAAATCATAAACAGATCATATTTTAATTAAGTTTTTCAGTTGGCTCGATTTAATTTACTACTCTTGAATATGTATCAATATGTGATGACTGTCTTCGACAGCAGATAAAAGCTTCACATTTTGCAGTGGTGTAAGTGATACAGGGTCTAGGACTTAAGGGGCAACTAGCTCAATAAGGTCTTGGCAGAGACTGTGAGGAACAACATTTCTAAAAGGTCCTAAAGGGCAATGAATTTGGACAAGACTCCATTCAGGCATTAAACACTTGCATAATATGCAGGCTTCTAGTTCTGTCTTATAGGTAATGACATTACTATGTATTTATTAAGTACCTTTATTCCCATGGAGCCCTGGGGGTGCAGTGGTTAAGAGCTCGGCTGCTAACCAAAAGGCTGGCAGTTTGAATCCACCACGGTGCTCCTTGGAAACCCTATGAGACAGTTTTGCTCTGTCCTAAAGGGTCGCTATGAGTTGGAATCGATTCAACAGCAATGGATTTTTTATTTCCGTAACCAAGTATTTTCAGTGGACTGCCAATATGGGCAGGAGGCTCTTATTCTCTTTTTCTTTTTTTCCTTTTCTCTTTTAAGCTGTGCTGGCTTCCCCAGTATCCTGTACTGTCTTATCTTTCACCAAACTTACCACTCATCTATTGTCTATTTAGTGTTCTCCATCCCACCCTTCCCCTCCCTCATAACCATCAAAGATAGTTTCATGAACTTTTAGAGTAACGGTCTCATACAATATTTGTCCCTTTGTGATTGACTTATTTCACTCAGCATAACGGCAGAAGGGTCTTAGTCTTGCTCTGTATTGCCACGGGCTTTGTACAACAGAAAAGGGCAAGACCTTCTTAATCCAAAAGTCTGATTCTTGGCCAAAAGAAGGGCCAGTTTGTCCTTCGATATGTATGTTGGTAAAGGGTTTTTGTTTTTGTTTTTTTTAATTTTAACATGGTCCACTCTAATATGCATTGAACACTTGTTTTAGTCTAGAACTCTTTTTCTTAGAGCCTATTCCTTTCAAGACACTTCTGCACTTTCATCTCATTCCCCTCCGCCTCTACCTTCCTTTCCCTTCTTTCTTTCCCTGACTCTGTTACAATCAAAGTCCAACCACCTCCAAAAATCACTCTGGCCTATTGATTTGTGATCTAATCAGACAAAATCAAAACAGTCTTAATTTTCAAGCCAAATAAATTTGTAGTTATTGGAGCTTTCTCAAGACTAATTTAAAATGGTTGATGTTCACACCCAAAGCCCCTTAAGTTTCAATTATCTTTCTGTGGGAATTTTCCCTCATTTTTTATCTTGTCATTTCTCCTACGCTTTAAGCTGAAGATTTTTGTGTAGATAAAACCAACTTCTCTTACAATCTTTTCTTGTTTTGTATATTTCTTTCATCACATAAGATAGGGAAGACTAAAGAACAAATGAGATCCTGGTTATAAATGATTGTCACTTTTAATTTTTTAAAATAATAACACCTTGAGGGGAATAATGTTCTCTCCATACATTCCTATCTTTGTTCAGAAAACTGGAATTCCCATCTTCTTCTCTACATTCCTCACTCACTCATCCCACGCTCTCCTCCATATATTCTCTCTGGATGACACGCATAACTACATTCCTTGGGAAAAGAGTGGTGGACAGACCACCATCGCTGGAAGTATGCACTGTATTCCCCACTGCCTTTACCAGTAATGCAGCAGATACCGGTCAGTATTGATCCAGACTTCATTTCCCCATTCAGAGGATGGAGGGATACAATTAGCTGACATGCTAAAACCTCAAGAACAACTATAGCAATCTTACAAATGAGCATGTGGCTCAAATGTGGCTAAAAATATCCATGTCCTTTTTCTACATGCATATGCAGACTGCTCTTCAATCTGGGTCATCATTTGAAGAGTTGGTCATGGCTTGTTTCTTGTTCTGTCTTTGGTGTCAGCCTACCATACTGCTCTGAACAGGGAGCTCAGTCTTACCAGTCCCAACCACCAAACTCCCTGTCTCAGCAATCCAGAGGCTCCACTCCAGAGTAGCCCTATACTATTTCTACTGCCTCACAGGGATTTGCCATGTAATACCTGCCTGGAAGTTCTACTGGCCTCCACTTTTGCCACACTGAACATCCAATGTTATACTCAAAACAATTATCCCAAATGGGCAAATACTTATGATTTACATTTTACCAATACTGGGGTGGGGGAGGGGGAGAGGCAATCATTAATGCAAGTAGAGGAACCTGATCAAGCTTTCTTGTAAATCAATTGTGATTATTAGCTCAGCTTTCTTTCAAACTATCCTACCCACCTTCCTATCTACTAACTACATCTATTCCACAAACAATAAATTTTTAACAATAATTGAAATCTAGAATCATTTATGTTAAGGAAGGGAAACAAGAGCTTGCTTTAAAATATTTGTTCTTTATCCACAAGACAATATTTGTCTAAAACAGTTCAAAACCTGACATCTCAGACACCGTTGGCCTTTTGTTTTAACACCCCAAATTAGTTTCGTTTAAAAATACATGGTGTCAGCCAACAGATCAGGGGTTTTTGGCTTCTGAGAACACTCTCACACTTTTTGCAGCTTTAAATTCTCACGATTTCTGCGTGTGTACACACTTAGTTCATATGTATTCCAATGCTTATAACTACTGAAGTATGCTTCCCAAAACCAGTCTGCCCACTGAGGCGTGCTCATACTTGGTTTTGCTACATCACATTAAAAAATTATTGGGAGAAGCAATTGTAACATTATTCAGTAATCAAAGGGTCAAGGATAAAACAGAGCACATTTTTCACTCCAAATCACTCTCTGATTTATGGGCTTCTTTTCCCAAAGACCATGTTACTTAATTTTAGTTAATTCAGATTGCACCCATCATCACTTTACACAAGGCCAAGAAAAGTCATAAGGTTTTCATTGACCTGAGTGTCAAACTTCTCTAAGGTTTATAATGAAGTCACTTTTCCAGACAATTTTTCTAGGGTCTTAGTTTGTCTCCCTTTGACCTCAAGATCACTAAGTGTTAGAGAGCTATCTTGGAAATTCACCTTAGCAACTACAAAATAATGTATTAAGTATAAGTATCTGTGCCACATATACCATAAATTTATAAAAGGATTTCTGTTTTGTTTTTTTCAAGAAGAGCCCAGTTACAATTAGGGACCACAAAGTGTATAGTGTTATTATGCAAGCTTCTAAATTAATCTTTAAAAATTTAGGGCAAGATATGATTTGCCACATTCATAGTCTGACCCCAATGTACACCCTATCTTCATAAAAAAATCAGAAAGCCAGATGTGATTCAACCTTTCTTTTAAAGTCTTTGAAAGTAGGCCGACTGGGAAGTGTGTGATGTGACAGCTGACAGCTTGACGGCCAAGAAGGAGACAAAGAAGTTCACAGAGAATTCCCAAACCTCAGCATTTGGGCCTTTTCATAAGGTGGAAATAGCTGTTCATAGCTCAGTAACCCTGACAGCATCACTCTACCAGAGCACAGTCCAGTAGAAGGTACACAGGCACGCGAGTGCATAGACTATGATCTCAAAGGAGCGGCCATCTGGTTCGAAAAACCAGAACGATATCTGGAAAACAGTTAAGAACAATGAAAGACAGGAACAGGAAAGTTTTCCAACCCCAAGGTGTATTCTTATTCACCAACTCTCATCCTCTAGGCATTTCCTGAAACTGTGTCCTCCTTTCTAGACTCAAATCCATAACTTTATCTGTAGACCTCCTACTCTCTTTTTTTGTGTTCAACTGCTAACTGAAAGGCCAAGTGGTTCAAACCCACCAGCTGCTCCACAGGAGAAAGATGTGGCAGTCTACTTCTGAAAAGATCACAGCTTTGGAAACTCTATGGGGCAGTTCTACTCTGTTCTATAGAGTCTCTATGAGTCAGAATCAACTCAGTGGCCATGGGTTTTACTCTTTTGAGGAGCCCTGGTGGCGCAATGGTTAAGCTTCAGGCTAATAATCGAAAGGCTGGTGGTTCAAACCCACCCAGCAGCTGTACAAGAGTAGAAACTTGGTGATCTACTCACATAAAGATTACAGCGTAGAAAACCTCTCTCACGTGAGGTCGTAATGAGTCAGAATGGACTCAACGAAACCTAACAGCAACAAGAGCAACAGCAATAACAAACAGTAACTGCAGCAAGACCAACAACAACAACGCTCTTTCGGATGGTTCCATTAGCTTGTTGACTAATTTCTTGCTATCCAGCTCAGCTCTCAGAAATGTAATGTCCCCAACTCCTGCTGAGGAATATCTCCAAACGAAAATCAAAACCTGATTCACTTCAACTTAAAATCCTCCAACAGTTTCACCCCGTTCTCAGGATAGTTTATATTCCTTGTTTCTGTTATGACCTGAATTGTGGTCATAATATGTTGAAGTCCTAGCCCCCTGTACCTGTCTGTGAATGTGACCTTGTTTGAGAAACAAGGCCTTTGCAGATACAATTGTTGACAGGAGCACATACTGGAGTAGGGTGGGCCCTAATCCAATATAAGTGGTGTCCTTATAAAAAAGGAAAAGAGACTCAGAGACAGACCCAAAGGGAAGACTTCCATATGAATATGGAAGCTGGTACTGGAGTTGTGCTGCCAAAAGCCAAGGATTGCCTGAGGCTACCAGAATTGGGAGAGACAAGAATCTTTCTCTGGAGCCTTCAGAGAGAATGTGGCCCTGCCTACACCCTGAATTCAGATGTCTAACCTCCAGAACATTGAGAGAAGAAATTCTTTTAAACCTCCCAGTTTGTGTTACTGTGATGGCAGCCCCAGGAAACCAATATATGTCCTACCAAGCCCTTTCTGATCCGATCTCTTCCTCCTTCCCCACAACTCTCAGGCTATTTTCCTACCACCGCTACCCATAAACCTGAAGGAACATTTACAAGAAAACAGAGTTACACATTTTTCAAAAATGTTTCTAGAACTTTTCTCTGCTTAGACAGTCCTTGGACTCTTTCGAGTCTGCCAGTTAGGTCAGAAAATGCTTGATGCTAAAGATAATACATACATTTTTAAAATTTTTTATTGTTCTTTATATGAAGGTTTACAGAGCAAACTAGTCTCTCATTACGCAATTAATACACATAGTGTTTTGTGACATTGGTTGTCAACCCCGTGATGTGTCAATACTCTCCCCTTCTTAGCCTTGGGTTCCCCATTACTAGCTTTCCTGTCTCCTCCTGCCTTCTAGCCCTTGCCCCTGAACTGGTGGGCCCATTTAGTCTCCTTTTGTCTTATGGGCCTGTCTAATCTTTGGCTGAAAGGTGAACCTCAGGAGTGACTTCTGTACTGAGCTAAAAGGGTGTCCGGGGCCATACTCTTGGGGTTTCTCTAATGATAATATTATTATAGAGCCAGACTTGTATTGCATTTAAGTTCTGCTTATTGGAAAACAAACTCTCCTAATCCTTTATCAAATATTCCTCACCCACTCTCTGCTACTACCTTTGCCAAGAACATCGATTTTAAAGTCCAGTTTGTCAGCTTTTCCTTTTCTGCTTGAAATGTTATGGCAACTAGGTTCCCCTAGGATTCTTTCCCAGGTATCGAGGAAGATGGAGACATACGTTTCTCTGACTCAGATGAGGAGGTAGCACAATGACCACCATATCACATCTTTATTACAGCCTGGTGACTTGAGATGATTTCTGAGAGAAAATGTAATAGAAAAACACAGGCTGTAGGATGAAAGTACCAGAGTTCAATACTCATGACTTCACATGCTAACTGTATACCCATGGGCAAGTCATTTAACATCTATAACGCCCAGCTTTCTCCAGGTATAAAACAAAAAATAATAACAGCTCTCTATACCTCACAGTTTATTGTAAAGATAAAACAAACTAAAAAAAATACATATGGACATTGTATTTCTACCTTTACAATACTGCAGATGTTAGTTATTGCTTTTCTTTGTGTTAAGTATAAGAATCTTGCACAAAATATCCGTTATTAGGGTAGCATGCACAATGATTTACATTATAATTGGAAGTTAATGCTTCCAAACATTGAAATAATAAATTATTTTGATTATGAACTAAACATAAGGAGAATGTCAAATCTCCTTCATAGAGCTCTGACTTGTCTGTTTAGGAATTAAAAATAGTCACAATTCACCTATGGCTTGTAGTAACTAGATGCCAAAGAGCTTTTCAAAAAAAAAAAAATCACAGTGCCATTAACATTTACCTTAAGAAGTATTTATATTTCTTGTGAAAGAAGTTCTGACACTCTACTAAATGCATCTACAACAAAGATCTATAATCTATATATAAACAGATACAGTTTAAAACATAGAGTTCTGGAGTAGGTATTTCTTCACTTCTCTGAGATTTAGTGTTAAGAACTAATGGTTACCAGAATCACTAAGAATCCCTAATTGGAACTTTAAAAAAAAGAAATTCCAATAATAATATAAATGATAATTACACTGTGCATTTGTATATTTTTTTCATAGAGACAAAAGCTATTAAATGCATTACATTCATATTATCCAAAAAAAAATTGACTATGTCAACATTTCTTCTTTCAAAATTAGAATATAACATGTACTGGAAAGCTAAATCATAGAATTTCTTTACATTAGGCTTAAAGTTTGCTAGTAAGCCTTCAGAAGACACTGCAGCTGTGTGTTTACAAGAATACCACAGATTCTGGTTGCTGGTCTTTTTCAACTAAACTATGAAAAATAGGTTCCTTATGTGTAAGGAAATTCCTAAAACTTATAGTTGAACTAGGCATCTATCAATCTGAAGTGATCTGAGAGGTACCCAAAGGTTGCACTATACTTTAGGCATCATTGTATTACTTTCATATTAAGAACAGAGCCTACTTAAAGGCCCAAAAGCCATGATAATGAATAGTTTATGAACTTAATATGACAATTATCTCATACAGTTGAAGTACAATGAAGATGACCTGAGATATCCCTGGATTGTTTATATTCTTAAACAGTAAATTATATTAAGCCTATATTCGTTCAAAGTCTCTGTTAATCAATGTTCCTGTCCCCTGTTACGAAGGTCAGTGTTAGTACTCTAGTTACTGGCAGCATGGCATCTCTGTAGTGCCTGCTTAGAAAAAAAAGAAATTAAAGCAACATTTAATTATAAGGCAGAAGACAGTCACTAATAATAGTGAATGCTATACTTGGGACAGAATATCCATATCTCTGGGATGTCAGATAGACTGAAATTAATACCACTAAGGTTAACTCTGCTACTGTGAAGATACAGTCTCCAGAGGCCAATTTAAAAAAAGAAAGTACAAACTAACACGAGTCTATCATCACTCACTGCTATATTAATATACAGTAGTCGATCAGATTCCTTAACCCCCATACACACACACACACACACACACACACAGACACACACACTCCTTACAGAGTGAGACAAAAAAAAAAAAAAAGCTAATAAAGACCTGAGATGCCTTAGAATACAAACCTAGGTGGGACATAAAAGGGAGGCCTTCAAAAGACATGCAAGGACACCTGGTGGCACATGATTAAACACTCAGCTGCTAACCGGAAGGTTGGTAGTTCAAACCCAGCAGCTGCAAGAAGATGTGGCGATCTGAACCCATAAAGATAGTTGATGTTGTAGTTGTGGTCTGGTGCGATTGAGTCTACTCCCACTCAAAGGCACCCTATGTACACCAGAATGAAACACTGCCTGATCCTGTGCTGTCCTCAAAATCGTTGCTAGAAGGGAAATAATAAAGGTCAAAGCAGAAATAAATGAAATAGAAAAACAACAGAAAGAATCAACAAAATCAAAAGTTGGTTTTTTGAAAGGATCAACAAAATTGACAAATCACTGGCCAAATTGACAAAAAAAAAAAAAAAAAAAACCAGGAGAGGATGCAAGAAACCCAAATAAGAAATGAAATGGGGGACATTACAACAGACCCAACTGAAATAAAAAGGATCATACAGAGTATTATGAAAAACTATACCCCAACAAATTTGAAAATCTAGAGGAAATGGACAAATTTCTAGAAACACACTACTGACTGAAACTAACACAAAATGATGTTGAAAATCTGAACAGACCCATAACAAGAGAAGAGGTTGAAAAGGTAATAAAGAAACTCCCAACAAAAAAAAGCGATGCCCCATAAGGCTTCACTGGAGAATTCTACCAAACATTCAGAGAAGAGCTTACATCAGTAGTACTCGAATTATTTCAGAACACAGAAAAGGAAGGGATACTTTCAAATTCATTTTATGAAGCCAGCATAACCCTGATACCAAACCCAGGCAAAGACACCACACAAAAAGAAAATTACAGACCTATATCTCTCATGAATATAGACACAAAAATACTCAACAAAATTCTAGCCAGTAGAATTCAGCATCATATCAAAAAAATAATACACCATGACCAAGTAGGATTCATACCAGGTATGCAAGGATACTTGAACATTAGAAAATCAATTAACATAGTCCACCACATAAATAAAAGAATCACATGATGATCTCATTCGACACAGAAAAGGCATTTGACAAAGTTCAACATTCATTCCTCATAAAAGCTCTCAATAAAATACGTACAGAAGAGAAATTCCCCTACATAATAAAGGGCATCTCTACAAAACCAAAAGCAACATCATTCTTAATAGAGAGAGGCTGAAAACATTCCCCTTGGGAACAGGAACAAGACAAGGATGCCCTTTATCATTACTCCTATTTAATTATGCTAGAGCAATAAGGCAAGAAAAAGAAATAAATTTCATCTAAATTGGAAATGAAGAGGTAAAACTGTCCCTATTTGTGAAAGATATGATGCAGTCCTGATCCAAATACCAGCAAAATTCTTTAAAGAGATGGAAAAACTAATCATTAACTTTATCTGGAAAGCAAAGTAGCCCTGGATAAGTAAAACACTATTAAAGAAGAAGAATAAAGTAGGAGGACTTGCACTACCTGACCTCAGAACATACTATATACAGTTACGGAAGTCAAAACAGACTGATATTGGTACAATGACAGATACATTGACCAGTGGAACAGAATTGAAAACCCAGAAGTAAATCCATCCACCTACTGTCACCTGATGTTGGACAACAGCCTAAAGTCCATCACCTGGGGAAAACACAGCCTTTTTAACAAACGGTCCTGGCAAAACTGGATGTCTATCTGCAAAAAAAAGAAACAGGACACATACCTCACACCATACACAAAAACTAATTTAAAATAGATCAAAGAACTAAATATAAGGCCAAATACTGTAAAGATCATAGAAGAAAAAATAGGATCAATGCTAGAGGCCCATATGCACAGCATTAACAGGATACAAACCATAACTACCAACACACAAACTTCAGAAGATAAACTAGATAACTGGGATCTTCTAAAAATTAAACACTTACACTCATCAAAAGACTTCACTAAAAGAGTAAAAAGAGAACCCACAGACCAGGAAAAAATTTTTGGACATTACAAATCGGACAAAGGTCTAATCTCCAAAATCTACAGGAAAATCCAACACTTCTACAACTAAAAGACAAATAATCCAATTAAAAAATGAGCAAAAGAAATGAGCAGACACTTCACTAAAGAGACACTAAAGGGGCTAACAGACAATTAAGGAAATGCTAGTGATCACTGGCCTTCAGAGAAATGCAAATCAAAACCACAATGAGATACCATCTGACCCCAGCGGTACTGGGACAAATAAAAAAAAACAGGAAATAAGAAATGTTGGAGAGGCTACGCGGAGACTGGAACTCTTACGCACTGCTGGTGGGAATGCAAAATGAAACAACCATTCTGAAAAATGTTATGGTGCTTCCTTAGAAAGCTAGAAACAGAAATACCAAACGATTCAATAATCCCACTCCTAGGAATATATCCTAGAGAAATAAGAGTAGTCACACGAATAGACATATGCATACCTATGTTCATTGCACCATTGTTCACAATAGCAAAAAGATGGAAACAACCTAGATGTCCACCAACAGATGAATAGATAAACTATGGTACATACACACAATGGAGTACTATGCAACTGTAAAGAACAATGATGAATCCGCAAAGCATCTCACAATATGGATGAATCCAGACAGCATCGTGCTGAGTGAAATAAGCGAATCACAAAGGGCAAATATTGTATGAGACCACAACTATAAAAATTCATGAAAAAGTTTATGCACAAAAAGAAACAATCTTTGACGGTTATGAGCGAGGGACGGGTGAGGATGGAAAAACACTAAATAGATAATAGATAAGTAATAGCTTTGGTGAAGAGCAATACACTACACAATACTGGGGAAGCCAACACAACTTGTACAAGGCAAGGTCACGGAAGCTCCACAGACACAGCCAAACTCTCTGAAGGACTGAATTACTAGGCTGAGGGCTGTGAGGACCATGGTCTCAGGGCACATCGAAGTCAATTGGCATAACACAGGTTATAAAGAAAATGTTCTACATTCTACTTTGGTGAGTAGCGTCTGGGGTGTCAAATGCCTGTGAGAGGCCATCTAAGATTCTCCACTGGTCTCACCCCTTCAGGAGCAACAGAGAATGAAGAAACTAAAGATAAAAGGGAAAGATTAGTCCAAAGAACTAATGGAGTACAACTAACATGGCCTCCACTAGACTGAGTCTAGCACAACTAGATGGCGCCCAGCTACCACCACTGACTGGTCTGATAGGAACACAATAGAGGGTCCTGGACAGAGATGAAGAAAAATGTAAAATGAAATTCTAACTCATAAAAAAAGATCAGACCTACTGGCCTCACAGAGACTGGAGAAACCCCAAGAGTATGGTTCCTGCAACCATTTTAGCTCAGTAATGAAGTCACTCCTGAGGTCCACCCTTCAGCCGAAGATTAGACAGGTCCATAAAACAAAACGCGACAAAGGGCACACCAGCCAAGGGGAAAGGACTAGAAGGCAGGAGGGGACAGGAAAGTTGGTAATAGGGAACCCAAGGTTGAGAAGGGAGAGTGTTGATTTGTCATGGAGTTGTTAACCAATGTCATAAAACGATATGTGTACTAACTGTTTAATGAGAAGCTAGTTTGTTCTGTAAACCTTCATCTAAAGTACAATTGAAAAAAAAAAAGAAAAAAATTATTAAGATAAACTTAACAAAAGAAGTGCAAAATTTGTACAATGAAAATTGGAAAACAGTCTTCAAAGAAATTAAATATGATCTAAATAAATGGAAAAATATCCCATGTTCAGAGATTGGAAAACTTTATATTGTTAAGATGGCAATACACTCTAAACTGAACTTTCGATACAGTGCAGTCCCTATCAAAATCACAGCTGGCTTGTTTCAAGAAATTGACAAGCTAATTCTAAAACTCATGTAGAAATATAAGGGACTCTGAATAACCAAAACAATCCTGAAAAAGAAAAACAAAATTGAAGAAGTCATTTCCAAAAACTGACCACAAAAGCTATAATACTCCAGAGAGTGTTCTGCTGGCATCAGGATAGACACATAAATTAATACAGTAGAATTGAAAGTCTAGAAATGAACTCTTACATGTATGGTCTATAATTTTTGACAAAGGTGTCAAGACAATTAAACGGAGGAAAGAATAGTCTTTTCAACAAATAGTGCTGAGATCACCAGATACAGACATGGAAAAGAAGTCAACGGAAACCCTATTTCATACTACATAGAAAAATGGACTAAAAATAACAAAGACCTGAATTTAAAGAATAAAACTATAAGACTCTTGGTAGAAAAATAGGAATAAATCTCCATGAAATTGGGTTGTTGTTGTTATTTGCCGTCCAGTTGATTCCAATTCATGGTTACCGCATGTGTGTAGAGTACAGTTTCTCCATAGGGTTTCCAAGGCTGTGATCTTTCAGAAGTAGATTGCCAGACCCGTTTTCCAAAGTTCCTCTGGGTGGTTTCGAACCACCCACCTTTCCACTAGTAGTCAAGTGCTTAACCATGAGCAATAGATGTGACACAAAAGCACAAAGAGACAAAAGAATTGGAAAATCATATATCTGGTAAAAAAAAAACAAAACAAAAACTTGTATCCAAAATATATAAAGCATTCTTAAACTGAACTATGAAAAGACAAAAAACCTAACTGAAAAAAAAAAGGGGGAAGTATTTGAGTAGACATTTCTCCCAAGAAGATATACAAATGATCAATAGCACATGAAAAGATGTTCAATATCATTAGTCATTAGGGAAATGCAAATCCAAACCACAGTGAGATACCACTTCACATCCACTAGGACAGCTAAAATTAAAGCGCACACACGTACACACAATATAAAACACAATAACAAGTGTTGGCAAGAATGTGAATAAATTGTTCTTAGGTGCATGCCCTGGGCAAATCTGCTGCGAAAAACATCTCTAAATTGTTAAAAAACAAAGATGTCACTTTAAGGACTAAGGTGTTCTCATATGCCTCACACGCGTGTGAAAGCTGGACGACGAACAAAGAAGATCAAAGTAGAATTGATACCTTCGAATTACGGTGTTGGAGAAAAATACTGAAATACCATGCATTACCTAAAGAACAAACAAATCTGTCTTGGAAGAAGTACAGCCAGAATGCTCCTTCGAAGTAAGAATGGCGAGGGTTCATCTCACATACTTTGGACATGTTATTATTAGGAGGGACCAGTCCCTGGAGGAGGACATCACGCTTGGTGAAGTAGAAGGTCGGCGACAGAGAGGAAGACCCTCGATGAGATGCACTGACACAGTGGCTGCAACAGTGGCTGAAGCATAACCATGATCCCGAGGGTGGCACAGGACCGGGCAGTGTTTGACTCTATTGTACATGGGGTCGCTATGAGTAGGAACCGACTTGACGGCACCTAACAACAACATTGCTGCTATGTTAAAGTGATATACACATGCAAGTTACACACAAAGCTACCTCTGAATTCCAAAATCACTAGGTTTTAAAACATTTTTCCTGATCTTCTTTATAAAAATAAATGTATGAATGCTGATGAAGTGCAAAATTAGTTTTCTGCAGACACATTACAAAGAAACCCCAAGATGGATGAGAAGTATAAACCACATCATGCTGGATTTATTGTGTACACGGTGGAAAAGTCCTGGATATTATTAATGCTTGTCTCATGCCTGGCTCCCAGGCTTCCATCTAGGAGAGATTGGAATTGCTATCCAGAAGCATTTCATGATTCGAACCAAAAGGTTTACAGTCCTGCATTCCAGCTAATTCTACTGCTTCTAATCCCAGCTGGACTTAAACTCTTTATCTCTCGATGCCAGGCCTACAGATAGGGCCTATCACTGTGGCACCAATTCCCAGAGAATGCTCAACTCCATGACCCAGGCGAGATTAAATCTTCACAGATAGCCTAAGTAAATGGGTCATAACGTGTTCCTGTCACTTCCACTAATGCCTTTGTACCGTGAAAGAGATGGGCAAAGGTATAAATATCTTCAAATTATTAGCTGTGCTTCTCCTTTCTTGCTTCTATCAGTAATTCCAGCCCCAGGTTCCTTATGGAAAAGAGAAAACCCAGCAGCAGCAGCTCCTAAACTTTCTTCTCAAGTATTTACGAATCACTTTGCAGGTGTCTGTGTATTACTGGTAACATACAGGTACAAACTTCCTTTCCCTTTATCACACTTCAGGTAAGGCTCTTCCACGTTGCCCTGTGTACCTCTCTCTCTAACAAAGACATGGTTAGAATGACAGAGATCAAATAACATAATGTAGCCTGTTATTGTGGCTCAAACAGATTTCACCACTATGAAGGCGTATCTGAATATAAAAGGACCCACTTTGCAATACGTGGTTGTGCTCTACTGTCAACACCTAAATATTTAAAATAATGAGAACCAGGGAGCACACGACTACATGATGGCAAAGATCACTTGAGAAAGGTCTCAGGACTCATTTTTAAGTCCCCCGTAATTCTTCCTGATTTGATTGTGTGTCCATATGTCTCAGCAGGCAGTGACTGCCCTGAGAGAGGGACAATGCAGTATCACTTGTTTCTCCTGCATGTCGCCTCGCGCTGGGCACATGGTGAGCTCGCCAACGTTTAGTGAATAAATGAAAGGGTGGGTAAATGAATAAGTTCAATGAGCCAGGTGCATTATCTCCTGGGCTCTATGCAGGGTCAGTAGGAAGTCAAACTGACCTCAGGAATGCAGAATGGGTACAGGGACAGAACAGAGCTGGGCAGACACTGATAATCTGGCGTTAAAAAACGTTAGACTCAAGGAAAACACATGCATTGGAAAGGAGGGGCAAGATGCTGAGGTCAGGAACCAACAAGCAGCCCAGTTCCAGTCTGTGAGGGGGACACGGGAAGACACACAGACAAGCAGCTCAGGAGAGGAGGGGCAAGGAAAAGAGACACACCTAGACGCTGAAAAAACAAGGCTCACCACACTAATATATCGCATATTGTTTTAGAAAATGAGGTTATTTTTAAATGCATTTTACCTCCTGTACTTGACCTGCAGCTGTTGGAGGGGAGAAAAACCAAGACATCTACATCTTTTATGAATGTTCACAGTGTCCACACCAGGATTTTGCTCAAAGTAAATGCTCTGTATTAATTGAATGGATCATTACTTTCTATCATATCCAGGGATGACCATATGTGTTCTTGTGAGTCACAGCCAGTCCACAGGGGTAACCTATGTTGGGTCTACAAGTAGACTAGCTACTACCAGCTAATGTAGGGTGGGTATAGAGACAGAAGGTATCAGGAGAATGCCCAGGGAAACACCCATTTTGGAACCTAAGGAAAGTCTAAGCTACTTAACAACTCCCTGCCTATCATCCCAGCCAAATCTCTCACTACCTTCTACCTCAGGCTTTTTGCTTCGTCAACATCAGTTGGTAGTGAACTGAGTTAACCATACAATCTCTTACGTCTTGTGCACGCTCAGGCTTTGTCCTCTCCCTCGAGTACCCTTCCCTCTGGCCAATTCTACTCTTAGTATTCACTTCCTGCATTACACCTACTTACCCTGTAAAAGTCACTTGTCCAGTACTGATCCCCTAGTAGGCTGCCCTGAAAATAACTTAATTCTGCAAGCTCAGGGAAGCGGCTGGTACTTCCCCAATCACAAACACTGCAGTATCCATTTGCGATGCTTAGCTTTCCATGTCCCCACAAATGCACCTTCAAGATATGGTCTCTAGCCACCTGACTGCTCCAGGGGATGAGCCAGAGCCCCCCACTTAACAAACACTGAGCTGTCAAGATAGGGCTGGGACCTGTGTTCCTTTACAACACATTGCTTTTCTAAACCTGATTACAACAGGGGAAGATCCAGTGTTAGAATCACACCAGGCCAGCAGCTGTTACGCAAAGTCGAACATTACCCCTGCCAGCCCTCGGTGGGGTGCCATAGGAGGCAATGGGCATTGGGCACCCCACACTCCCCTGCTACTCTCTAGGTATTTTTCCTGTTCCAATAGACCTGGCGTG
Source organism: Trichechus manatus latirostris (assembly GCF_000243295.1). NCBI lineage: Eukaryota > Metazoa > Chordata > Mammalia > Sirenia > Trichechidae > Trichechus > Trichechus manatus. Next base: position 9,075,276 of record NW_004443938.1, on the reverse strand, counting down.
AATATTGTTTGGTCATTTACCCTTGTTTGTATGGCATACCACAATTGTGCCTGTCCCTAGCACTGCACTTACAATAATCTGTTTATACTTCTATCCCGACCACTAGTCTGTGAGCTCTTGAGGCTGTTTACTCAACTCACACCAACAACGCAAGACCACTGTTAAGTCCACAATGGCCCTCATCAAATATTTCCTGACTAAATGAATGTAGTAAAAGAGGAAGTTTTCTATGTCTAAATTAAGATTAAAAAGATAATATGGCATATGATCATGTCAGTAAGGAATGTATTAGGCTGCAAGTAACAGTCAAATCTTATATTGAACAAAATGGTGTTTATTTTCACATATAAAAAAATGTCAAGAGATAGGTGTTGGTTCAGCTACTGAACAATGACCTTTTTATCTTTTTTCTCCATCATTCTGAACATGTTGGCTTGTTACCCTATGGTTTGAAGATTGCTTCCACAGCTCTAGATATCCAGAGATATCTTCTCTTTGTAAAAAAGAAACAATAGAAGAAAAAGAGACACTAGAAGGAGGCAGTGCTAATCCTCTATCTTTCCCTTTGTTCAGAGTTCTAGCAGAGATCAGTTGTAGTATCATTAATAAAAATTGTGTTACACTCTTGATTCTAAGGGAGACTGAGAAATTGAGTATCTAACATTTAGCCTCTGTAGTAGAGAAACGCAAGTAAAGAGAGCGGTGATGGGGGTTGGGTGAGGCAAACAGTCTGCCATCATGACTAATATACAAAATCTGTCCTCTGTTGCCCTCATAATATTTGAATAGATAATTCAAAGTACACAGAAGCCATAATTTTAAAAATGTAATGTATTTTTAATAACAAGCAATTGGGTTGGGCTAGGATGTTGTACACGTCTCTCTCTTTTTTATTTTTTAATTAACTGATGGTAGCATACATTTTTCCATGCCACTTTCAACGTTAGCATAATTGAAACTGGAATCTGTGCTTCCTTTAACTTCAGTCCAAAGCTTCCCTGAACCACTCTGGCCATTGTACTCATGCGAAACACCATGGTGATGAGTTCTTTCTTAGAAACCCATTGCTAGTGACCTTGGCCTCTTTAGGGCACTTAAGATTATTCTAAGGCATATCAAAAAATACAGGCTTTTTTCTGCATGACCAGTTTCAGTAAACCTGTAATTTTTTTAAACTTAATTGAATTTCGTACTGCAACAAGTTACACTTTTTATTAAAAGTCAGGTTTTCACAGAAACGTGCTCCTCTCTAGAGAAAAACTCCTTCAGGGCCGATGAGTCTGTAACAGCAATGAGTCTAGCATCTTCAATTTCACGAATTCACCTCTGATGGATTTAATTGTGATTCCTAGCATAAAACAGGCAGCAGGATAATGTTTTATTGAAATGTTTAGTTAAAGTATAATGCCTGTATATATGTTCGGAAATAATCTCAAACTCAGATAAGTTGCAAATACACTAGAAAGAACTATCTTTTTTTTTGAGAGTAAGTTGCTGACATGATACCTCACCATTCCCAAAAACTTTGGTATCTATTTCCTACAGACAAGACCCTCCTACCTAAAAACAGTCCAACATAGGAATCGAGAATTAACATCGATAGGTTATTATGATTTAATCCTAAGGCCCCATTAAAGGCGTCCCAATTATGTCCTTTATACTAAAAGAAACCAGCTAAAAATCATGCCTTGCCATTAGTTGTCATGTCTCTTTAGATACTTTTGTCCAGAAAAATTCCCCAGTTTTCTGTGACTATCACAACTTCGGTGCTTTTGAAGAAAACTGGCCAACTACTTTGTAGAATATCTGTGGCTTTGCATTTGTCTAATGTTTGCTCATGACTCAGGCTCTGCATCTTTGGTAGGAACATCACAGAAGACATGCTGGATTCTCCCTATTGCATCCATCAGGTGGTGCGTGATTTCAGTTTTCCCATCACTGATGCCCACTCCATTGCCAACCTTCTACATTGTAACACTGCCCTTTTGTTCTTTATAATGAATATTTTAAGGGAAGGTATTTTGAAACTATATAAACTTCCTGTTCCTTATCAAACTCTCAATGCATTCAGTATAGACTCATGGATTGCTAGTTTATTTTATAGGTTATAATCTGTTATTATCGTTATTCTGATATTCAGATTGACTGCATTTTGGCCAGTTGGAGCCCTTACGAGTTGGTTGCTCTGTCCTTTTCCACATGTATTTACTGTGAGTACTTCTTTGCCCTCTGGCACAATAAGATGTTCCAAGGATATCTTAACTTTTGCCAGCCCCAGTCATGGAATCAGCATATTCTCCAAGGACCCCTGCTTCTTTTGAGTGGAAAACGGTATTCAGAAACCAAGATTTAGATGCTAGGTGTGCTTATTGCTACTGGGGTAAACTTTTAGGCCCTCACAGCATACAGAGCTAGGAAATATATGTATGTATGCATATATGTGGAGTCCCTGGGTGGTACAGATGGTTAATGCACATACATCATAACTGGAAGGTTGAAGGTTCAAGTCCACCCAGAGGTACCTGGAAAGAAAGGCCTAACAATCTATTCCCCAAAACTCAGTCATTGAAAATCCTATGGAGGGCAGTTCTACTCTGACACCCATGGGGTTGTCATGAGTTGGAGTAAACTCAACAGCAACTAGTTTTTTGTATGTATGTATGTATGTATACAGTTATATATGTACTTACATACATATGCATAGATGCATATATTAGCATATATAAAGTCAGTATTTCTATATATCTTTATATTAAAAATGATGAATTTACAACAATAACGTAAATTTCACTCCAACACCACAGGGTTTACTCCAGTTTTCCTTCCCTGTTTGTAACTCCATTCTCTGATCAAGAAAAACCTTGCTAGCGTTATCCTTAATATATTTACTTATTGGATCAATCTCGCTGTTACACTCTCCTATCCCTGTAGCCCCTCCCATCTCACACAGACACCTTCCCCTGGGGAACTCTGATACCTCCCAATAGGCCACCCCTCCACATGGCTGCCCCAGCTAGTGGCTACCCTTTTCGAGTTGCTTGGTCTCTGAAATCCTGTTCTAGGCCACCTACTCCCAACATAGATGCCATTGTCACCCCCATTCAGGGTCCAGTGCCTGTTACTGGCATGCAGCATTGCATAGATGCACTCATCCCGCTTAGTAACTAGTCTCCCTGGAGCCCTGTGTATTCCAATGTCTTCCTCTCCCTATTTGGGCTCTGAAACCCTGCTCTGGGCCACCATGACTTCCCCTTTTTCCCTAGTGCTGAAGTTTACCCTGAATTCCTCACCAACTAACTGTGAACCGAACTGTTCAAAAAGGGAAGAAAAGGAAAAGAGGAAGACCAAGAAGAAAAAAAAAAGTACAGCATTCGATACAGAATTTAAATGACAATAAGGTGCCAAATTGAAGAATAAATATAGGATAACTGCTAATGCAAGTAACTCAACTCAAGTGACAATTGTATAAATAGACAGTTTTGGCCAGTTTAAATTTGCATAGCATCACCTGTCGGTCGTTCTGTGGCGGCTTGCCTGTTGCTATGATGCTGGAAGTTATATCACTGGTATTTCAAATACCAGCCGGGTCATCCATGGTGGACAGGTTTCAGTAGAGCTTCCAGACTAAGACAAAGTAGGAAGAGAGGCCTGGCAATCAGTTTCCAAAAATTAAGGATCACAATAGAATTCTGTCTGATATAGTCCACCTAGGGTGGAAGGTCTTCACAATAGCCACAACAATGGACTCAAACATACTAACCATCATGAAGATGGCACAGAACCAGGCAAAATTTCTTTCCATTGTAAATAATGTTGCCATGTGTGATGGTTAAGATTGTGTGTCAACTTGTCCGCGCCATGATTCTCAGCATTTACATGTGATCACTCCCATGATGGGATCTGCTGTGAGTAGCCAATCAGTTGAAGTGGAGTTTCCTTGGGGGTGTGGCCTACATCCACATATAAAGAGACATTCTGGCTTTTTGCTTGCTCTGGATCCTACGGCTGCCTGATGTTCATCTGAACTCTGGTTCTTGGGACTTGAACTATCAGCTTATCTGCTGATCTTGGGATTCGTGGATCTTCACAGCCTGTGCACAGAGCCCTGCTCTCTGACCTGCCATTCATGGGTATGCCAGCCACTGCAGCTACATGAATCTGAAGAAGCCTTGTGGTCTTGCCTGCCAATCTCGGGAAGGGCCATAAATTATTATTCACAGCCTGTGAGCAAGAGCCCTGCTTTCCGACCTGCCAATCTTGGGTTCGCCAGCCCCTGCAGCTACGTGAATTGGGAGAAGCCTCTATCCTGATCCATGGACTTGGGATGTTCCAGCCTCTACAATCACATGAGCTGTTGAGTTTATATAAATCTCTCTCTATATATTTATACGCTTTACTGGTTTTGCTTCTCTAGAGAAATCAGCCTACTATACCATGAGTTAGAGCCAACTTGATGGCAACTAACAACAAAAACAATAGCTAAATTTGCATTTAGGCAAGCAATAAAAACTAAAGGCAAAAGCAGCTTCTCTTCTATCATGCTAAGTTTCCTAAGACGTTAATTATAAAAAAAATCATCTTACTATTAAACCAGAAAAACAAAACCCGTTGCCATCAAGTTGATTCTGACTCAGCAACCCTATAGAACAGAGTAGAACTGCCCTATAGGGTTTTCAAGGAGCGGCTGGTGGATTTCAACTGCTGACTTTTTTGCTTAGTAGCCAAGCTGTTAACCACTGCATCACCATCTTAAAATACAAGGGAAATAAAGTAGTTTTTAAAATAACAGGAACTCTAGTATATAAATATTTCCTTGAACTTCTCATGTTGCATTCTGGAGAGTAAATTGAATCAACAATTTTTGAACACATTTACAAAATATATATACATTTCTTTTCTCTAAAAGATTCCTGCCTTCTTCAAGCTTGCAAGTCTGCGAGATTGTTCCATATCTGCCAAGCCACAGAGCTCCAGTTTTAGCAGAAATAGGGGGCATGACCTACTGTTGATGAAGAACTCATGAGGTTGGGAACAACAAACCTAGCCGTTTCTTACTGAAACCACCACCACTTACCACAGACATCCAAGGGCCCAAGTTCAAAGACTTGAAGAAATACAAAGAATAGGAGCTAAAAAGACAGAATTCCTTCCCTAATTGTCCCTTTTACTGAATTACCAAGACCTATTTACAGTTCAAGGAGCCCTGGTGGCACAGTGGTTAAGTGCTCGGCTACTAACTGAAAGGTCGTGGTTTAAACACACCAGGTGCTCTGTGGAAGAAATATGACAGTCTCCTTCCATAAAGAGTACAGTCCAGCAAACCCTATGGGGAAGTTCTCCTCTGTCCTATTATGGTCACTATGAGTTTGAATCGACTCAATGGCAATGGGTTTATGGATTATTTACGGTTCACCAGTAGAATTCTCACCTTCCATGCAAGAGACCCAGGTTCAATTCCTGGCCAATGCACCTGATACGCAACCACCATTTGTCAGTGGAAGCTTGTGGGTTGCTATGCTGCAGAACAAGTTTGAGTGAAGCTTCCAGACTAAGATGGACTAGGAGAAAAGGCTGGGAGATCTACTTTTAGAAATCAGTCAACGAGAACCCTATGGATCACAATGGTCCGATCAGCTATTGATCAGGGGATGGCGTAAGACCAGGCAACGTTTTATTCCCTTGTACTTGGGGTCACCATGTGTCGGGGCTGATTCACTGGCAGCTGACAACAACAGCATTTACAGAGCAGTGTCTAAGACCTAAGAAGGGCCATAAATTATGCATGTGCACAGTGCCCCACCTGCCAAGCCAAGATCTCTAAACTTTCTGCAGCACTGGCAGCATTGGCATGTGTGTACAAGGACACTGCATAGGACCTGGGACCAAGCCCCTGAGTAGGTGACTCCAATCCTTCACTGGCAATGCAGAATCCACTGGGAAAAGCCAGCAGGCGTGGACACCGTGTTAGACTACAGACAATCTTTGCCCAATTCTTTCTTAATTAAAAGCAATACATTTTCAAAGTTAGTACTCATTTCTATTGAAGAAGACGTACAATAGTCACTGAAGATTTTTCTTGGCAAAATTCACCTGGCTTTTGGCCCCAGAATTATTTCTGTTTAGAACCTTACCTTATGCCAGGAAAACCACAGTAAATCTCAGCAGGAAACTTGTGTTTTTAAAAAGACTCCTTCTCCAATTTAGCTATCTATTATCCATTTCTACTTGCTTTAACTAGATTTCTAAATTAAAAATAGTACAGGTTGCGGTTCGCACGGTACCTTGAAGATATATAAATACTTTATTTACAGCACTACCTTTTTTTTTCACTCCAATAACAACGCAACAGGTATTTCCAGCTCTGAAAGACAACTTTACCAAGACTATACAGTAGGAAGGTCCCCAGCACTCAACTCATGGGCGAAATAGTAATCATATGTGTCATGGTTTGAATTATGTCCCCCAAAAATTGTGTGTATCATTTGGCTGGGCCATGATTCCTGGTACTGTGTGATTTTCCTGTATGTTGTAA
>NW_004443938.1:9025650-9068644 GCF_000243295.1 Trichechus manatus latirostris | reverse complement strand
GGACCTGATCTACAAGACTGGATTGTGTCCTGAGGCAATCTCTTAAGATATAAAAGACAGAAGTGAGCAGTGAGACTGGGGGACCTCATACCATCAAGAAAGCAGTGCCGGGAGCAGAGTGTGTCCTTTGGACTGGGGTCCCTGCGCAGAGAAGCTCCTAGTCCAGGGGAACACCAAAGAGAAGAAGGACGACGGAGAGAAAAAGCCTTCCCCTGGAGCTGATGCTCTGAATTTGGATTTTTAGCCTACTTTGACTGTGAGGAAATAAACTTCTCTTCGTTAAAACCATCCACTTGTGGTATTTCTGTTATGGCAGCGCTAGATGACTAAGACAATATGTGTGCCAGATGAAGACTTCAAGCCACATATCCTTTCTAGGGATAAGCAACTTGCAGGTAATGGGCAGATGATCCACGTGTGCATCTGTAAGGGTTAAGTGCAGATTGCTGGGTCCTAAATTTAAAATTGCACCAGTGATCTACTTAGCAAGAAGACTTAGGACACAGGAGCTCTGCCGGCCTCGGATTCACCACGTTAAGCTGCAATTATACTTCTTTGGAATCATATCTGTCTTTCATTACTTTTCCACACCTCTATGGGAGTTCATTATGGAGATACGCGTTTAAATAGCATTGCTTACACAGAAAACTACTTACTCATATGCTGTTAGCCCTCTCAATTATAATATTAGCAGCTCTCCATAAGCTGGCAGCTCAAATTTTTGTAGGCTTGTTTTGAGACTTTTCTGTATTGTGTGCTTCTGATTAATGAAAAGAAAAATCTCTTGTCTCTTAAACTGATCACAAATTTGCCCTCAGTTCATTATAGATTGTATTTTCTGACTTGCCAGCGTCTTAATTCATGGCACCAAAGTACAGAAGGAAGATTAGTTTCTGTAAGACTAGAGTGACATTTGGACATTTTTCTCATGCAGATAGCAGTATAAAACATTCTAAATAGGAGTAACCGAGAGCTATTTTCTCCCTTTATTTGAAATGCTGAATCATATCCAAGACAATCTTTCCTCCTCCAGTAGCTTCCATATCTAGCCAAACTCTGGATTCATCAGGGCATCAGCCTTCCCACAAACAGTCTTAGCTGATAACGGGTAAACAGGGGGCTGTGTGCAGTCTGCTAGCTTGAATTTATTCTACACACCACAACGCCTTGAAACTTCTTAAATGCAGCTTATTATCTTCACTCAGCTAAAGCTAGAGTTTTCCACTTCAGAGCTTCAGCTGCTAAGTCAGTTCAGTGATATAGCAAAGATCACAGAATCTGAGCACTGGCAGAGACCACCTACGGTATCTGGCTACTCCGACCCATATTTGATACCAAAGAAATTCTCTTACAACACCGCTTAGCAGCTGTCCAGGCTGTATTTCCATGAACATTTCCAGTTCATGGACCATGGCTTTAAAATTTTACTATTCAGACACTTTTAATTATTAGAAATCAAGTCCATATATCCACCCATTACCATCGAGATGATTCTGACTCATAGCGACCCTACAGGAAAGGGTAGAAGTGACCCATAGGGTTTCTAAGGCTGAAATCTTTATGGAAACAGACTGCACGTCTTTCTCTCATAGAGCAGCTGGTGGGTTGGAACAGCTGACCTTTCGGTTGGCAGCCGAGCGCTTAACACTGCACCACTAGGGATCCTTTAACTCTGTATATTGAGTCAAAATTAGTCATGGGGTAATTAACACATATTCAGGAGTCAGAGAGCTTGAACATAGACACTGCTCTACCTGGTAACACAATTGTGCACTCCCTTCTAAACCAATCAGCCCCTCCCAGCAGACACTCCTCCCCCTTCAGTCTAAACCCTGCTGGTACAACATGTGGGCTGAAGATTTCTCAGCGCGGGACTTACATGCAATATGACCTTGAAAAAGGTCATTTAGTTTCCATTTTTAATTTAATAGAGAAGTTAAATCTTACTAAGTCACTTTGCAAAAATGGGTTTTGTCGAAAGAAAGAAATAATTCAGAAAAATCAATAAAGCATAAACCTAGGAAAGCTTAACAATATGACAAAATGGACATTTTGAAAAAAATCAACAAAGAAAACAAACCTCTGACACATCTGATTAAGAAAAAAGAGATAAAAGCAAACAAAATACAGACCATAAATGAGAAACGTGTATGGACAAAACAGGTTTTAATAGAACAACTATTCTTTAATGTGTCTGAAATATTAGATGACATGGGTGAATTCCCGGAAAAATGTAAAATGCAAAAATTGGTGTAGGTAAAAAAAAAAAGAAAAAAAAGATACATTGAATAAAATGTATATGTACTAAATAAAAGGAAATGGTTTCCAAAAAACAGGCCCCAGGTGGTTTTATAAGTCAGTTCCATCAACTGCTTAAGGAACAGTTAAATTCGATTATATTTTTTAGAAAATATAAGGAGAAAGCCTCCTAGTTCATTTTCACCCTTCTAGACTAGACAGTTAACCCCATATGAGGGGCCGTTCTTGAATGGCACTGAGATTCCTTGCCTCCAAAGAAAAGGTTTCACCACATAAATAGTAGTTATTTTGTAAAGCAACTAACTAATTTTTCCAATGAGAAAGAGCCCAGGAGCTTATCATTTCGAGACTGAAGCACAGCAACTTTCCAATGCTCACTGGAGAGGTACAGGCCTTTGTAATCAACTGTTGTTTCATTTCTGAGGCATCTTCAATCCACTATTTTTACGCTTTTTTGTCTTGTTGCTTGGAACCAAGCGTTAGTCACAGCTGTGTGTGAGATTATTGGCATGACCACAAAGAAGATCCTAAGGGTGCTATCCAAATTTTCCATGTTGTTCTTGTTGATAGGTGCCATACAGTCGATTCTGACTCATTTTGACTCCATATACAACATGACAAAACACTGCCCAGTCCTGCGCCATCCTCACAATCGTTGTTATGCTTGAGCCCATTATTGCAGCCACTGTGTCAATCCATCTTATTGAGGGCCTTCCTCTTTTTCGCTGACCCTCTACTTTAGCAAGCATGATGTCTTTCTTCAGAGACTGATTCCTTCTTATAACACGTCCAAAGTAAGTGAGAGGAAGACTCACCATCCTTGCTTCTAAGGAGCGTTCTGGCTGCACTTCTTCCAAGCCAGATTTGCTTGAGCCCATTGTTGCAGCCACTGTGTCACTCCATCTCAATGAGGGTCTTCCTCTTTTCTGCTGACCCTCCACCTTACCAAGCATGATGTCCTCTTCCAGGGACTGATCCCCCCTGATAACATGTCCAAAGTAAGTGAGACAAAGTCTCACCATCCTATCTAAGTTTTCCACAGGTAAACATTTCCTATTCTCTGTTCCAAGTGTTCTCAAAGAAGACATCCATCTTTAACATTTACTTGATAGCACAGTGGTTAAGAGCTTGGCTGGTAACCAAAAAGTCAGCAGTTCAAATTCACCAGCCATTCCTTGAAAACCGAAAGTGGCAGTTCTAATCTGTCTTATAGGGTCTCTATGAGGAGGAATTGACTTGACAGTAATGGTTTTTTAGGGGGTTTAAAATCCTATAGTATTTAAGTTCTAATTCTAAAACTTAGAGACGTGTATGTGTATTATATATAATACCTTGACTTAATATAGATTTATGTATTTTTTTTCTGTTAATTCAAGGAAGATTATTTGAAATGCCTTTGCTTGAGGGAACAATATTCAATTTCTTCCCAATTTGTTCTTGATTTTAAAACTCTCAACTTCTGCTTCACAGGACAAGATGTGCCACATGCTTGATGCTGGGAACATTTGCAAAGGATTCCACATGGCAACGACACACCAAAAGAGAGAAATAAGAGAGCCTGGGCATAGAAGACAATCTTAGTTCTTCAGAACTGCTCCTCCGGGGGCTCTCCAGCATGATCACTGCGCTTTCTCTAACCTAGCATCACTAAGTGCGTTCTGAACAACTTGCTTAACTAAATATTACATCCAAATCCTCTTTTTATTTACTATAATTATCCATACTTAATCTCAAATGTTGCGAAAAGCAAAAACACACATGTCATGAAATGTCAATGTTTCCTAACAACCACAGGAATCGTAACAACAAGTCAGAAGGCAGCATGGACTCAAATCACAGAGTATTTAAGATACTGGCCTCTGAAGATGTCTAACGACCATGTGTGTAATTAAAAAAGGAAGTGAATTGTGGGTGTAAGGGATACGAATAAGACAGAGTCGCCAGGCAGGATGCTTCATGTGGCCATGGAAAAGGAGCCCTAGACTGCCCATTTCTGCACTGAAGGAATTGTTAAAACTCAGCCACGATTGAGAAGACAGTCTTCATGTTATGAGCTGGCATAGGATTATATATACTCCACCATCACGGCAGGGACAAAACCCAGTAACTAGTCCTGAAACAGAGAAAGTTGTGAAGCTATGAGAATATGCTAGTAGATGGAAAACCATCTTCCAAAAATAGATATTTTAGCGTTCACTGGAATATATAACCTGCCTAGGTGATAACAGATGATGACATCTGCACACACAGAAACTCGGGACGTTCCAGAAGCAGTGATGAGTGTGGTTATCAGGCAGTCCTTGGCAGGATGGTGTGAGACAACAAGTGCCCCGGGGACCAGTCAGGGCTTCTTGGAGCCTGGGCAATGAGGAGACCAGCAGACCAAGTCAGATGAGCGCTGATCCCCTTAGACTCACCAGAGACCAGGCTTTGTTGGTTTCTTTGTGTTTACCAATACCTAGTGAGAAATTAGAAGTTAAAGTAAGAACTCCCCTGCTTACTCTTTATATCTGATATATTAGTACAGGGCTCTGCCTTGGCCAAGCTTCTTACTGTCAATAGATGCTATCCATTAAACACTTTCCAATATTCAAAAAGTACTTATACAAACATGGTTTTTCCTTCATTTATTGCCCTCTCAGCTGTTCAACAGTCAAACTGCATTTCATTGCACCGTTGTTGTCATTGTAGACTGGATATTACTCAAGTCTGAAACTTAAGCAATTTGCTGTTATTGTTAGGTGCCCCAGAGTTGGTTCTGACTCATAGTAACCCCATGTACAACAGATTGAAACACTGCCTGGTCCTGTGCCATCGTCACAATCATTGCTATCCTTGTTGTAGTCACTGTGTCAATCTATCTCATTAAAGGTCTTCCTCTATTTTATTGACCCTCTACTTTACCAAGCATGATGTCTTTCTCCAGGGACTGATCCCTCCTGATAACATGTCCAAAGTACATGAAATGAAGTCTTGCCATCCTTGCTACTAAGGAGCATTCTGGCTGTACTTCCTCCAAGACAGATTTATTCCTTCTTCTGGCAGTCCATAGTTGATTCAATATTCATCACCAACACCATAATTTCAAAGCATAAATTCTTCTTCAGTCTTCCTCATTCATCATCCAGTTTTCACATGCATATGAGGCGAATGACAATACCATGGCTTCAGTCTGACACACTTTAGTCTTCAGAATGACATCTTTGCCTTTTTGACACTTTAAAGCGGTCTTTTGCAGCAGATTTGCCCAATGCAATGCTTTGTTTATTTCTTGACTACTGCTTCCATGGGTGTTGATCATGGATCCGAGTAAAATGAAATCCTTAACAACTGCAATATTTTCTGTTTATCATGATGTTGTTTATTTGTCCAGTTGTGAGGATTTTCTTTTTTTTTTTTATATTGAAGGCTGTGGTCTTTGATCTTCATCAGTAAGTGCTTCAAGTCCTCTTCACTTTCAGCAAGCAAAGTTGTGTCATCTACATATCTAAAGTTGTTGATGAATCTTCCTCCAATCCTGATGCCGCGTTCTTCTTCATATAGTCCAGATTCTCTGATTATTTGTCTACCATACAGATTGAATAAGTATGGTGAAAGGATACAACCCTGATGCACATCTTTCCTGATTTTAAACCACTTGTTCTGTTCGAATGACTGCCTCTTGAGCTACGTACAGGTTGCTCATGAGCACAACTAAGTGTTCTGAAATTCCTACTCTTTGCAACGTTAACCATAATTTGTTATGATTCACATAATCGAATGCCTCTGAATACTCAATAAAACACAGACAAACATCTTTCTGGTATTCTTTGCTTTCAGCCAAGATCCGTCTGACATTAGCAATGATATCCTGCATTCTATGTCCTCTTCTGAATCTGGCCTGAATTTCTGGCAGGTCCTTGTTGATGTCAGGCTGCAATTGCTTCAGCAAAATTTACCCACACTGAAATCAAGCATTGTTTTCCTTGTCAAATTCATTGAATATCATATACCAGTTCCTTATGGAAAACTTAGCAAACACTGTCCAGAAACCTTAACAGAATCCTTGTATTTTACTTAGCAATATGGTAAAAATCTGCTCATAAATTTGTGGCTGGTAGTGGTTTGTGTTTAGTGATTTTGCAACTCTTATGCACGTACTGTGGGATAAAACAAGTGAATTAATATATTGATGTTTTTGGTGAGTTCTCACTGTTGGAAAAGGGAGATATGAATATTGAATATGAAAAGGTAATGGAGAATTCTATGGTATTGGATTTGAATTGAAGTTATATAGATGAACTCATGAGTGTGTGCGTATATGTATACCGTACACACACATATGTGATGGTTAATTTTATGTCAGATACATATATACACATATACCAAAAAACAAAACCAAACCCATTGCCATCAAGTTGATTCCAACTCATAGCGACCCTATAGGACAGAGAACTTCCCCATAGGGTTTCCAAGGAGTGGCTGGTGGATTTGAACTGCCAATCTTTTTGGTTAGCAACTGTAGCTCTTCACCACTGCACCACCAGGGCTCCAAAACCAAACCTGTTGCCATGGATTCTATTCCGACTCATAGTGACCATACAGGACAGAGCAAAACTGCTCCATAGGCTTTCCAAGTAGTAGTTGGTGGATTTGAACTGCCAACCTTCAGGTTAGCAGCTGAGCTCTTACCACTGCGCCAGAGATTCCCCAGGACATATACCCATATAGGTTTACATATGGATGCATGTATATGCATATACTTCTATTTTATGTACTGAAATGGCCTAGAAGCAAAGAAATCAATAGTAATGTGCCCACCAAACAATCAGATTCTAGAGTATGGAAATATAAGATGAGCCTGGAATGTTTTGTTCCAAAGAACAAGGAAGTGCTCAAAGACTGGTAGGGACATATGAAAAGTATGTAGGACCTGACTTAAAGACACTCCCACTAGCCACATTCTACTTTAAAGAAGAATGCTAAATAGAACCTGTAACTGTACAATAATCGATTCAGGCAAGAAGAAAATGAAACTTAAAAAGATGGTTAGGAAATTTGGGAACAGTTGGAGGTGACAGTTACACAACATGATGAAAATGAATTGATGTCACTAAAGTGTGCCTACAGAAAATGTTAAAATGGCAAATGTTTTGTTGTATACATATTTTTACCACAAAAACAAAACAAAACAAAACTGGGGGGTACTAGGACATTCAGATGGCCTCAAAATGACACCCCACGTTTTACATACTAATTACACAAGGGAAAATCCCTTATGAGAGAGATTTAGTGGACATCACTTAACTAAATGATGAAGCTCTGCATTACAAATACCGTGGGATGACCTGACATTATGTGCCTGCTGAAATGATACAACAGGAAGTACAGCCAACCTAGGAATTATCCATGCCAAATGCACTTAACATGAATATAATTATGAGAAATACAACCATAGGGGTAAAAATCAGGAAAAATCCAGATTATGGAAGATTCCAAAAAGACAATTGGCCTGAAGTCCTTAAAAATGTCAGAGTCTTGAATGATAAAAAATGGAAGGAGGTAAATTGAGATTCAAGAGTCAAGAAACATGACCTAGCATCTCAAGACAACCAAAGGTGACACGTGGTCCTTCCGGATCCTGAATAAGGAAAACAAAAACAGCCATAAAAGACCCTTTGGGGACAAATGCTGTAGTATATTCAATAATATTTTTGAATCAATGTCAAATATCTTTACTGTCCTAGTAATGCGATGATTATGGAAGAGAATGACTTTGCATTTAGGAGATCCATGCTGAAATATCAGAGGAAAGGTGTTATGATATTGGCAACTTACTGCCAAATAAATCAAAGAAAAATATACACATACATATTTGTGTACATGGTTACACACACATGGGCATTTATCTCAAGTTTGGGGGTCAGATGTGTGGGAATTGTGGGTATTTGTATGTGAGAAAGTGGCAAATGTAACTAAATATAAATAAACAGTGAATTGAGATAAAAATTGGTGTTTGTTGTACTAGTCTTTCTACTTTTCTAGAGTTTAGAAATTTTTCAAAGTAAAAAGGTGGGGAAAATGTTTGGCAAGGAGAAGAAGGGAAAGAAAACAACCAGAAATTTCTATTAACTGAATTAAAAGAAATTAATTTTTCAATATGACAAGTATCAAGGCAACTGAATTTCTCACATTTTAACTGCATTCACTGAAACTTCAAAGTCTCACTTTGGTAACCTGAATAGAATTCTACAACCATTGTTGAATCCAGAACTTCCTTCCAGTGTTTCCGAGCAAAGAAACTGTGTTACAGATATAGACGATCCAAAGGAGCTATTAAAGTCATCCAGAATATTAGTAGCCAAGACATTACCAGAGACCTATGAATCTAAGCCAATACTCTGATTTTTAAGCCAAATTGTTCATCTCAATTCAACACCCTCGTTACTTTTATCTCCAAACATATTGCAAACAATACGCATATTTCCATGTTGGAAAATCTGAAAGGGTTATTTTCTCTTATCATTTTTGAAGATTCTTACTCAAACACCACATATAAAAGGGCTAAAAAAGATTTTTAGTCTTCAAAGAATTTAAGTTGACTTTTGCCTTATTTGGCCAAACACAGTACCCACTGCAGTCCTTGTCATTGCTTAAATAAAAACCTTGCTTTGCATTTGTTTTCCTCCCACCCTGAATTATAAGCACCTTGAATATAGGAATTAGGACTTTAACTGCACTTAAGATGATAGCTTGCATATATTTGCCCATGGAGATCTGACTAACTGATTTCATGGATTAAAATAAATGAAATATATTCCAATAGACTTAAAGTTAATGCTACTTGAATCCCACAGAATTTGTGGACGAATAATCTGACATCTTCTTCTCAAAGAATGGAATGAAATGGAATGTTACGCCTTGCGTACCATGCTATTTCTACGTATTAAGCCATATGAAATACCATGTCTTTGATGAGCAGACATTGCTTTTAGAAAAGCCCAGTTTAAAAGAATGCTTAAAGGTCATCAACGCATGATTACATTCTACTCAACACTATAAAATGCAGTCAGGTGTGAATGATTATTGAGCAAATTATGAATGATTCATTCACGGCAGGTTTTTCATTAGAAGGTAATGTCTCCTTTCCCGTAAAGTCAACATTGTGATTCTGGAGGCCATTTATTAGAATTTATGCTATTAAACAAGATATGAAAAGAGAATCTTCTTAAGTGTCCCATACCAGGTAAATTACCCTCCACCTAAAAATGAAGACACACACGTGACTCTAGAGTGTAAGCTTGTATGCATGTGTGTGTGCGAGCAATTTTCATCACTGACCTTTGATCTATGACTGATATTCAACTATAAATACTTGTTTACATTACTTAAAGCATTGACTACTCTTTGAAATACCCCAGCAGTGGCAAGAAACATGTTAAAAAAAAAAAACAAACTCGTTGCCATTGAGTCGCTTCCAACTCATAGTGATCCTATACAACAGAGTAGAACTGCCCCATAGGGTTTCCAAGGAGCTGCTGGTGGATTCGAACTGCCAACCTTTTGCTTAGCAGCCGAGCTCTTATTTGGATGAATTTCAAGCGTTAGCTAAAAGAAGCCTCTGAGAGAAGGAAAGTGAAGGATGTTTGTAAAAAGATTTGTCCAAAGCAGAGGCCTTGGGTGGTCAGGGGATCACATAAGCCCATAAAAATATCAGCTGGCAGAGCGTCAAGATGGTTTCTAGAACTGGATGTAAGTGAAAGTTTGGACAGATCACCTACTTCCCAGTTTTAAATGTGGGTAATCTTGCTAAGACCAAAAGTCCTTTGGAATTACGTATATTAACAGCACTGGCCAAGAAACCTTATGAGACCAATCTATTTATTTTGGAGTTTGAAATACAGATACTTTCCACAGCACATTTTCCCACTGAGAATTACAAGATGCTTTAAACTTGCTGTCTCTACGAAAAACCCCTTCACAATTTACAGGAGCGTTGGCCATTCCACATCTTTCGGAAGATAGAAACAGGAATTCAGAAAAATAAGAAACCCCCTCCTTGCTGATTAAACTTGCCCTTCAGCAAACTCCATGATGGACATATTACCCTTGAGCAGGGGTTATAGCTACACAATAATTCGGAGAATAATCATGAAAATATTTCAATTTACTTGATTTAACAGGCTTTTAAGCCGACGCAAGGGATGTAATTTGATTAATAAACTGCACGCAAAATAAGGATCTGGTAGTATGTGACTTATTCTTCCATAACTGAATCCACAGAAAAGTCCATGAGCAATCCTTTGGCCACAGCATGTAAACAACTTCTGCTGGGGACCCCCACATTTACTTGCTTAGTGGCAGACGTGGGTTTCCATTGCTGATTAATTTCTGCATCATGATTCTGGCCCCAAACTATTACTTAGCGGTGCAGCTCTCTAGGAAGGGAAGAAATCACGAAGATGCATGTAAGGGAAAGAAGGCGGGTGAGCCCTTGCCTCACTGGTTCTCTCTGTCATATCCTCTTCAGTCTGATGAAACCCAATCCGGATAAACATCTTCTGAGCCTTCAGGTGCAGCAGGAAGGGTATTCCTTAAGCCATGTATTTATTTAGTTCAGAAATGTTGATTGAGCCTGTCCTGTGTGCCACGCAGTACCATACATCACTAGAAATTCCAAAATGAAGCAAATAGCCCCATGCAAGGTGCACAAAGCCCAGCCAGGCAGGGAGTAGGAAAGACAAAGCAGAATATAATAAGTAAAACTGCAGAGCTAAGCAGAAATCACCGAAGGAGTTCAGAGGAAGGTATAACCTTGCCGCTGGAGAAAAGAGGAGAGTTTTGAGTGGTGTGATATAGTTGAAATGTGGGCAAGCAAAGATCAAAGAAGAACAAATCAAGGGATCCGTATTTTATTTTGCATATACTGGGGAATCAGTGAGGGATTTTAAGGGACAGAATGACAGTATACATTATAAAGTTCATAAAATAACAGGCTAAAGGCAGAGTTTCAGCTCAATGAAATATGTTTTATCAATCAGTATAGGATAGTTTCCGTGGAGCACACAGAAATGTAAATCACGGGGGGAAAGCTGCCACAGCGCCTGATGACATAAATACTACTTCCCATCATATACACAAAACAGCCACAGAAAAGGTACCTTAAAGTGGGAAGGAGAGAAGGCTGGCTTAAAATATGTAATGAAGAATGATTTTAAATCTCTTTATTACTGTCATGTAAATGGTTTGGTATCAGGTAATTCTAGAAAAACTTTATGAAATTCGAAGGAAGACTTACATTCCAGATGCGATCCCTAGCAGCCTAACATAAGTTTGCCATCTAGCAGACATAATCCTTCACTTAGGGGTCCATGTATCCTGGACGCACACTCCACCCAAAACAAAAACCAAGCTGGCTGCTTTAAGTCACCCCTAACTAATGACAACCCCAGAGCAGAACTGTGCTCCATAAGGTTTTCAGTGGCTGAATTTTTGGAAGTAGACCATCAGACTTTTCTTTCGAGATGTCTCTGGGGGGACTCGAACTTCTAACCGTTGATTAGCAGCAGAACACGTTAATGATTTGCACCAGCCAGGCACTCCGACCTTTTCAGCCAAGGTGTGTGAATTATGTACAGGAAAGGTGAAACTAAATGAGACAGCAAGAAAGGACTATGCACTCCCAACTCACGCGCTCCTTCAAGAGGTGGGAAAATTAGGGTGTAACTGTGCGCTGTGTTCCAGAAAAGATCACCCAGTACCTCCCAATGACCCACACCCCCAGAACAGCTCTTGATTTCTCTCTCCATTGCAGCTGATTGAAACTAATGCAGGTGTGCTGAACCAGAGACTCAGGAGGGAAGCTCAACACAGGCTCCATCCTCTCTGAACCCAGGCTGGCAGACAAGGTCGTGGTCTAAAAGGAAATACCGAAGAGCCATGGAATTTATTCACGGAGCAGAAACATGTAACTGAGTCAATACGTCAATTGTAAACATAATAAATATATTCATTCCTGTGTAAGCATAATAAATACTTTATGACAGGACAATATCTGGGGGGAATGGATCATATCATATTTTACTTTGCTATAGGGAATACTTTAAAAATGTTTACAATTTTGGTATCAAGTGCTCGAAATCATGTGTTCGTTAAAGATGAACGGTTTCACTTAAACTTAGAATTATAAAAATTAGTATGGTCACACTAAAAAAAAATAAACCTTTCAGATTAGAGCACACTGCATTTTTAAATGAAAAGCTTTCTCTCATTTTCACTATGAATTACACAGAAATGTATTTATTTTACTTTTAAAATAAACAGCAGCTAGCAATGACACTGTGGCTCAAATCCTAAGTAAATGTCAAGTAAAGGTAGCTCGTCTTGGGGTTATACCCTTGAAATGGCCAATGATCAATTGCTGAAAAACTGCAGCATTAACCCATGCCCTTTTAAAGCAAATAAAGCCAACCGCAACCAAAAGCGTATTTAATTTTTGTTTTCATTAAGAAGGGAACCAGTGCGTTATCAAACAAAACAAAACAAAAATGATACTAAAGATTCTCTTAATATCTTATTCATTAACACCTTGAATTAGCATCATGATGGCGGGGATGTCTTGCCCTTTGAACACAGAGATGATGCTCTTCTTGTGATGCTTCATGTCTAAAGCATACAGAGGGTGGACATACCCTCCAAGTTAAGAGGCAAGTTGCTGGACCCTGCAGTGCTCATCACTAAAAAAAAGTACGATACTTCATCGGACATTTTAGATTTGTACTGCATTATTACTTCTTCAACCCATTTATCAAGGAACCTATGAGACTTCTTGACTTGACTGGAGCCTTGTGTAAGAGAAGGGTTTGCAGTAGGTCTAGGCCACAGTGTAAGCTGAATTGCCACTTGGGCCTTATGACCCACCAGTTATACTCCAACCGTCTATGGCAAACGGAGATTCTGTGAGGCTTGCTGTTGTGTCCTGTTACAGACTGAACACCTGACCGTGGAGCATCATGAGACCATGTAACATGAGCCACCCATAGGAAAGTGGGGGTTACTTACCTCCTCTCACCCAGGTCAGACCCATGGACTCGGGGAAGACCTGATGGGCCAAACCACAGAAGATGAAGAAACTTGGGCCTCATTAACAGATAATCCCCTATAATATGCTGCCACTAACAAACTGACTCATGCAGCTGTTGGTTGTCTATTTTATTAAGACTGAGATCGTTATATGACACTCATTAATGGTTTGGCTGGATGGTCAGGGACTTGGAAAAACAGGATTACAAGATCATTAAGAAAGCATTTGCTAGAACTCTAAAAAATGGGTCCAGAGTGTAAAGATATCTGTGTCCCTTATAAATGCTCACCAAAGGGCGTCCACTGCAGACCAGACTCAATAATCAGGTAAACCAGAGCTTTGCATAGGCAACATGTCACTTCTGCTCACCAAGGCTGACTGGCTACCAACACTGCTGAGTGCCTCATCAGAAACCAGCGCTGAGAATGCAATATGTCATCATCCCCTAAAAAGAGGCCTCTTGGCAGTAGGCTGATTGCTTTGGATCCTTACATTACAGAGGCAGCAGAAAATTATCCTCATTGGAAAAGATGCATACTCTGGATATGGATTCACCTTTCCTATCTACTATGCTTCCAGTAGCATGAGCATTCATGGACTTACAGAATGACCTGTTTTCTGTATGGTGTTCCACATGGCACTGCTTCTAAACAATGAACTCATTCCACTGCAAAGGAAGTATGTCAATAGGCTTGTGTGTATTGACTTTTCTCCTGGTATTAAGTATCCCATCCCCAGAAGCAGCTGCAATGATAGATGGGTAAATGGACTGCTGAAGACTCAGGTATGGTGCCAGCTGGTGACAACATTTTGAAAGGTTGGGGGCTCTATCTTAGAAGATACGTTAACTGTTCTGAAGCAACAAACAATATAAAGAACAAGTTTGGAAATGAAGAGGTGGAAGTAGGAGCACCTGTTCTTCCTATTACACCCAACAATCCACTCGAGGAATGTTTGCTTTCCATCTGCTCCATTCTGGGCCCTGCTGATTCCCATGTGTTCTACCCAAGAGGGTGGAATTTCCACCAGAGAACACAAAAATAGTTGCATTTATTAAAAATTGAGACTGCTGCTTGACCATTTTGAGTTCCTCCAACACTGAACAAACAGGAAATAAAGGGGTTAACTGTGTTCCCTGGAGGGATGATCCCAGTTACTAAGGGGAAAATTGGGTTTCTGCTACACAATGAGGGCAGAGAGGAAGGGGTCTCTATCCAGGAGAGGACTCTGACGCCTATCATATACTCATGATGCCTAATAAAAAACCTGATAAAAAACTATGACAACCAAATACAGATATGATGATTGGGTATTCAGAACCTTCAAGAATGAAGATTCAGGTCACTTGAGAAGGTAAATAACCCCTCCAAACTGAGATTATCGTTGAGGAAAAAGGTAACATGGAATGGGTTGTAGAAAAGAGATATTAAAAAGAAAAACTAGGCCTGTATTAACAGTTACAAAAATTAGAACTGTAGTAGTTAGGTACGATTTCTTCCTTCATTGCTACATATACACATATTCAGATATGTAGGAGCATTGCTATAGCTCTATCTCTGTGTATGTGTGTGCGCGCGTAATAACAAATGTGTCTTTTGCATCCTCCTTACTTTTCCTGATTGCTTTATCTGTCTGTATTTTTGTGGTTAAGTTTATAACTTATTCTTTTGTATATTCTGTTGCAATTAAGAATGACCTAGAAAAGGAAGTAAGTTCTCCCATAGATGGAAAGCGTGACTGTTAGTACTTGTGTCTTCCAGCTAAGGGGTTCTTTGAATGAATATTTATTTCATGCTAGGTACACCCATTAAATATTCACTGCAGTGGAAAACAAAAGTGTAAATATGCATACAAGGTCCACAGGCATTCTGAGCAGCCAGGACGGTGTACTGGGTGGATGACTTAGCTGCTGTCTCTCAACTCCAAATCCGCCATCTGTACTTGGTTCTCTAATGCTGGAGCTAGGACTTGACATTAAATTACTCAGACTCTTTTACCAGCTGGGTTCTTGTTAGATTATGCCAAAAGGAGGCACTGGGGTTGAGGGGGGAGGCCCTTCCTTCTTCTAGTTTGCTTGATGTTCCTGGAGTGTCACGCCAAACCCCCTGCCGTCTAGTCGACCCGACTCATAGTGACCCTGTAGGACAAAGTAGAACTATCCCATAGAGTTTCCAAGATGGCAGCCTTTACAGAAGCAGATTGCCACATCTTTCCCCCACAGAGTGGCTGCTGGGTTCGAACCAAGCTTTTGGTTAGCAGCCAAGCACTTGACGACTGCACCACCAGGGCTCCTTGGGCATCAAGCCAGCAGCCGACTATTCTCCCAGCAACAGTAGCAGCAGCACATCACACTCACTGCAACCTTTGCTCCCCACATTGCCCGAGGAGCAGCTGCTATTTCTAGTCTCCAGCTTCCTTAAATTATGACAACAGCCTCATCATTCCCTTTCAGAGGTCCCACCTGCGAGCTTCTAGGTTTTCATCACCCCAATCTCTTCCCTCTTATTCCTCTAGCTCCAGGGACGGTAGCATCTTCTTGTAGTTATCATCTTTCCATTCCCTTGGTTGTTGTTGTTGTTAGGTGCTGTTGAGTCAATTCCATCTTTAGTGACCCCACGTGACAGAGCAGAACTGCCCCATAGGGTTTTCTTGGCTGTAATCTCTACAGGAGCAGATCACCAGGTCTTTGTCCCGCGGAGCCACTGGGTAGGTTTGAACCACCAACCTTTTGGTTAGCAATGGAGCGCTTAACTTTTTGTGCCACCAGGGGTCCTTTCCCTTCCCTTAATGTTCGCTTTTTGCTCTTCAGTCTTCTACTACTGTGTCTTTAATTCCCTAGGTTAAATTTCCTCCAAGAAAACCCAGACAATTCTTCTTTACTTCTGACACAATAGGGGCAGGGTTTCAATCAGTGAGGTTGGGTGTTCAGTATGTCATTTTAGGTACCAAGTAATAGTCTAAACAAGGGATGCACACAATGAACAAGAAAAGTCCATAGAGTTGGTAATCTTGCTTTGAGGTGCAAGCAAGAAGGAAAAAAGCAACAACAACAACAAAATCCAGGGTAACCGTAGGTTTTCAGGCTTGGTGAATGCAGCGTGAGGATAGCGATTATGGATGTGATTGTGGGAAATGTTGAAATTTGAGGTGTTTGGGGGATATCTAAGTTCAAGGAAATCACAGGCAAGTAGAAATTGGATTAAGTTCATGAAAATGCCATAGGATTAGAAATGCCATAGGTTTGAGGGTAATCTGCAGATTAGACCTATTTAAATCCAAGGGAGTAGATAAAACCACTAGATAGGAGAGTTTAGAAAGGGACTAAGAAATAATCTTGAAGAATACCCACATTTAGGAGACTTAGGAAGGCAGCAAAAGGAGCCCTGGTGGTGCAGTGGTGAAGCACTCAGCTGCTAACCAAACCAGTTGCTCCACAGGAGAAAGATGCAGTGTGGCAGTCTGCTTCTGTAAAGATTACAGCCTTGGAAACCCTACGGGACTTCTACTCTGTGCTATATGGTTGCTATGAGTCAGAATGGACAAGATGGCAATGGGTTGGGTTCGGTTTTAGGAAGGTGGCAAGTCAGAGAGAGAAATAAATAGGGAGTAGTCAGGGAGATGTGTAGAAAGGAGTGAAATCACCTTAAGGAAGTGTCCATAAGCCAGGGAGGGCATAGGAAGAGGGAAGCTAAAGAGGAAGACACGGTCAGTTGTGTCAAATACTGACAGTGGAGATCTCTGTCAGTGCCAAGTACAATGATTTTAGAAAGTGAGTAATTCTCCCAAATGCCATCTACCAACCTGCCAGCTGTCCTGTGGGGAATGTGAAACATCATCATCAGTTCTGAGTTAATAGGAATGACACCACCAGCTAGCAAACATAGAAACAAGAAGAATGCTGCCAAAATCGTGTAGCACCTCCCTAAATACAACAGGCTTCACATTCAAGCCGGGAGAGCTCCGTGAATAACTGTATGGAGTCTGTGACTGTGGCTCACCTCCGAGGCAGAAAAATAGCTCCAAAATTATGACTCCCAAGGAGGAAATACTTTAGATGCTTTCTTTTCCATTCTTCTTTTGCATAATGTTCTGTTCTATTCAATTGATAACGTGCAAATACCATCCTCCTATCTTCCTTTATTAGTGACAATGTTTTTCCTGCAAAAGATGTAGGTTGAAGGAAATAAAACACAGCCTCAGCTTTAGTAAGTCTTCTGGGGGGGACTGGAAGGAAAAATTAGGAAGGAATTATTCCTTGGGAAAATGGGGGAAAAGATTCAACATGTGTTTGGTTTGGCTCTCCCCACCTACCCATGCACAGCTTCCATTTACACACAAAGTGGCCACGATTATGGAACACCTCTTCCATTTCTTGCAGTGCACCACAGACAAAGCCATAAAAGAAGCCAAATGATTGAATCTGGTTTCTAACTGTTGGTACTTTTCAAGTAGAACCGTAACTTCTCAGACACCATACATGACAGACTCAAAAAGTATTTGAATGAAGGTGTGAGTGACTATGTGATGGCTTAGAGAAACTTCTTGTCTAGGTATAGGGCTCCTATATGGTTAGCGGATGAATTCCTATACAAAAAACCGAGGTGGTGAATTGTCACAGATAACATATGCTATGCAGATAGTCATAACCTATTAGTCATTGATGACTTGTCACTGCTAGAAATAGCTTCACCCATTACAGCAACAGAAGCAGAGTGCTATAGATCATGATATCTGATATATTAGTCCTTTCTATGAAATACAGACAAAAGTTGATTAACATAAATGTATTTTTGAGTGCCTGTTTACTGTTTAACACTGGAAAGCACAAAGGGAAAAAGGGGGCAAAACTATATCTTCTGCCATTCAGACACTTATAATCTATGCAGAGACCAAGACCAAGACACATGCCTTTGCCATAGAGAAACGTTATTTTTTTAATTCCTATAGGGCCAGTATATAATTAATGTGATTTTTTATGAATTATATTCAGAAGCAAAAAAAAAACAAAAACAAAAAAACAAAACCCCTATATGTTGGTTATGATCTACAAGCCTCATATACCAGGACATTAAGCGTCTCTTTACAGCATCAGTACTAGAACACATTTACACAAAGGCGTTCTTGCTTCGCTTTTAGAGTCCTCAAGTTAGCCTCTTAGCTGAGTCCTTGTGGAAAGGTTGCAGGGAGTGGCATTTTGTCACAGACCCTGAACTATGAATGTTGTTGCTGCTGTGTGTCTAAGAAAGCAAAGCCCTGAGCACTCTTTCCCAGGGATATTTATCAGGATGTGTTTGCAGTGATCAACCTTGAGGGATGTGGTCATGTGTACCACCAAACAAGTTTCTTGTTTAACTATCAAGGTGGAAGATTCTCTAAACCCCATGCTTCTCAGTTGCGACACAAACACACCAAATGCTCCTCTTTGTTCATGGAATCTCTATAGCACTCCATGAATAAAGACAACAAAACTCCTCACAACTGGACCAATAAGCAACATCATGATCAACGGAGAAAAGATTGAAGTTGTCAAAGATTTCATTTCACTTGGATCCACAATCAATGTCCATGGAAGTAGCAGTCACAAAATCAAACAAAGTATTGCATTGGGCAAATCTGCTGCAAAAGACCTCTTTAAAGTGTTAAAAAGCACAGATGTCACTTTAAGGACTAAAGTGAGCCTGACCCAAGCCATAGTGTTTTCAATCACCTCGTATACATGCGAAAGCTGGGCAATGAGTAAAGAAGACTGAAGAAGAATTGACGCCTTTGAATTATGGTGCTGGCAAAGAATATTGAATACACCATGGACTGCCAGAAGAATGAACAAATCTGTCCTGGAAGAAGTACAGCAAGAATGCTCCTTAGAAGCAAGGAAAGCAAGCCATCATCGCGGATAATTTGAATATGTTATTAGGAGGAACCAGTTCCTGGAGAAGGACATCACGCTTGGTAAAGTAGAGGGTCAGCGAAAAAGATGAAGGCCCTTGACAAGATGGATTGACACAGTGGCTGCAACAGTGGGCTCAAGCATACAATGATTGTGAGGATGGTGTAGGACTGGGCAGTGTTTCATTCTGTTATACACAGTGATGCTTTGAGATGGCACCTAAAACAACAACATAGCACTCCATGAGGCTTGAGAGGAACCAGCACAAACATGCAGAAGCTCACACAGCTTGCTGTGACGTGAGCTTTGTCTCTGGCCCAGGAGTCTCATGTCTTCTGCCAGCATACCCAAAACTGTAGCAGGCTAACTTATTAGCTTGTAAATATAGAAAATGCTAGCATCAACAAAGGTTTGTTTCTGAAAGAAGAAAATGTGAAGAGATTGCAACTTTATATCGCCAAAAATTTAGGTTTTGGTGTCTCGGTCTTCTTATTCTCATTGGAAGTAGGAAGTAGTATCAAATGTTTGCTTGTGTACTCATTACCAGGGTTTAGTCATCAGCATTTGGCAATTCCTGAGTAAGCCCTCAGTTTCTTTAAAATGGAATGGTGCATAAATGTACTGAAAGTCATTTAAAAACATCTTCCAAGATATTTACTTCTCCCTCAACCAGGACTGCCTAAAATAGTTTTAATTAGTTAAGACTGACTACTAATTTATCATTATTTAGGAATGGATCAAATTGTATGTTCAATGTTACCATGGTTCATTTTGTAATACCAAAATTATACATTAACAGTGATTATCATCAGATATTTAAATAGATAGTTCATTGGCTTAGTAAATTTCATAACATATGATAATCAACTCATTAATGCTTACTGATAATATGAAATGTTTTGACCAATAAATTAAAAAGTATAAGATGGTTCTGGATTCCTTTCTTCTCTTTATTAGTCGCAGACAACTCCAGCTCGGAGTACTCTCTCTTGCCTTTAGACTCCTTTAACATAACAGTCTTCTACGCACAGTCCTTCTTGGCCCAACATCTATTAACTAACAGCCCTCTCTTTCAGTTGAGGCTTTCACCATAAGAGACAAGGAGCAGCTGCTATTTCTAGTCTCCAGCTTCCTTAAGTTATGACAACAGCCTCGCCATGCCCTTTCAGAGGTTCCACCTGTGAGCTTCCAGGTTTTGATCACTGAGAAGGGTAAACTATGGTGACATTATGCAATATGGATGCTTTTCAAAAAGTGTTTTTGGGAATGAGATCCCTCTGTCTAATATTTTCACAAGACTTCTCAGTAGAGAATTATATAAACATACATTTTTAACAAAATATAGATTTTCACTATAAAAGCAAAATGGCATCAGCCAGTTAACAGTTATAGATGTTACAATTATCAACACTGTTTGACAGTAAGTTATTTTTTATAGCAGTATCCGAGTATAAAAGTTTTCATAATTAAATATCTGATAAACCTAGTTTCAGACGGTCCAGTAACTTGCAGAAAATTGTTACAAAAGATCTGCCTCAATTATCCTGACCAAACCAAGTGCAATTATAAAGAAAGTGACTAAGAATACACTGTAAAACTGTACTATTTTACAACGGAATCTATATCGGAATATACTAATAGAGTATCAGTACCTTTAAAATTTTAACTACACAAAAAGAGTTTCTCATGGCTATGGTGTGACCCTGGGGGTATGTCCTAATACTTGTCTTTTATATTCTGACTCATAAATCGTTAAAATGCAAACAAACAAAAATAATAGCCTCTCAGGTGATTACAACAATAACATTTATTTTAGATATCGAATGAATGTCCATTGAATTCCTGCTAGTTACCTGGCCCTGTGTTACACACTGCAGATACAGTGGACAAAACAGACATGGTGCCTGCTCTGGTGGTGATTACAACCTATTCGAAGAAAGGATATAATATATATGAAAATAAACATGGAGTCACTTACCAGGTTCCACTGATTCTACACACCTATATAGCTCCATACCCATCTAGAGTCTAGACTTTGCTTCTTCCAAGTTTTCTCTGACTGGCTTTTTGAGAAGCTTTTATTCACATAAAAGCTCAAATACACTTTGAATCTTGGTTCAGCTAGCTACCAAATTTTTTATTTCTCCTGAATTTTAGCATATACTCTAGGTCCACCCTGAGTTGAAACTTGAGTTGCTCTGGATCAATCTCTCTTCTTGGCCCCAATATCTATTCAACTAACAGCCTTCTCTCTCAGTCGAGTTTACCTCCCCAGCCTTATCTAGGAAGCATGGGGATCCCTGACATAATATTTTCTCCATATAACATTTCAAACCTCCCCATGTTTCCACACTGTACCACACTTTACGTTAATTCAGTGAAAAGAGATAGCTTCTAATATATATTTTGCCATCATGTGTTTAACAACTGAAATTTGTATCAGTGTTGGTGTCATGCTCAATTATCAGCTCCCAACACTTTTTTTCTTTTTTCATTATCTATTTCTAAAACCAATAAAATGGATATTTGTTCAAAGCTTGAGGGATTTCAATACATACATTGAAAGAACTGTCAGATAACATCAGTGCACTTTGAAACAAAACCAAGTTTACAATGTTCATCCTCAGCTACAAAGACAAGACATGCTGGCCCTTTGACTGACTGCCAAATTTAGTCAGGGCAGGTATGACTCCTCCTCTCACAGTCACACCACATATAGCCTGTTCCCCAAAAGGTATCAATCTACCAACTCAACGTCCACTTCTAAAATATGACCCACTTTCATTATTGTCTGTTGTTGTTGTTAGGTGCTATCGAGTCAGTTCCAACTCATAGCGACCCTATGTACAACAGAACGAAACACTGCCTGGTCCTGCACAATATTCACAATCATTGTTATGCTTGAGACCATTGTTGGAGCCACTGTGTCAACCTATCTCATTGAGGGTCTTCCTCTTTTTCGCTGACCCTCTACTTTACTGAGCATGATGTCCTTCTCCAGGGAGTGGTCCCTCCTGATAACATTGTCTAGTAACTACCAAAGAAAGATGAGTTAAAGATATGCAAATTGGGAGAAAATTAAAAATTCAAAGTTTCCAAAATCTGTGTTGTTGTTGTGGTTAGCTGTCTTCAAGTAGATTCTGACTCATGGCGACCAAAATCTGTAGATGTACCTAAATCATATTTTGTCTGTAGTTCACCATGCTGCCCTGAAAGTAGTGGAAGAAGTGAACATCATGGAGCATGGTTTTACATCATAAAATTGCCCTGGTATAGCCACAGGAAGAGCAGTGCTGAGAGAATTGAGAGTATTATATGGGGGTTGGGGAGAGACAGTAAAAACATGCACTGTTAATTGAGAGTCATATAGAAACCGATTGCATTCAAAAGTATCCTAGAAACTACAATTGCACATTGCTTTGAATAAATTATTTCAAAATATTTACCTAATTAAAAAGCAAATTCAATTAAATTTTTGACTGTTTCCATCCTATGGATCTATATGAATTCCCTAGTCCTTGATAGTTATCTTTCCTAGTATACTTACAAACAATTAAAATATAACATGGAAGGCTCAAGATGCCACAGAGGATTCCTTCTTGCCTCTCTCCATTTCACTGTATTCTTCTTCATTCTCTGTGCTTCAGCTACGGAAGAATTTTTTTAGTTCCTCAAAAGATCTATATGGTTTCCCATCTCATCATACCCTTTCTTCTACATGTGATACAATTTCCCTACCTTAGTCCTATTTCTCCTATTGAGAAATCTTACCTAAGTGAAATGTCCTATCTTCAGTGAGACTTCCAGCTGTCAAAATTCCTTTGAACTCCAGTGCTCTTAGCGCCTCCGGCACCTTCTACTTCCCCTCACCCAGCTTTACTGCAGTAGTTACTTATCTCTGCACTAGAGCATGAGACTCATGAGGGCAAGGCCACGACTCTTTCATTCACAACAGTATTGCCAGTACCAAGCACAATGCCCAGCACACAGTAGAAAATAAATATATATTGAATTGGTAAATGGCAGTATGAAGTGGACTGGAATAAGGCATCATAGTATATCCCTGATGTTATTTTCTCACTTGTTTTGTCTGTGCTTGTGTTTTCAGGATGACATACAGCCCAAAGATATAGTCAACTCAACTACAGATAATGTATCAAGGCTACAGATTTTCATGATATGAAGACAATACCTATATCACACTTGCAAAATATGAGAGAGCTGGGGAAAGAAATCAAACATACAAAGTATTTGCATGCCAACTATATCATCTCACTCACTCCTTCCTGTAAGAGACACTGCAAATCACACATAACTTTTTCAGCTGTGCATTTATATTAAAAAAAGGAGAAGAAAGTTGCTGTAGAGTTGATTCCAACTCATGGAGACCCGATGTGTGTAAGAGTAGAACTGTGCTCCATAGGGTTTTCAATGGCTGATTTTTCAGAAGCAGATCACCAGGCCTTTCTTATCTTAGAAGTATCCTAATGAGAAAGTTGTCTTGGGATTTAAAAGACAATTGAAGCCCCTTTCAAATAGGTCCCAATTAACTTGAAACATAAATGGATGCTTAAAATGCATACTCAACTAATGTTTAACTTTGCCAACACTATCTAAATGATAACATTACACAGTTGCTTCTCAAAAGTTTTTATGACATTAATGGTTATGAAACTAGGACTACAAAAATTCTCAAAAGAAAAAATGTTTGATCAGATTTCACAATATATCTGGTTACTCTTATTAATGAATCGTCATCATGAATTCTTCTAAGTTTTGGTATATGAACTTTAATTTTATTTAAAATTGATAACACATTGTTGGAGTCTGTAAATGTATTGGGAAATGTTGTTGTTCAGTACTGTCAACTCAGTTCCGACTCAAAGAATGAAACATTGCCTTGTCCTGCACCATCTTCACAATCTTTGTTATGCTTGAGCCAATTGTTGCAGCCACTATGTCAATCCATCTCGTTCAAGGTCTTTCTCTTTTTCAGTGACACTCTGTTTTACCAAGCATAATTTCCTTCTCCAGGGACTGATTCCTCTCTTCTAAGGAGCACTCTGGCTGTACTTCTTCCAAGACAGACTTGTTCATTCTTCTGGCAGTCCATGATATATTCAATATTCTTCACCAACACCATAATTCAAAAGCATCAATTCTTCTTCAGTCTTCCTTATTCATTGTCCAGCTTCCACATACATATGAGGAGATTGAAATTACCACGGCTTCCATCAGGCACACCTTGGTCCTTAAAGTGATGTTTTTGCTTTTTAACACTCTAATGGGGTCTTTCACAGAATATTTTCCCAATGGAAGACGTCATTTGATTTCATGATTTCTGCTTCCAGGGGGGTTGATTGTGGATCTAAGTAAAATGAAATTCTTGACAATTTCAATACCTTCTCCTTTTATCATGATGTTGCTTATTGATCCAGTTGTGAGGATTTTCGTTTTCTTTATGTTGAGGTGTAATCCATGCTGAAGAATATAGTCTTTGATCTTCATCGAAGTGCTTCAAGTCCTCTTCAAATTCAGAAAGCAAGGTTATGTCATTCTCATATCATAGGTTGTTAATGAGTCTTCCTCCAATCCTGATGCCACGTTCTTCTTCAAACACTCCAGCTTCTTGGATTATCTGCTCAGCATACAGACTGAATAAGTATGGTGAAATGATACAACCCTGCCAAGTATGTTCTTCCCTTTTGGTTTTCTAACTCCAGGTGTTTGCATATTCCATTCGAACACTTTAACTTTACTTTGTCTTCTCGAGCCACCGTTTGAAATTTCCTGCTCAGCTCTTTTACTTCAACATTTCTTCCATTCATTTTAGCTACTCTATGTTCAAGAGCAAGTTTCAGAGTCTCTTCTGACATCCATTTTGATCTTTTCTTTTTTTCCTGTCTTTAATGACCTTTCCTTTCTTTATGTATGATGTCCTTGATGTCATCCCACAACTTATCTAGTCTTCTGTCATAAGTGTTAGGGAAAATAAAACGGCCATAGCTACTTTTAACTAAATAAACTTTTAAATCAAGATGGATACTTGCAACCGATAATAAAAAATATATCCCATTTGCTGAAGTATTGTACACCTAAAATTTTGACGTTGCTAACATATTTAATGCAGAACTGAAATAGCTAGAACAAAGTAGGAACATGTATTAAATAAGTGTTCTTTTTTTTCTACACCTGTATATTCCCTAGATATCATGAAGGGAAAATGGTAAATGGAACAAGGATGTGGAATGAAAATAAACTTAGAATGTGAATATGACATTTCATTAGACGGCAGAGTATTCTAATGAAATTTTATAAAATAAAGTAAATTTATTAATTAACTTTCAAATATCTAAAGGTTTAATTTAATATTAGATTTTTCCTGGTGTGACAACTGATTCATAGAATGGAATGAAATTAATTCTGATTTTACTAGAATTGTTTTTAAATTTATACATAAAAAACCGCTGCAGAAATTTTAGAGTAAATATATAAATTCAAAACTACTTTTGTAATATTTGGAAATAAATTTTTCCACTGTATAATATTTTCATTGAAAACAAAACAGCTAGATTATAAAGCTTTAAAAAAATAAGGCAATAATATCGACTAATAAAAATTAGGCAAAAAAAAAATGACCTTCACAGTTTCAGAGTTAACATAAAGAAAATTAAACCCCCCCTCAGTTTCTTGCAGAAATATAACTAAGAATATAACAACTCTCTCAAAGGAGTCTGATGTTCTTGGTCCCTACCCATGCAAGACTGCTTCCTAGGACCTGAACTCGGAAAGTTCACACTTCCCGGTCTCTCTTCACTTCCATTCTATGATAACTGTCCCATGATACCACTCCTCTCACTTCAGAAGTCTCATTTGTCTTAATCCTGATTCCTGGTGGCACAATGGTTATGTGCTCGGCTGCTAATCGGAAGATTGAAGACTCAAGCCACCCCGCGGTTCCACGGGAGAAAAGACCTGGTGAAAGGCCTAGGAAGCCCCACGGGGCAGTTCTACTCTGTCACGTGGGGTCACTACCAGTCAGAATTGACTCGACAGCACCCAACAACAACAACAAAAATATATGGTAAATCTTTTTTGGGTCAGACCAATTAATTTAACCCACCACCTAACAGAAGTTTTAAATCTTTAGAAGTCAACATTATCAGTGAGAATATGATGACATCAAACTTCTTTATAGGGGAGGAAAAAAGTACATACCCACATATATGATTTTACATGTAATTTCAAAGGGTCATAGCCTAGGTCCAGGAATGATGTTAAATGAGCATGCATGGCTATGATCATACCACTCAGTTATGGCCAGTGTCCATTTTGATGGGCCATGATGTCCATTCTGATTGGGTAATGCCCATGACAAAGCAGCTGATAAATATTTTGAATAATACCCCTGCCTGGGGATATGGGTCCTAACCTGGTGGGTGGTGAAATAAAAGAAGTACCACTGCCCAGGTATGATGACTGCATCATCATGCAAGGAAGTCACATGATACACACTGAAAAGCGGGTGGACTTCAGAACCAGAAGATCAGAGTTTGAATCCAGGTTCTACCACTTACTTGCTGTGTGACACAAGGATACACATTTATTTTTCTGGATTTAAATTTTCTCATCTGTAAAATGGAGATAATAATACTTTGTCATAGGGCTGCATACAAGATTATGCGACAAAGGTGTCTTTAAGTGCCTGGTGCAGAGGGATCCTCACCAAATCAATGACGATGAAAAAGATAAGGACGCTTATGCTGAGTAAAATAATATGCTCAGAAGTTGATCATTTAAGTAATTACCTTAACAACCTAAAATGCTATTACAGCCTAAATGTTATTACTCTTGGTTGCCTGAGTTCAAAATACCTCCACTGAAAATTCTATGTAATTCACAGTCATTTCTACTTCAAAATCCATTCCTCTCCTGAGATCTCAGCTTCATGGCATCATTAATTATGGGGTAGTCCCAGAACCATGACATACCCCATCTTCAAACGTAGGACCTTTACTAAACTTCTACAGGTTCAGCTCAATCATCATTTATTGAGAGTGTATTAGGTACTAGGCACTACATAGACAGGGATTGTATGAGCAACCGATTATCACAGATTCTAAACTGGAGCCAGAGAAGGGCGGCCTCAGATGAGAACAAGAACAACCAAATAACATCAAAAATAGCAACAGAATATAAGGGGCTGCAGTACCGACCAAATGAATTTTAGTTGTATAAAGTCCTTTCTTTCATATTGTTTCATAGCAAACATTTCTAGGTTTCTGCAAAAATGTGTCAAACGATGAAAAGCAATATTTATTATCTTAGTTTATATTAGTAACTCAATTTCCCTTAGGACTGCTATAGATGTGGAAGGGGTTTGGGACTGAATTAACAAAGCTATTTGGGTAGCAGTTGAAATAAGATCCAAGAATGAAATAATGTATCTATAAATCTTTTTCCGTGTCTGTAAATTCTGCAATCCCTTGAGCTACTTTCTTGGTACCTGAAGGAGAAAATTATTCTCTTAATTTTAAAAAGCCAGTAAGTGCAAATGTATGCTGAGACTTAGAAATAACATTTAGCTTTTTGCAAAGGTATTTAATAGTTTTTGGATATAAAAATGTCAGTATTGTTATAATTTTTTTTTTTTTTTTGCTCTGGCGCCTAACAAAAATTGAATGACAAAGGAAGCATCAAAAAAAGATGGAAGGAATACAAAAAGTCACTGTACCAAAAAGGATGGGTCAAGGTTCAAACCCTTCAGGAGGTAGCATATTATCAAGAACCTACGGTACTGGAGGCAGAATTCCATGCTGCACTGAAAGCACTGGTGAAAAACAAGGCATCAGGAATTGAATGAACCAAATGAGATGTTTCAACAAACAGATGCAGCGCTGGAAGTGCTCAGTCATCTATGCCAAGAAATTTGGAAGACAGCTACCTGACCAACTGACTGAAAGACATGAATATCTGTGCCCATTTCAAAGAAAGGTGATCTAACAGAAAGTGAAAATTATCGAAAAATATCATTAATATCACACACAAGTAAAATTTTGTTGAAGATAGTTCAAAAATAGTTGCAGCAGTACATTGATAGGGAACTGCCAGAAATTCATACCAGATTGAGAAAAGGACAAGGAATAAGGGAAATCATTGCTGATGTCAGATAAATCTTGGCTGAAAGTGGACAATACCAGAAAGATGATTACCTATGTATTACTGAAAATGCAAAGGCATTGGGCTGTGTGAATCATGGCAAATTATGGATAACATTGCAAAGAATATGAATTCCAAACACTTAATTGTGCTCATGTGGAATCTATATGTAGACCAAGAGGCAGTTGTTTGAACAGAACAAGGGGATAATTTGTGATTTAAAATCAGGAAAGGTATGCCTCAGCACTGTATCCTTTTACCATACTTACTCAATCTGTATTCTGAGTATATAATCCGAGAAGCTGGACTACGTGAAGAAGAACACGGCATCAGGATTGGAGGAAGACTCATTAACAACTTGCGATATGCAGATGCCACAACCTTACTTACTGAAAGTGAAGAGGACTTGAAGCACTTACTGATGAAGGTCAAATACCACAGCCTTCAGTACGATTACACCTCAACAGAAAGAAAACAAAAATCCTCACAACTGGACCAATAAGCAACATCATGATAAACAGAAAAAAGATTGAAGTTGTCAAGGATTTCATTTTACTTGGATCCACAGTCAACACCCATGAAAGCAGCAGTCAGGAAATCAAAAGACACATTGCATTGGGGAAATCTGCTGCAAAAGACCTCTTTAAAGTGTTGAAAAGGAAAGATGTCACCTTGAAGACTAAGATGCGCCTGACCCAAGCCATGGTATTTTCAATCGCATCATATGTATGTGAAAGCTGGACGATGAATAAGGAAGACTGAAGAAGAATTGACACCTTTGAATTAAGGTGTTGGTGAAGAATATTGAATATACGATGGACTGCCAGAAGAACAAACAAATGTGTCTTGGAAGAAATACCATCAGAATGCTCCTTAGAAGCAAGGATGGCGAGACTTCGTCTCATGTACTTTGGACATGTATCAGGAGGGAACAGTCCTTGGAGAAGGACATTATGCTTGGTAAAGTAGAAGGTCAGCGAAAAAGAGGCAGACCCTGAACGAGATGGATTGACACAGTGGCTGCAACAATGGGCTCAAACATAGCAACAATTGTGAGGATGGTGTAGGACCCACATTGTTTCATTCTGTTGTTCATAGGGTTGGTATGAGGCAGAACTGACTGATAGCAGGTAACAACAACAATCTCCTAATAAAGGCCTGAAGGAAAAGGATAATTTAAAAATGCTTACTTATTATTCCATTTATTCCACAAATATTGGGGAGAACCTGTTATGTACCAGGCCCTGTAAGAGGTGGGATGGGTAAGTATGCTTAAATGATGGTCTGTGCCTCAAAGAAGTTGGAGACTAGTCAGGGAGTGGGCACTTGCACACCAAACTTTCTAGCATGTGGTGCGTGGTGATAAGTTAAAGGATTATACAAGATTTACAAATAACATGCTGTGATAACAACATAGGATAAAATATTTCCTACACCTGGGCTTCTTTATTGATGAGCTGGATTTGAATTAAGCCTTGAAGATGGGAGGAAGTAGACACATAAAAGAGATAAGAGCATCCTACAGAGTGGGGGCAGAGGTGGTTTGGTGGTGCAATTCTCACCCTCTCATGTGGGAGACCCCAGCCAACACACCTCATGCACAGCCACCATCTGTCAGTGAAGGCTTTCCTGTTGCTATGATGTTAAACAGGTTTCAGTGGAGCTTCCATTCCAAGACAGATAAGGAAGAAATGCCTGGCAATCTACTTCAGAAAATCAGCCAACAAAAACCCTATGAATGACAATAGTCTCATCTAAATTCAATCATGGGAATGGAACAGGATTGGACATTTTTTCCCACTGTGCATGGGGTCGCCATGAGTTGTGGCTGATCCAACAGCAGCTAACAACAACAGCAATGTAGTGGGAACCAAACGAGAGGCTTTGAAGGTGAGGTTTGATCTCACTAAGAGCTGATTGAAGGGAAATGGTGAGAAGTGAGACTGGAAAGGCAGGCTGGTATTGCACTGCAGAGCTCACGTACAGGCAACGAAGACTGGGCCTGTCTAAGGAAATGCACGGAGCTAGGGAAAAAGCTTGAACAGAAGCTACCCAAAGGTTGAGCCCACAACTTACACATCTTACCACCCTCAGTGTCTATGTGTTTTTATGTTGTTAGGTGGCGGTGAGTCAGTTCCGACTCACGGTGACCGTATGTAGAACAGAACAAAACACTTACGTGTCCTGCGCCATCCTCACAATTGCTGTTATACTTGAGCCCGCTGTTGCAGCCACTGTGTTAATCCATCTCATGGAGGGTCTTCCTATTTTTCTCTAACCGTCTACTTTACCAAGCATAGTGTCTATGTAGTGTCTGACAAATGTTAGATACTGTCTGAGTTTCTAGGTCTTCCCTAACAAAAGACCACAACATTGGTGGCTTTGAGGAACAGAAATTTATTGTTTCACAGTTCTGGAGGCTAACAGTTCAAATTCAGTGTCGCAGGGCCATGCTCTCTCCCTGCTGGCTCTAAGAGAAGATCCTGCCATGTCTCTTCGAGTGCCTAGTAGCTCCAAATGTCTCTTGGCATTCCTTGGCTTGTAGATGTATCTTCACATAATGTCTTCCCCCTGTCTGACTCTGTCTCTGTGTCTGTTCTCTCCTTTTAAAAGATACCACTCTGAAGGGATAAAGACCCATCTTATCCTGGTATGACCTTGTTAACTTAACTGTTAATACCTTCAAATAATGAAACTATTTCCAAACATGGTCACATTCCCAGGTTCAGGGCTTAGGACCTCAACATATCTTTTTTGGGGAAGAATACAATTCAATCATAACAGATGCTAAATAAAAATCTGATGAATAAAATGACCAGAGCTTCACCTTAAAATTTGGATAAGGTAGATATGAGAGGCAGCAAGTCATACTATAAAATAGTTTACACTTAAGAGTCTCTTCCTAATAATTTGCATGCCCTTGGACACATACATTATTATCTCTGAGACTCAGTATTTCTATCTAGCAGATGTATATAACAACAACTATCTTATCTAACATAGAGTCTTTATGAGGCTCAAATGTAATCATCATTGAGGAAATGCATATACACCGACTCCTCACTTTCAGACATAGTTAGGTTCCAAAGCAGGTTATTACATGAAAATCAGTGATATGTGAAAACGAAGGATGACCACATCAGATCACAAAATGGAGAATCACTACATCATTACATAACTGCCAAACTACGTCATTACATAACTGCCAAACCGCTGAGAATCACGGCCCGAGCTGACACATAACGTTAACCATTACAGCTAGCGTTACTCCTGCCTCGCTCCTCAGCATTCGTTACTGCCAGACATATGTCATTAACGTGAAAAATAGTCAGGTAGTAGATTTTTTCTATTGTTATAAATGCAAAATGCTGCATAACAAGATAGTCAATAAGTAAGGAGTGGGTGTAATAATAATGGGATTCTTAGTAGCAGTAAATAAATCAGTATCTCATCTATTAACAGTTACTCATTGTTATGGATTGAATTGTGTCAACTCAAAATTTATGTGTATCAATTTGGCTAGGCCATGAGTCCCAGTATTGTGTGATTGTCCACCATTTAGTCCTCTGATGTGATTTTCCTATATGTTCTAAAATCCTATCTCTATGATGTTAATGAGATGGGATTTGTGGCAGTTATGTTAATGAGGCAGGACTCAATCTATAAGATCAGATTGTGTTTTAAGCCAATCTCTTCTGAGATATAAAAGAGAGAAGTGAGCAGAGAGACATGGGGACTTCATACCACCAAGAAACAAGAGCCAGAAGAATAGCATGTCCTTTGGACCCGGGGTCCCTGGGCTGAGAATCTCCTTGACCAGGGAAAGATTTATGACAAGGATCTTCCTCCAGAGCCTACAGAGAGAAAAAGCCTTCCTCTGGAGCTGATGCCCTGAAGTTGGACTTGTAGGCTACTAGACTGTGAGAGAATAAACTTCTCTTTCTTAAAGCCATCCACTCGTGGTATTTCTGTTATAGCAACACTAGATAACCAAGACTCCCACATAAGAGACAGTTACTGTGATGCAATGGTTAAGCACTTGGCTGCCAGATGAAAGATTGGTGGTTTGAACTGAACCAGGAGCTCCATGGGAGAAAGATCTGTCCCCATAAAGATTACAGCCTTGGAAACCCTATGGGGCAGTTCTACTCTGTCACATGGGGTTTCTATGAGTCGGAATCAACTGGAGGGCATCCAACTAAAAGGTAGTCAGTCACCACCTGGAGTGGAGATGGGGAGGTAGGGACAGGTATGAGACACGGTTCAGAGTCAAAGATAACGGGCCAGGATGTGGTAGGCAAGGGCTACGGCATATCTACTTCTGATGTCTACTCTAAAAGAGTTGTGTTAAAAATGAAATCATTGAATATATAAAGCATTAATTACAATGCTCAGTACTTATTAAGGCTTCAAAAGAAAGTTGTTTTGGATACTGTCATTATAATTATTTTCTCTTAATTTCCAAAATACAGGTTTTCAGAAACTTAAGAGATTCACCTAAAGAAATAAAAATTTTACACTTTAGATGAACACTTATGTGGTAAAATATTTTTTAATGTTTTATTAAATTTTTATTTTATTAATTTATATTAAATATCTTAGTAATATCTTACCATTGATAAAATGTAATGTAGCTAGAAAGTTGATTCCAAACCAAAATATATTGTTATTCTTAAAACTTATGTCATTATTCTTTATTATATTTTAATTAACTTTTAAGATGGAATATCCTACTTAATATTTTAATCATAATTTGCTCTTCCTATTTGACTTTTAACTGCAGTTTTCCTATTTGCTTTAATGGGTATCTTTAATTAGCCTAATCATATTCAAAATTATTAAAAATAAAGAAGCATCATTTAATTTCTCACTCATTAATAAAAATTTGTTAATAATTCATCATTCTTCATCATTGACAGTACAAACCTGAGTTAAATATTAGTAGTATTAAAATTTGCACTATATGTTTTACCTGCATGGTTAATAAACGCACTATAATTTGAACTTCCTAAAAAATAACCAATGATACCATAAAATCATTAAACTTCTTGTTGTTAGGTGCTGTCAAGTCAGTTCCAACTCATAGCAACCCTATGTACAACAGAACGAAACAATGCCCAGTCCTGCACTATCCTCACAGTGGTTGTTATGCTTGAGCCCATTGTTGCAGCCACTATGTCAATCATCTCTTTGAGGATCTTCCTGTTTTTCGCTGACCCTCTACTCTTCCAAGCACGATGTCCTTCTCCAGGGACTGATCTCTCCTGATAACATGTCCAAACTATGTGAGATGAAATCTTACCATTCTCGCTTCTAAGGAGCATTCTGGCTGTACTTCTTTCAAGACAAATTTGTTCATTCTTTTGCTGTCCATGGTATATTCAACATTTTTCGCCAACACCATAATTTAAAGGCATCAATTCTTCTTCAGTCTTCCTTATTCACTGCCCAGCTTTCGCATGCATCCGATGTGACTGAAAACACCATGGCTTGGGTCAGGTGCACCTTAGTCCTCAAAGTGACACCTTTGCTTCTAAACACTCTAAAAGGTCTTTTGTAGCAGATTTTTCCAATGCAGTGTGTCACCTGATTTCTTGACTGCTGCTTCCATGAGTGTTGATTGTGCATCCAAGTAAAAGGAACTCCTTGACAACTCCAATCTTTTCTCTGTTTATCATGATGTTGCTTATCGGTCTAGTTGTGAGGATTTTTGGGTTCTTTATGTTGAGGTGTAATCTGTATTTAAGGCTGTAATCTTTGATCTTCATCAGTAAGTGTTTCAAGACCTCCACTTCTAGCAAGCAAGGTTGTGTCATCTGCATAATGCAGGTTGTTAATGAGTTTTCCTCCAATTACATTTTTCTTAGTGCTCAAAATTTCTTACATAAACACATTTCAGCAATAACATGATTTATTAGGTTCCTATTTGTTTAAAACTGAATAAACAAGATACTTGCTCCTAGGACCTTAAAATTCAAAGTAACAGTGATGAAACAATATTAAAAATCATGAGAAGTATAATGATAACAGAGAAGACAGCAGCTAAGATTCAGTGACTGTATATTAGAGTTAACTCTATACTGAGTACCAGGCACTGTGTCCACCCATTCACCCATCCACTCATCTATTCACTCTTGTGCCCATCCATCCATACATCCATCTATCTAGCCATCCACACCCCCACCCACCCACCCATCCATCCATCCATCCATCCATCCATCCATCCATCCATCCATCCATCCATCCATCCATCCATCCCAAAAACACTCATTCAGCAACCTACTATGTGTCAGATACTGTTCTAGGCATAGGGAAGACAAAATAAGTGGAGAACATGCCATCATGGAGCCTAATAGTAGGAGGAAAACATAGAATACAGATAAACAAAATGGGTATAGAATGTATTATCTGAGAATGATCTGCGCCATGGAGAAAAAATAAAGCGGAGTAATGGGAGCGTGTTTTACAGAAGGGTGGTCAGGGAAATCATCTCAGAGAAAACAACATGTGAGCTAAGACTTGAAAAAATATGGCAGAAAACCTGGGGGCGGCAGGCAGGCATTCTAGGAAGAAAGAACAGACAGTGCAAAAACCCTGATAGGGAGACTGGTTACCTGTTTAAGGAACAGCCTGGAAGCCTGCGAGCCAGTAGGGGAGGAGGAGAACCTGCTCCTGGAGAGCAAGCAGATCAGAGCAAGCAGAGTGCTACAGGCCATGGTAAGTACTTTGTCCTTCATTCTAAATGTGATGGGCAGGCTATAGTCGGTTAGACATATCTGACAAAGTTTTAGAAGGATCATTCCAGCTGCTGCCTGAAGAATAAGCTGAAGTTCTAGGGCCCAATCCAAAACGAAACCCAAATCCACTGAGGTCAAGTCGATTCTGACTCATAGCAACCCCATAGTGTTTCGGCGGCTGTAAATCTCTATGGAAGCAGACTGCCACATCTTTCTCCCGTGGAGCCGCTGGTGGTTTGGAATCGCCAACCTTTCAATCAGCAATCGATCACTTTAACCGCTGCATCACCAGGGCTCTAACGTAGAAGCCCAATAGTGGAAGGAAAAAGCCTAGTTAGGAACTATTGCATGGAACCACTGTGAGGGATGACGGCGCCTTTGATGAGGGTGGTGGTGGTGAAGAATGTGTCAGAGATCAGATTCAGGTTCTAGCTTGAGGCAGAGACAGCAGAGTTTGCTGACGGATTAGATGAGGGCTATGTGAGAAGTTAAGAATCAGACATGATTGCACTTGCCTTAGCAGTGAATAGCAGCTCTGGGCAGGGAGATAAGTGCCGTGGGGGAAGAGCAGGTTTGGCAGGAAATATTTAGAGTTCCATTTTGGACATGCAAAGTTTGAGATGACTAGTACCTATCCTACTATCTATTCAGTGGTCAGAGTAAGGGAGGAAGTTGTGGCAAGAGATATTCATTTGGGAGTCACCAATCTACAGCTACGTACAAAACCATGGGTCATGATGACATTACAGAAGAAGGTTATGCAGATAGAGAAAAGTTCTAAGACTAGGCCCTGATGCTCAGTTCTGAGGTTGGAAAGATAGGGAGGATTCAGAAAAGGTATCTAAGAAGGAGTGGCCCATGTGATAGTAGGCAATTAAAAGAGTTTGGGGTCCCAGAAATCACAAGACAAAATGACCATTGTATTGGGGAACATGAAGACCTTTGGAGTCCTTGAGGAGAGTGGTAGGAATGGAAGTCTGGTGAGAAAGGGAGATAAGGAAGGAGAGGCGGTGACACTAGAGTTTTTGAGTTTGAGTATTTAAAAAAAAAAGGGGGGGTGGAGAAAAATTGGACAGTAGATAGTGTGAAGAATCATGCAAGGTTATTAAACAGCATGTAATTCATGAGATATTTCAGCAAGTCTGTGTGCTGATGGGAATGATTCACTCTATGTTAACCTTTTAAAAATTTACAAAAACTCTACAAATTAGGTATTATCACCATTTTACTTATGAGAAAATGGATTTGCAAGGGAGGCTAGTTTACCTAAGATAGCTTACAGATTGGCAGTGCTGAGAAGGACATAATGCAAATAAAATAACCTTCACCTCATGTTTAAATAAATAAGGCAAGAGTAGATTAAGGGTAGAAAGGGGATTACTAAATTTGGATTAAGGGCAAAATCTAGAAATCTCTCATTAGTTAGAGAACAGTTATCCATTGAATTGTGTCCCCCTAAAAATGTGTGTCAGCTTGGCTAGGCCATGATTATCCACCATTTTGTCATCTGATGTGATTTTCCTATGTGTTGTAAATCCTACCTGTATGATGTTAATGAGGCAAGATTAGAGACAGTTATGTTAAGGAGGTAGGACTCAATCTGTAAAATTAGGTTGTATCTTGACTCTTTTGAGATATAAAAGAGAGAAGCAAGCAGAGAGATAGGGGGACCTCAAGAATGACCTCAAGAATGAAGAACCAGGACGAGATGCGTCCTTTGGTCCCAGGGTTCCTGCGCAGAGAAGCTCCTGGACCAGGGGAAGACTGATGATAAGCATCTTCCCCAAGAGCCGACAGAGACAGAAAGCCTTCCCCTAGAGCTGAGACCCTGAATTCGGACTTCTAGCCTCCTAGGCTGAGAGAGAATAAATTTCTCTTTGTAGTATTTTTGTTACAGCAGCCCTAGATAACTAAGAAAATAACCAAAAA
Organism: Trichechus manatus latirostris; assembly: GCF_000243295.1. NCBI lineage: Eukaryota > Metazoa > Chordata > Mammalia > Sirenia > Trichechidae > Trichechus > Trichechus manatus. The sequence goes on along the minus strand of NW_004443938.1, from coordinate 9,031,611 downwards.
AAACCCGTTGCTATCGAGCTGATTCTGATTCATGGTGGCCCCATTTGTGTCAAAGTAGAACTGTGCTCCATAGGCTTTTCTTGGCTATAATCTTTATGGAAGCTATTTGCCAGCCTTTCTTCTGCGGTGCTGCTGCATAGGTTCCATCCGCCAGCCTTTAAATTAACAGCCAATTGCAAACCACCTGTGTCACCCAGGGACTTTATTAGCTAGTTAACATAGTTTTTCTTTCTTTGTTATTATTGTTATTTTCAGAAAAGAGAGAGCTCCAAGTATTATCCAGGTACAGGCAAGAACGTTTCAGAGTCAGGGAAGCAGTCAGACGTTTCAGAGAAGAGAGTGGAGCGAATGGGCCCAGACACTTCAAGGACATGTAATTTAACTAGAATGTCTGAGTAGCAGTAACTGATAGCAGGAGATAGCTGAAAAATCTTGGATGATCTAGTTAAAGGCTTTGAAGCCAAGAGGGAGGATTTAGACCTGCTTCTCTTCAGAGTGAAAGCTTCCGTGAGATCAAAGCCATAGGTTAAAGAAAGGTTGACAGCAGCATTGAGAATTGACTGGAAAAAGTTTTCGATGGAGGCAGGGAGTGCCAGAAAGAAAGGGGAGATGTCAGCTCATTTGCCTCTTAAGTAATTGCAATGATGCCTATGCTAGTACTGTGAAACACTAAACATTGGAGTCCATTAGTACAACGGAGCTGTTTTTAAATGAAAAACAGTCTGCAGTTTTAATCAGAAATGTTCACACAGAAACTAGGAGAACTCAATTATTGCTCCTAATTTTAATAAGAACTACATATACGTTATCATGACAAAGACTCATCCTCCTAACTGGGCAAACAACTCCCAGGCCCCAAGCTAACCAATGGCATGCCAGCAGCGGCCTCTTATCCATAAAGTCTACTATTTTACAGGAATAACAAAAATTTGCTGATTACTTTTATTTTAAATTTGTTGTACTAAAAAATAAAAAAAACAACAACAACATTGACTCCAGCATCTGAGAAATCCACCAAAAGTGAATTCGATCCTGGAGATTAAGTGAGTTGGGAGGGGAATAGGCCCTTCATATATTAAACGAATAATATGACCACAAACTGACCGAAACAACAGAAGCAACCAAAAATACTTTTTAATAATTTATTTAGGCTCTGAATGTTAAATGAAAATAGAGCCAGAGCCTTTCCTTCAGAGAGTCCGCTGGAGTCCTGAGGACCGACTCACCCTCATGCTGATGACGGAGTGTGTGACTGACTGCCAGCTCAGGAGAGGAGACTGTAGCAAGAAGGTGGTTCAGAGAAGAAGAAAGACAGAAACAAGGAGGCGGCAGTGGAGGGGGAGACACTCAGGCACCTACGACATCACCGATCATTTCTGATACACGTAAAAGGGATTCTTTGGAAGGCCAAATCGATTCATTTGAACACGAAAATACAACTCATACTAGGATCAATCAACTAAGACCAATAATAAAGTAGAAGATAACACATTTACGTTCTTCAAAATCACTTAAAGTCCAACAGTGATTTCAAAGCTCTAATCACATCAGATTCTGCCTCGAAGCCTTGTCCAATATCCCAACAGCTGTTCACCCTCAGTTCTGGATCCCACAAGAGTGTGAGTGTGTGTGTGACCGTGTGTATATGAAAAGAAGCATATGCCACTTTCAGCTGCTCACCCTCAGCTCTGAATCCCACAAGAGTGTGAGTGTGAGTGTGTGTGAGTGTGAGTGTGTGTGTGTGTGGAAAGAGAAGCATATGCCACTTTCTGTTAGAATTTGATCTGCACTGGTCTGATTCGGCAGCTAATCTTTTAGCTGCATGTGGGGAAGATTGACGTGTTACCCCATATACATTGTTGTTGTTGTTGTTGTTGTTAGCTGCTGTCCAGCTCACCCAACACACAGTTGTTAAATCAATGGAAGAAAATTTGCTTAGTAAATAAAGTGCCAAGGAGGTCCTTTGTGAGTGACTGTCCCTAAGAGGTTGCTGTCATCTGGATATATAAATACATATATCAAGCACATGAACATGTAGTCAAAACCTCTCCTTCCTCTTTATGTGATTCACTTGTAAGAACAAATACCATTTGGTTGGTGAATATTAGCTCTTCCAATATAACCTAGTTACTCAGTAGTCAACTTTTACAAATATTCTATTATTTTTGAATCACCCTGTGTAAAACTGAATTATGAAATCCTGCCTTGTGTAAGAAGAAGCCCTGATGGCTGCTAACCACTGAAAGGTCAGTGGTTCAAATCCACCAGCTGCTCTGTCAGAGAAAGATGTGGCAGTCTGCTTCCATAAAGATGACAGCCTTGGAAACCCTATGGGGCAATTTTACTCTGTCGCTATGAGTCGGAATCAACTTGACAGAAACGGGTTACAGGGCCACTAGGAGTTGGAAGTGACCCAACGGCAACATTTTTTGTTTTCAGTTTTTTGTTTGTGCCTTGTGTAAATGCTGCCTTATTCATTTACTTGGTACAAGTGTAAACCATACACTAGTAAGCAATGTTTTCACTTTTGAGCCAGCCATTATGGATTTACATTTGAACTTTGGAATCTGTCAGCTATGTAATTTGGGGCAAGTTAATTAACCTTTCTAGGCACAAGTTTTGTTATTTGTAAAATTAGGAATATGCCTTGCAGGACTATTAAGAGGATGGCGGGGGATGACATTTTTAAAGTGTTCATTAAAGGGTAGCCTCCATCATCATGAATACCCTCATCTTCGTCGTCAATATGGTGATCGGCTAAATTACTGACTTTACCTTTAAGAATGGTAACCTTGAGTGCAAAAGTTTGGAGTCATTCATGTACTCATTACTTCAGGGAATTAATTCCAGAAATCACAGATGCATGGCTTGAACAGACAGTTTATACCTACCTCATGACTGTGAGATGTGGTGGAGGCCCCTTCATGTAACAATACAGAGAACTTCAAATGACGGTAATTAATTAAATCAGAACTTATTAAAATATCAATTCTGTATATAAATGTACTAAAATAGACAAATAATTAAATATAACTGTATCAATCAAGTGGGCAGCGGAGGGGTGCAGAAGGGAGGGTAAAAATGATAAAATATAGACTTCTTTATCATGTACCTCATTTTTTATGAGATTTTAAAAGCAACACTCAAGCTATTTCAAGAAAATATAGTACTGTGGATATCAAAGAGCAATCACATTAAAGAAGACCTCAGCTTCAAATGAGTTACTGTATTTATAAGTGATTTCATTTCCATCTAATTTGGACATCAGACTAGGACATCGTAAGAATACTATTGTGCTGCAGTGGCTTTGAAATCGAACAGATCTGAGCTGAAATCTTGCCTTGCCATGTGCCAGATTAGTGATCTTGGGAACACTACTGAAACTTTCTTAGGTTCAGTATCCTTATTTAAAAAACGAACATAGTACCTATCACATAGAATAATTACAGAGATTACATAAAGTACATTAAGTGCCTAAAACTGTACTTGAGACTTCTACCTCCCCCTCAAAGGATTAAATGCTGTGAGAATTGCCCTACAACCATAAGCAACTACAAAACCAGAGGAAAAAACAACTAGACTGTGACATTGGACCATTAGTGCCGAAATTGAATCTGAACGAGAAGGGACACAAAGATTTTGCGTAGCTCACTGCCGGGAGAATTTGAGACTACAGCAGGGGGAGAGGCAACCAACCAAAGCCTACACATCTCAATGGGTAGAGGAGATAGAAATCAAAGTTTAGGGAGGCTAAGGCAGTTAGAATTTACAGGTCAGGATATCTGAGATGAGGGAGCTGCACAGAGATAGACCTCTGGAGATTTGCAGAGAAATAACCTCAAATCTATGGCTGAAGGACTTGAAGCACTTACTGATGAAGAACAAAGACCACAGCCTTCAGTATGGATTATAACTCAACATAAAGAAAACAAAAATCCTCACAACTAGACCAATAAGCAACATTCATGATAAACAGAGAAAATATTAAAGTTCTCAAGGATTTTATTTTACTTGGATCCACAATCAACGCCCATGGAAGCAGCAGTCAAGAAATCAAACAACCCATCGCATTGGGCAAATATGCTTCAGAAGATCTCTTCAAAGTGTTAAAAAGCAAAGATGTCACTTTAAGGACAAAGGTGAGCCTGACCCAAGCCATGGTGTTTTCAATCACCTCATATGCATGTGAAAGCTAGACAGTGAATAAGAAAGCCTGAAGAAGAATTGAAGCCTTTGAATTATGGTGTTGGTGAAGAATATTGAATATACCATGGACTGCCAGAAGAACGAACAAATCTGTCTTAGAAGAAGTACAGCCAGAATGCTCATTTGAAGGAAGGATGGTGAGACTTCATCTCACATACTTTGGACATGTTATCAAGAGGGACCAGTCCCTGGAGAAGAACATCATGCCTGGTAAAGTAGAGGGTAAGCGAAAGAGAGGAAGACCCTCAATGAGATGGACTGACATAGCACCTGCAACAATGGGCTCAAACATAGCAACAATTGTGACGACAGATCAGGCCTGGGCAGTGTTTCGTTCTGTTGTACATAGGGTCAATATGAGTCAGAATTAACTCAAAGGCACTTAACAACAACAAAATGGCTTAACGTGCATCTGCATTGTGTGAAATGAACAATTCCCAAAGCTCACATAACACTGGGATGGTATACATTCCCACCAGATAGAGTGGAGAGATCAAATGACCGGTGGGCCGTCTGGTAGATTCCATAGAATAGTATTGCCATAATAAAGCAAAAAAACAAAACCTATTTCAGTCAAGTTGATTGAGACTCACAGTGCCCGGGTGACACAGTGGTTAAGAACTCAGCTGCTAATCAAAAGGTGGGCAGTTTGAATCTACCAGCTGCTCCTTGGAAACCCTATGAGGCAGTTCTACTCTGTCCTATATGAGTAGGATTACCATAATAGGGGACTATATTACTCCTAGAACTAAGGGTATTCTGAACCTCCCCCTAGTCCCCAGCCAAGCTTAACAACAAGTCTCAAAAGGATCAGATTGATCCCATGTAACGTAACTGCTCACCTGTACAAAGTCCAACATTCTTTAAGGGAATCCTACAAATTCCAGAACCCAAGAACATAACATTTACTATGTCCGGAATCCGTGTAAAAAAGCAGGAAAATATAAATCATAACAAGGAGAAAAATACATTAATTGAAAAAGATCTAGAAATGATGAAATTAGCTAGCAAGGATGTTTAGTCACTATTACAAACATGCTCCAAATATGTTTAAGATGGTAGAGAAAAACATGCCCATGATGAGGACAGAAATTCCCATCGAAATATCTGGAGAGAAAAAATAAAATAGTTTAAATAAAAAGAGAGTGGATGAGATTAGCAACTGACTAGATAATGAAGAAAAACAGTCAGTGAACTTGAAAACATAGCAAAAAGAACTACACATATTTGAGCACACAGAGCACCAAGGACCTGTGGAACAATACCAAGCGCTAAAAACAGAAGAAATTGTAGACCTAGAAAGAGAGTAGAGAGAGAGGAGAGATAGATAAAAATATCTGAGTAAATAATGGCTAAATATTTTATAAATAAAAAATATACCCTGTGTTTTATATACAAATATATATATATATGTATACACATACATATATGTATATGTGTACATATATAATGTTTGACAATTGTGGCACGCAGAACATAGGGATGAAAGTACACTGTTGTAAGTTTCTTACATTATGCATAAATGATAAAAAGATTATTTGAAGGTGGACTGTGATAAGTTAAAGGTGTATACTGTAAACCATAGATGAACCACTATAAAAAATAAAGAGGTATATCTATAAGTTTATAAAGAAAATAAAATGATTTAAGAAAATAATCCAGCATCCAAATTGGTAATGAAGAAGTTAAACTCTCCCTGTTTGCAGATGATATGATACTATACATAGAAAACCCTAAAGACTCCACGAGAAATCT